>NC_030809.1:48972008-49275038 GCF_001704415.2 Capra hircus | reverse complement strand
TTGATTAATATGTGTCTTGGGGTGTTTTGCCTTGGGTTTATCCTGTTTGGGACTCTCTGGATTTCTTGGACTTGGGTGATTATTTCCTTCCCCATTTTAGGGAAGTTTTCAACTATTATCTCCTCAAGTATTTTCTCATGGTCTTTCTTTTTGTCTTCTTCTTCTGGGACTCCTATGATTCGAATGTTGGAGCATTTAATATTGTCCTGGAGGTCTCTGAGATTGTCCTCATTTATTTTAATTCGTTTTTCTTTTTTCCTCTCTGATTCATCTATTTCTACCATTCTATCTTCTATTTCACTAATCCTATCTTCTGCCTCCGTTATTCTACTATTTGTTGTCTCCAGAATGTTGTTAATCTCATTTATTGCATTATTCATTATATATTGACTCTTTTTTATTTCTTCTAGGTCCTTGTTAAACCTTTCTTGCATCTTCTCAATCCTTGTCTCCAGGCTATTTATCTGTGATTCCATTTTTATTTCCAGATTTTGGATCATTTTCACTATCATTATTTGGAATTCTTTATCAGGTAGATTCCCTATCTCTTCCTCTTTTGTTTGGTTTGGTGGGCATTTATCCTGTTTCTTTACCTGCTGGGTATTCCTCTGTCTCTTCATCTTGTTTATATTGCTGAGTTTGGAGTGTCCTTCCTGTATTCTGGCAGTTTGTGGAGTTCTCTTTATTATGGAGTTTCCTCACTGTGGGTGGAGTTGTATCAGTGGCTTGTCAAGGTTTCTTGGTTAGGGAAGCTTGTGTCGGTGTTCTGGTGGGTGGAGCTGGATTTCTTCTCTCTGGAGTGCAATGTAGTGTCCAGTAATGGGTTATGAGATGTCAGTGGTTTGAGGGTAACTTTGGGCAGCCTGTATATTGAAGCTCAGGGCTGTGTTCCTGTAATGCTGGAGAATTTGTGTGGTATGTTTTGCTCTGGAACTTGTTGGCCCTTGGGTGGTGCTTGGTTTCAGTGTAGGTATGGAGGCATTTGATGAGCTCCTATTGATTAATGTTCCCTGGAGTCAGGAGTTCTCTGATGTTCTCAGGATTTGGACTTCAGCCTCCTGCTTCTGGTTTTCAGTCTTATTTTTACAGTAGTCTCAAGACTTCTCCTTCTATACTGCACCATTGATAAAACATCTAGGTTAAAGATGAAAAGTTTCTCCACAGTGAGGGACACCTAGAGTTACATGGAGAAGAGAAGAGGGAGGAGGGAGTTAGAGGTGACCCGAATGAGATGAGGTGGAATCAAAAGAGGAGAGAGCAAGCTAGCCAGTAATCATTCCCTTATGTGCACTCCACAGTCTGGACCACTCAGAGATGTTCACGGAGTTATACAGAGAAGAGAAGAGGGAGGAAGGAGACAGAGGTGGCCAGGAGGGTAAAAGAGGGAAATGAAATGGAGAGGGACAGATCCAGCCAGTAATCAGTTCTCTAGGTGTTCTCCACCATCTGGAACACACAGATTCACAGAGTTGGGTAGAGAAGAGAAGGGGGAGGGAGGAGACAGAGGCGACCTGGTGGAGAAAAAGGAGAGTCCAAAGGAGGAGAGAGCAGTCAAGCCAGTAATCTCACTCCCAAGTAAAAATGGGTACTGAAGATTGGGTTTTTAAAGGTACAAAATTGATAATAAATACCAAAAAGCAAAGATTAAAAATATAGAGTAGAGGTTGGATTTTCAAAAATACAATGTTAAAGAAAGAAGAAGAAGAAAAAAACAAAGTCACAAAAATCATTAAAAAATATATATACATGAAATTTGCTTTAAAAATAGGGTCTTTTTTTTGAAAAGTAATAGTAGGTTA
Organism: Capra hircus; assembly: GCF_001704415.2. Lineage (NCBI taxonomy): Eukaryota > Metazoa > Chordata > Mammalia > Artiodactyla > Bovidae > Capra > Capra hircus. The sequence goes on along the minus strand of NC_030809.1, from coordinate 49,273,239 downwards.
TAAAAGTGAAAATTAAAGGAGTAATAGAGGACTTAAAAATTTAAAAAAGTTTAAAAAAAAGAATGATCGTAAAAATAGTAAAGATATATCTAGGACTTTCTCTGGTGGTATTGTGGGCAGTGTGGGGTCAATTCATTTTTGAATAGTTCCTTGGTCCAGCTAATATTTCTCAAGCTCTATAGGCCCCTTCCTATGTAGTAGGTACTAATGACAGGGTTTTAATCTATTGCACCTGTCACTTCCAAGGCGGTTCCCTCTGTTTTAGCTTCTTCTGTTTGCTGGTCTCTTCAGTGTCTGATTTCCGCCCTGACACAAGGCGGGTGGTGGTGGACACTTTGTTTAGGCTCACTTGTTCAGTCACGCTGTGGGGAGGGAGGGACACTGCAAACAAATAACACTGGCGTGTGCTCGCAGTGTCTCAGCCACACTGGGCCTGCCCCCGTCGCGGCGCACACAGCTCAGGCTCTAGGTTGCTCCACTGGGAACCGTCCGAGGCCGGCCCTGGGCTGCACGCACCTCCCAGGTCTAAGCCACTCAGGTTCAGGCACTCGGGTAGTCCTCAGAGGCGCAGACTCGGTTGGGCCTGCGTTTTGTGCCCTTCCCAGGTCCGAGCAGCTCAGGTGTTTGGCGAGCGCGATCGCTGTGACTTATCGCCTCTCGCATCCCTGCCGCTCGGTTTTCTGGGTGTAAAACTGCTGCACCTTCTCAGGCGGATGATGACTGTCCAGAACCCCAAGAAGTCTTGGTTAGCAAAGAAGCCTGCTTGCAGTTTGGTAGATAACGTCTCTCTGGGGCTGCTACTGCCCACTTCCAGCCCTTCCGGCTCTGGCTGCCTGTCACCGGAGGGGGATGGTGTGCAGCCGGCTTATTCTGTTCCGTCCTTTGTTCTGTGTGCGGTCTTGGTGGTGTCTTATGTTAGAGCTTTTCACATGGCAGCTATCCCACAGTCTGGTTTGCTAGCCCAAGTTAGTTCACTCTGATCACACTCGGGGCATTCGGACCTGATCCTTACTCTAAGCAATGCAGCCCGTGCCTCCCTGCCCAGCCCCCGCTTGCTAGTGGCAGGTGCAGGCATCTGTGCTGCTTCTCTGCTGGGGGAGTTACCGTTGGGCTCATAATCTGTGGGTTTTAATTATTTATTTATTTTTCCTCCCTGTTATGTTGCCCTCTGTGCTTCCAAGGCTCACCACAGACTCGGCAGTAAGAGTGTTTCCTGGTGTTTGGAAACTTCTCTCTTTTTAAGACTCCCTTTCCAGGACGGAGCTCCATCCCTTGTCTCTTTTTTTGTCTTTTACATTTTTTCCTACCTCTTTTTGAAGACAATGGGCTGCTTTTCTGGGTGCCTGATGTCCTCTGCCAGCATTCAGAAGTTGTTTTGTAGAATTTACTCAGCGTTTAAATGTTCCTTTGATGAATTTGTAGGGGAGAAAGTGGTCTCCCCGTCCTATTCCTCCGCCATCTTAGGACCGCGCCCTCACAATAGTATTTTTAAGTTAAAAAAATTTTTTTATTGTGGTAAAAGTCACAAAATATAAAACATACTATTTAACCATATTTAACTGTACAGTTCAGCAGTTCTAAGTACATTCATATTGTTGTGCACCTCTCACCATCATCCATCTCCTGAATTTTTCATTTCCCTAAACTGAAAGTCTGTCCCCATTAAACACTAACTCCCCATCCCCCTCCCCACTCACCCCCTACCTCCTGGGCCCTGACATCTACAAATATACTTTCTGACTCTATGAATTTGTCTATTCTAGGTACCTCGTATAAGTGGAATCAAACGGTATTTTCACCTAATGTATATTGGAATGCATTTTTAAGGTTAGCTTAATATGTGTCCTACAAATAGATTGTGCCTTCTTTCCCCCCCACCTACTGCTGTACAGTAAGTTCTCATTAGTTATCTCTCTTATGCTAAGTTGCTTCAGTTGTGTCTGACTCTTTGTGACACTATGAACCGCAGCCTGCCAGGCTCCTCTGTCCTTGGGATTCTCCAGGCATGAATACTGGAGTGAATTGTCATGCCCTCCTCCAGAGGATCTTCCAAACCCAGGATTGAACCCTGGTCTCTTACTTACAGCTCCTGCATTGACAGGTGGGTTCTTTACCACTATCACCACCTGGGAAGCCCATAGTAATATATAATCATTCCCAATCTGCCAATTCTTCCCATCCTCTTTTTCCCCCCACTTGGTGTCCATACATTTGTTCTCTACATCTGTGTGTCTATTTTTGCTTTTTATTGTCAGTAATAATTTATTAGTAGTAATAAAAATTGTGGTGGCATGGTAGTATATCAGTCCCATTTGCAATCTAAATGCATCACATATTTCTTGATTTCTAGATTTTAACTGTAATTTAATGATGTTGGAAAGATTTGGTTATGAATGCTTAATGTACCTTTTTTAAAAAAACTCATTAATCATTAATTTTTAGATTCAAATTTCTGTAGTGATTTGTGGTTTTCTATGATTCTAAGTGTTACTCTTTCAGTGTGTTGGGATTTCCATGGACTATGACATTTGGAAGCCAAATAACCGTGGAGGTCATTGTTGTTGGGGCTTTTGATATTCTTTTGTCTCATCAGCATCAGTCTGCCTGAGATACCCTTTATTACTTTTACTTCTCTTCAGATTGAAGCAGTCCTCATGTTTTCCCCTGAAGTGTCCTTAATACTGGAGAGATGCTAAACGTTCCCATGAGATTGCTCATATATTGAAATGTTGGCAACAGCTAGACATTTCTTTCAAGTTGGGTATTCAAAGGTCAGATTGTCCATTAATTGTTCATTCCAGGCCATTACAATCTCAGATTTATTTTCCCAAGAGATGTTATGCTTTATATACCACCAAGTAAAATGAATTATCTTGGGCTTCTCTCCTTTCTGCCTTTCTCCCAAGACCTCTGTTGGAGGTGAATTTCTAAGTATACTCTTTAGAAATACCCAGTTATAATACTCCTTAAATGAATACTACACAGTCAGTTCAGTTGCTCAGTCATGTCCGACTCTTTGCAACCCCATGAATTGCACCACACCAGGCCTCCCTGTCCATCACCAACTCCCGGAGTTTACCCAAACTCATGTCCATCAAGTCAGTGATGCCATCCAGCCATCTCATCCTCTGTCGTCCCCTTCTCCTCCTGCCCCCAATCCCTCCCAGCATCAGAGTCTTTTCCAATGAGTCAACTCTTCACATGAGGTGGCCAAAGTACTGGAGTTTCAGCTTTAGCATCATTCCTTCCAAAGAACACCCAGGGCTGCTCTACTTCAGAATGGACTGGTTGGATCTCCTTGTAGTCCAAGGGACTCTCAAGAGTCTTCTCCAACACCACAGTTCAAAAGTATCAATTCTTTGGCGCTCAGCTTTCTTCACAGTCCAACTCTCACATCCATACATGACCACTGGAAAAACCATAGCCTTGACTAGACGGACCTTAGTCGGCAAAGTAATGTCTCTGCTTTTCAATATACTATCTAGGTTGGTCATAACTTTCCTTCCAAGAGTAAGCGTCTTTTAATTTCATGGCTGCAATCACCATCTGCAGTGATTTTGGAGCCCCCAAAAATAAAGTCTGACACTGTTTTCCCATCTGTTTCCCATGAAGTGATGGGACCAGATGCCATGATCTCTGTTTTCTGAATGTTGAGCTTTAAACCAACTTTTTCATTCTTCTCTTTCACTTTCATCAAGAGGCATTTTAGTTCCTCTTCACTTTCTGCCATAAGGGTGGTGTCATCTGCATGTCTGAGGTTATTGATATTTCTCCCGGCAATCTTGATTCCAGCTTGTGTTTCTTCCAGCCCAGCGTTTCTCATGATGTACTCTGCATATAAGTTAAATAAGCAGGGTGACAATATAGAGCCTTGACGTACTCCTTTTCCTATTTGGAACCAGGCTATTGTTCCATGTCCAGTTCTAACTGTTGCTTCCTGACCTGCATGTAGGTTTCTCAAGAGGCAGATCAAGTGGTCTGGTATTCCCATCTCTTTCAGAATTTTCTACAGTTTCTTGTGATCCACACCGTCAAAGGCTTTGGCATAGTCAATAAAGCAGAAATAGATGTTTATTTGGCTTAGCTAAGTGATCTAAATACCTAATATATCTTGTGGGAAATGATACACAAGACAGAGCTATTTCAAGGGGAGAGTTATGGTATAAGCTGGCTAGTTAGGAGGAGTTTGAGAGGGAGTGTAATGGAGTAGAGAAAGGGTGCTAGTTGGTCAATAGAAATCACTGCACATGTAGTGGGAAGAAGTCAGCCCTGAAAAGGAATGACAAGATGGGGGTTGTTAACAATAAACTTCACCCTCTTTACAGTTTTGCCTAGAATGAGTCTTTTCTGCTTCTGCTTATTTAATCAAGAGGACTCAAAGAGTTTAGTCACAGAACAGAAAGATGACCTCTCTATTTTCTTCTTAAAAAGAAAATTGAAACAGCATGTTTACATCACTATTTAAGTGTAAATTTTAATAATGTAGTCTTTCATTTTTCTTGTTCTATTAGTTAATAGATTAATTTTTCTTTTAATATTTTTTACCTGCCTATATCATGTACCCAGGACGTGTTGTCTCTTAGTTATCCAGAGATGATGTCCTTGTGTTTTTGTGTACTGGCACAAGCTGTCTTCTCCAATTGGCCTTTGTTTTCTAGAGAGTGACTTCTGTTTACCAGAACTGACACAGTCTGGCTTTTAGGCCTTGATGCCACTTCTCAGAACCGATGAGATGACATTCTGGCTGATTAATTAGATGTGTTCATAACCTGCTGCCAGAAAAGAGACATGAGAGCATTATGCATTAGTAGTATCAAGCTTGATATTTTTGTGTATTTCACTGCTCTCTTGCAATTAGGAAAGATGCCAGCTTTGCTTTTGTCATGCTTTAAAAATGCTTGATGAAAATTTCAACACTAAGAGAAAAGGGAGCACTTAAAACTAATACTCTGAAAATGAGTTTAATACAGTTTTTTTAAAGGGATGTTTGCATTTGTAAAAGCAGTAGCAGTATACATATCTCAGTAAAAACAAACCTTTATATATGTATGCATTTTAAACAAGTTGGCAAAATTTATATTAAAATGTGCACAACATCAAGACATTTATTTAGTAGTGGTGGTGGTGGTGGTTTAGTCACTAAGTCGTGTCCAACTCTTGGGACCCCATGGACAGAGGAGCCTGACAGGTTATATATAGTCTATGAGATTCTTCAGGCAAGAATACTGGAGTGGGTTGCCATTTCCCACTATTTAGTAGTTGACTATGTCAATTGCTTTTCATATCACCTAATAGCATATTTACTTGTGATTATTTAAATCAGAAACAGCTTTTCAACATACTTTCTTTAATCTTTAAAACTCTGAGGAAGGCAGAAGAATGTTTTTATCATTTTTACAAGAGATAAAGTGGCATAGGGAGAAATTGTTGGAGCTAAAAGCACAACTAAGATCCTCTGACTTTTGTCCCTGCCAACATACCTTGGTGCATCTTATCTTCCTGACTGTAGATCCCATCTCTAAGTTCTGTGCCACCTGGACAATGATTGTCTTTTTATCTATCTTGTTTCCAAGGGTAACGATGACTGGGAGGCTTTAATGTGCTTTGTAGAGTGCACAACTTGCCTTGAAGAGATGCCATATCATCTGTAGTGGTTAAGACTTAATCATCTGTAGTGGTTAAGACTACAGACTCTGGAGTCAACTGCAAGACTTTATTTCAACCCCAGCTCTACCACTTAGTAGCTGTGTGACTCTGGGAATGAGGACCATTCTGGGCCTCTATTTGTTTTTTCACTCTAAACTTCAAATAAGAAAAATGCATATTTTGTGGGGATGTTGTGACAATTGAATAATGAACATATATAAAGCATGAAGAAGGATGACCACAGAGAGCAAGCACTTTGTATGTTATTGTTATTGCTTAAGGACTGCATTTTCAAGGCGGATATGACCTTCTTTTAACTTTCAGAGGGAGCTTGTTATTGTCTATGCTTCCCAAGTTCTGCTGGTGTAGTGCATATTTTCCCCTTTGAAAGTCCCTCTATATCCTAGAGTGTGTTCAGTCTCTCGTCTAGTCTTAGGCTAAATTCTAAGTGTGGTGTGTGAAATACGGTAGGCTTCCCAGGTGGTGCTAGTGGTAAAGAACCTGCCTGCCAATGCAGGAGACATAAGAGATGCAGGTTTGGTCCCTGGGATGGAAAGATCCCCTGGAGGAGGGTATGACAACCCACTCCATATGCTTGCCTGGAGAATCCCATGGGTCAAGGAGCCTGGCAGTCTGCAGTCCATTGGGTCGCACAAAGTCAGACACGACTGAATTTACTTAGCACACAGGCACACCATAACAAAAATATTAGGCAATGCCTTACTTACTCATCCTGTGTTTAAAAGTGTCGTTTGAAGGATTGAGCTATTATGACATAAGATGGAACTGGCAAGTGCTTATACAGATTTTGAGGAAATATTCCAAAGCATTTTAAATACAAGCTTTCTCATATACCCTGAGGTGAAAGCCTTCATCAAATTAAAGAAAGCAAACAGCATATCATGCATAAAATAGATGACTTTTCTCATTTATTCTTTTTCTCGGAGTCTCTGCTTTATAGAGAAACTCTCCAGCAGCTCGTATAACCTCCAGTTTCAAGGTCATACTCTCATGCATAGTCATGAGAATGAAGCTAGGAGACAGAACTGCTTCCTCTTTTGTCTGTACCTGTAGAGATGTGTTCTGGCTTCCCCATACTTACTTCAGCCCCCTGGGCCAGTGTCGGCATACATACTTGATCATCACAACAATGAACTAAAAAAAAAAAAAAAAGATAATGGAAAAAGATCACTCAGGCTGTGATGTAACTGACAATGGATGATTCCCTGTGATCCTTGTTTGCTTTTTTGTTTTAATTGACACACTAAGCCTCCAGAGCCTCTCCTCCATCAACGAGATGGGAACATTGTTTTGACGAAATGGAAGAGATAGAAGGAATGTGGGTAACCTGTAACTTATCAGACTGCAAACTGCAGTGATGATGCAATGTATTAAAAAATAAATAAAAATAAAACAGCATCTCACCAAGCATAAGGGTGTATGATTTACTTTATGAAAGATATTTTGCTTTGTAAGCCCTTGTACACCAAGGAACTGATTTAATTTTTGGTTCTTTGAGGAAGAGCTTCTTTCCTTGTTTTCTCCCGAGCTTAGGAATCCTGGGCTGGGTGGGACAGGAGATGTAGCAATGTGTAAAGTCTCAAACCCTGGTGATGGAAAGGTCGAGTGTCCTCAGTACATTCAGAGGAGGGTGTTTTCCTCTGTGGGAACAGGAATCTCAAGGGGGCTGCCGGCAATCACAGAACCAATGGTGAAAGCTCAGGTTGAGGTCCTTGAGTTAAATTACAAAGACCCTCAATAATGCAAGAAAAGAATGCAGCCTAAACCTGGCAAAAGTGGGCTCTCAAGTCCGAGTCTGCTCCTCGCAGAGCAATAGCAGGAAACATATAGGATGATGTCACTCAGGATCTTCCTGGCCTGTAACTTTTTTCTTTGATGTTTATTTCTGCTTGTTTGTAGGGCCAGGGAGACCTATTGAAGAACGCCAAGAATGAAGCCATAGAAAACATGAAGCAGATCCAGCTGGCATGCTTGTCTTGTGGCCTCAGTAAAGCCCCCAGCAGTGGTGCTGAGGTGAAGAGTAAGCGCAGCCTGGAGGCCATAGAGGAGAAGGAGAGCTGTGAGGACAATGGGAAGCTGTGACCCCGAGCGGCAGCAATGCCTTCACCTAGACTTCCTGCCAAGGACTCTGGTTTTCCCTTCTGATTTGCTTTCTTTAAGATTTTTAGAAATTCACAAGAAGATGCCCTCTATGGGATATTGGACATAAACAGATATTTTCACAGCGTCAGTATTTTAATGTAGTTAATTTATCTAAGTTAAAACCTCTGGTAGCAGTGTTTTAAAATTCTGAGTTTGTGTACACACTCATGTATGGATGTGGGTGGAAGTGTGTGTATGTGTGTATGTGTGTGTGAGAGAGAGAGACAGAGATAGAGAGATAGATAGAGAGCCAAAAAGAAAGATTGACAGAGATAGATGGGAAGGGAAGAGGGAGATTGAGATTCTGTTAAAATATATTCTGTGTTGCATTATTCATTTGGTAAGTTATTACTTATCATTTTGGGACAAATTTGTTAATCTGAAATTCTAAAGAGCACTTACTATAACCTGTTGCTGTGTTTAATTTTTACTTCTCTACCTTTGTCATTTAATTTAGACATCTTAACATAGCTTATTGTGGAAGGAAGCCAAAGTTACCAATGCGTAGATATTTTAATAGATTAAATATAGACTAGACAAATTCTTAAGAATCACAGTAGAAATAAAAGTGAATGAAAGCTAAACAATTGATCAGAATTTCTGGAGGATCAGTTAGTGAACTCTTTAAAATATTTATTAAATAAAATCAAGTTTTAGAAAGCTTTTTGTAGTTTACTAAACAGATGTGACTTCATTGGAAAAGCTGATCATAAGTGAATTTATACCCACCCACTCTGAAACACAGTGAAAACTCTGTTGAGATTAGAATTTTGATGTGATAACAATATTCAGTTATGAAATTCCAAGGTTGAGATTTCTAAGAATGTCTCATTCTTCCAAACTGGGGATCTAGCGTTCATTTTCTCTAACAAACATGGGCAGAGAGGAGGTCTTGGCTTTCACTGCATTTAATTTATAGTACTAAATTTAAAGACATTGTCCAAACAATATCATATCATCATCTTGAGATGATATAAATTCTGTGCATCAGATAACATTGTGATGATTTAAGGACTAACTGATTACAAAAATTTATTACATAATTTTAACACATGCTGAAAAACATACATGCCAAAAAAGCAAATGACTAATTCGGGTACATTTATAATTGCATCCAGATAATTTTTATCCTAATATCTTCATAAAGTACTTGAGTATAATATGTTTGTTACCTCCAACAGAACTAAATGTTCTATGGTTATGAAAATTTATTTATTTAAAACATTGCTTTTATTTTGAAAAGCTTCTTAATTAATTTGGTTAACAAATATGCTAATTTGGGGGAAGTTAGGGAAGATCACTGTTGAAATTTTGCAAATATAAACATCTTCTATGGCTACTGTGTTAAGTTATTTCTGACTTCTTAACACTATTATGTTTATGTTGCACATTACTGAGAGAGTAAAGATATAAAACAACACTTTTATTGTTCTCTTTTATTGGAAATTAATTGAAAAAGGAGCGATAATGAAAATAAGTTATTATATCAGAAATATCTTACAGAATATATGTCCATGGACCAGATATGATGATATTTCTCTCTAGGTTTAAAACTGGCTGCTTAGAAAGCACGCAAGCTCGTTTCAAGGTAGGTTTCCAATGGTATACAGTAACCAGAAAAAGTGTCCTTACCCTCCATTGTAAAAAATACTTAACACTGCATGGTAGTTACAAGGAATAGTGGAACATGGATATCAAAGTCCTTTATGATGAAAAATAGGCGATATAGATAGGAACAAAACCTTCCTGATATCAGCCAATTGGTTGGTTTCACCTGTGGACTGCTTCATCTCCCAGAATTCCTTGTGGAAAAATCCATGCCTTCACCAGAGAGACAAGAAGACAAGCTAAAGGGTGGCAGACTTTCAAAGGATATATATTCATGTATTTATTTTAGGGTCAAATCCAATCTTCAGAGTGGCTTCTCCAGTTTATTCCGTGTGTCCTGAGGCTCCACACACACTTAGGCTCTACCCAGATATTCTTGAGAACATGATGCCACTCTGCCTCATCTAATGCTACTTCTGTTGGCAGCCACACTCTTCTCCATTGTGTTGGGTATCCCTGGTAGACAGGGAGTGACATGTGGGGCAGGCAGTTGCAAGGGAAGAGGTCTTACCTCTTGACGGAATAACAGAAATGAACATACCAACCTTTTTTCATTATTGTGTTCTACAAGGGCCTGTTTTCTTTCCAAACTTGAATAGCGGTAGAAAAAAACCCCCTTCTCTCCACTTAGATTTTGGGGATGCTAGGAAGGCCGTGTGGAAGATATTAATTCTGTTTTTGTTTGTTAATTTTTACATTACCCAGGAGATCTGAGGTAGAGATGGTAGGTATTATCATTGACATTTTATAGGTGAGAAAGCCCAAGGCCACTGATACATTAAATGGAAGAACTGACTTGCAATTCTGGTCTGTTTGATTTTATGTGCAAGAATATTTACTCAGTGATTTTGATATTTTAATTTAATTCTCAAAAATTTAAACTAAACTATTACCTCTTTCCTTTATAATCACAAATGAAAAAAACTTCACGCTGTTTTCTTACATTAAAATATTAATGATCAATATAAAAATGCAAAAATAGAGAAATGTATAAAAAATAAAATTCTTCCAATATGCCTTTAGATTTATACCGCTTATACCCCTTAGACACTGTTTAGCATTACTTTATGCGTATAAATATGCTTTCCATTTTAGAAAAAATGAGATCATATTATAGAAGCTGTTTTGTAACAGGTTTTTTACAGCAATAAAAGCAATACATCTTGAATATCTTTTAGTATCAACAATATGCATGTACATTGGTACTGTCAGCCTTTGAATTGGAAACAGTCCATACATGACATATTTTATTTGGTCACTGAATCTTTTTCAAAAATTTTTTAAACAATAGACAACTTTTAAACATGAGGAGATTTCACATAAAAATTTCAGGTTTTTACTTCACTTAAAATATTGGCTATACTGACAACACTAGACACTCCCCCACTTCTTACTTGGCATCAATTAATTGGAGTTGCCCTCTTCAAAAGGGGCACATGCTGTCTAAGTCTGCCAAAGAGTCTCTTCACTCATTTATGTTACATCTTGCCCCTGTGGTCATCTTAAGTGGTGATCCTTGATCCACATCATTATTTATAATTATGACATGGTGTCTTTGTATGTGGATTACCATAACATATTTTACCAATATTCTATTGTTAGACTTTTATCTACTAATTTCTTATTATACAAGCATTGCAGTGATGAAATCTATTTTTGCAAAGTTGTTCAGCTTTTTCTCTAGGATAAATTTCTAAAAGTGGAATTCTTGGTCAAAGAATAGATATATTTTTAGGGATTTTGTGGTAATTGGCAGTTTCTGGAAACTTACCAATTTAATTTCCTACATAAGTTTATGAAAGTGTACAAATCTTGGCTAATATAAAATTTAATGTTTCTTATTTTCATCTTTACCAATCTACTACGTTAAAAATCTTACTTCTCTTTATCTTTATTCTCTAGTGAGATTGAACACACTTTAGTATGTTCATTGACTATAAATAATCTCATAGAGATGGTCTTTTTTTTTTAAGACAATTTTTGGGTGGACTGTTAAATTTTTATCTTTTATTATTTATTTTTAAGAGGCATTTTCTTAATAAGAATCTTAACCCTGAGTTTGTTGTGTGTGTTGCTAATGTTTTTTGATGTATAGATCACTAATTTAATCCATGTTATGATTTTTTTTCTTCTTGTTTAGTGTTAAAGACATTTTTGCCCCAAATGTTCATGAAGATATTCTTTAATCTGCTGGTAGCTTTTTTTATTTACTTTTCACATTTAAATTTACAAGTCCCCTAAAACTGACTTCTGTGTAGAGCATAAGGTAGAGGACCAATTCCATCTTTTCCCACCAAGGATAATCAATTGATTGGGTTCATTTATTGTAAAGACTGTCCTTTGTCTATGCCTCTATAATGCAAACCTCATGAAAAGTGTAGCACTCAAGTATGTGTGTGTGCCTCTTTACAGAATCTCTATTCAGTTCCATTGATCTATGCCTGTCCTGGCAACATTATTTTAATGTCTTCATTACTATAGTTTTACCATGTTTTGATATCAGAGAGTGTAGGCTCCTACTTCTCCTCTTCCTCACCATTTTCTTGGCTATTTTTGCTCTTTTGTTTTCCATATAAATTGTAGAATCAGCTTATCAATTTCCATCAGGAACTTCATGGAATTTTGGTTAGTATTCTACTGAATGTATGGGGAATCCCGACATATTTACATTATTGATTAATGCAGTCCATTTTTATGGTGTATTTCTCCATTTTAAAGGTCTTATTTACTTTCTCTTAATACTACGTTGCTGGAGAAGGCAATGGCACCCCACTCCAGTACTCTTGCCTGGAAAATCCCATGGATGGAGGAGCCTGGTAGGCTGCAGTCCATGGGGTCACTAAGAGTCAGACACGACTGAGTGACTTCACTTTCACTTTTCACTTTCATGCATTGGAGAAGGAAATGGCAACCCACTCCAGTGTTCTTGCCTGGAGAATCCCAGGGACGGGGGAGCCCAGTTGGCTGCTGTCTACGGGGTCGCACAGAGCCGGACATGACTTAGCAGCAGCAGCAGCAATACTACATTGCTGTGTAAGGTTTTGGGCTTCTTTGATTAGATTTATTCCTAGATATTTAATGTTTCTCTTGCTGTTAGAAATGTTAACATTTTAAAATTCCAAATTGCTTATTTATGGCATATAGAAAATACAATAGATTGCTTTGTGATAGCCATATATAAAATGAGTTTACCAAATGCATTTGTTAATTGTAATTACTTCTGTATTATTTTTGTTTTCATCCATACACAGTCATGCCATCTGAAAATAATGACAGTTTTATTTTTTTGTTTCTGATTCTTTTATATGTGTTTTATTTGTTTTTCTTGCTTTATTGAACTGGCTAAAACCTTCAGGACAATATTTAACAGAAGTGATACCAGTGAACATCCTTTCTCATTCCCAGTCTCAGGGGAAAGTTTCCGATATCGCATCATTATGTATAGATGGGGAAACAATGGAAACAGTGTCAGACTTCATTTTTTGGGGCTCCAAGATCACTGCAGATGGTGACTGCAGCCATGAAATTAAAAGACACTTACTCCTTGGAAGAAAAGTTATGACCAACCTGGATAGCATATTCAAAAGCAGAGACATTACTTTGCCAACAAAGGTCCATCTAGTCAAGGCTATGGTTTTTCCTGTGGTCATGTATGGATGTGAGAGTTGGACTGTGAAGAAGGCTGGGCGCCGAAGAATTGATGCTTATGAACTGTGGTGTTGGAGAAGACTCTTGCGAGTCCCTTGGACTGCAAGGAGATCCAACCAATCCATTCTGAAGGAGATCAGTCCTGGGATTTCTTTGGAAGGACTGATGCTAAAGCTGAAACTCCAGTACTTTGGCCACCTCATGTGAAGAGTTGACTCATTGGAAAAGACTCTGATGCTGGGAGGGATTGGGGGCAGGAGGAGAAGGGGACGACAGAGGATGAGATGGCTGGATGGCATCACGGACTCGATGGATGTGAGTCTGAGTGAACTCTGGGAGTTGGTGATGGTCAGGGAGGCCTGGCGTGCTGCGATTCATGGGGTCGCAAACAGTCGGACACAACTGAGCGACTGAACTGAACTGAACTGAACTGATGTATGATACATACTCTAGATTTTGGTAGATTTTATTGGGAAATTAAAGTTTTTAAATGTAACTTTTGCCATTTATATAGAGATAAAAATATAGAAGTAAATTTTATGATCTTGGGTTAAGTTCATGAATTTTAGGTGTGACCCACATATAAGTGGACAAAAGGAGAAATAAGATTGGACTTCATCAAAATTAAAACTTCTGTACTTAAAAGGATGCCATCAATAAAGTGAAAAGACAATTCAAGAGTTTTCAAATTACATATCTGATAAAGACTGGAATTAGAATATATAAAGAACTACAACATAATAGAAAGACAAACCAATTTTTAAATGGACGAAGGATCTGAATAGACATTTTTTTCAAAGAAAATAAAGATATTCAGCATCGTTAACCATCACAAAAATTTAAATAAAAACCCACAATGTGTTACCATTTTATATCCACTGCTGCTGCTGCTATTGTTTGGTCGCTAAGTTGCTAGAATAGGTATAATAACAAATGCAGTAACACATTTTAGTGAGGAGGTAGTAAAAGTTAGAACCATCATACACTGCTGGTGAAAATGGAAAATGGTGCAGCTGCTTGGGACAACAGCTTGACATTTCGTCGGAAGGGTAAACATAGTTACCACAGACCAGTAATTCTATTCCTAGGTATACACCTAAGAGAAATGAAACATATGTTCACAAACAAAAGCTTGTACACAAATGTTCATAGTAGCGTTATTTGTAATAGTGAAAAAAAAAAAGGAAACAATTCAAATGTCCATCAACTGATGAAAGAATAAGCAAAAAAATATATCCATTCAGTTCAGTCACTCAGTCATGTCCAACTCTTTTCAATCCCATGGACTGCAGCACGCCAGGCTTCCCTGTCCGTCATCAACTCCCAGAGCTCGCTCAAACTCATGTCCATCGAGTCGGTGATGCCATCCAACTATTTCATCCTGTGTTGTCCCCCTTTTTACTTAAATTGTTAAATACAATGGATCATTTAATAATAATAAGTACCAATAAAGGCTACAAGATGAATGAGTCTTAAACACATGCTAAGCAAAGAAGGCCAGATATAAAGGCCATTTAATGTATGTTTCCATTTATGTAAAATGTCTGTATTAGGCAAATCCATGGAAACAGAAAGTAAACTAGTGTTTGGCAGGGGCAGGGACAGGGTGGAGTGGAGAATGACTACTAAAGGATATGGTTTCTTTTGGGGGTGATAAAAATGTCTGGAATTAGATAGTGGTGATGTTTGCACAGCTCTGTGAATGTACTAAAAACTATCGTGCAGTTTAAAAGAATGAATTTTATGGTATGTAAATTAAGGGTAAAATGATTATAAATAAAAGAAACATAAAAGAACTTATATACTGAATCAAGCACCATTAAGTAGTGAAATAACTCTCAGCAGTCTAATATATCTGAAATTGGTGAGAAAGTGGGGGACAAAGAAAAGTGAGAAAGTAATGACTCAAAAACCCCTCATTCTTATTGAAAACTATAATGCCCCAGATCCAAGAATCTTAAAAACGCCCCAAGGACCAGAGACAAAAAAAACAAAAAAAATGCTCATTATAGTCATCAAATTGGTCAAAGTAGTGATAAGGAGAAAAGTTTGAAAGTAAGCAATAAAATAAGGCATGTGTGTATGTTTCTCTGCTCTTGCTTGTGGTCAACAGTGGTCCCAAAATATGGAAAATTTCAGAAATAAAAATTCATAAGTTCTTTATTGTATGTTTTTCTGAGTGTGATGGAATCTCACATTGTCCTTCTTCATCCTGCCCGGATTCGCCAACCATTGACATTATATTGTCAGAAGGTTTAGTTCAGTCACTCAGTCGTGTCCGACTCTTTGCGACCCCATGAATTGCAGCACGCCAGGCCTCCCTGTCCATCACCAACTCCCAGAGTTCACTCAGACTCACGTCCATCGAGTCAGTGATGCCATCCAGCCATCTCATCCTCGGTCGTCCCCTTTTCCTCCTGCCCCCAGTTCCTCCCAGCATCAGAGTCTTTTCCAATGAGTCAACTCTTCACATGAGGTGGCCAAAGTACTGCAGTTTCAGCTTCAGCATAATTCCTTCCAAAGAAATCCCAGGGCTGATCTCCTTCAGAATGGAATGGTTGGATCTCCTTGCGGTCCAAGAGACTCGCAAGAGTCTTCTCCAACACCACAGTTCAAAAGCATCAATTCTGTGGCACCCAGCCTTCTTCACAGTCCAACTCTCACATCCATACATGACCACTGGAAAAACCATAGCCTTGACTAGATGGACCTTAGTCGGCAAAGTAATGTCTCTGCTTTTGAATATGCTATCCAGGTTGGTCATAACTTTTCTTCCAAGGAGTAAGCGTCTTTTAATTTCATGGCTGCAGTCACCATCTGCAGTGATTTTGGAGCCCCCAAAAATAAAGTCTGACACTGTTTTCCCATCTGTTTCCCATGAAGTGATGGGACCAGCTGCCGTGATCTCTGTTTTCTGAATGTTGAGCTTTAAGCCAACTTTTCACTCTCCTTTTTCACTTTCATCAAGAGGCTTTTTACTTCCTCTTCACTTTCTGCCATAAGGGTGGTGCCATCTGCATATCTGAGGTTACTGATATTTCTCCTGGCAATCTTGATTCCAGCTTGTGCTTCTTCCAGCCCAGCATTTCTCATGATGTACTCTGCATATAAGTTAAATAAGCAGGGTGACAATATAGAGCCTTGACGTACTCCTTTTCCTATTTGGAACCAGTCTGTTATTCCATGTCCAGTTCTGACTGTTGCTTCCTGACCTGCATACAGATTTCTCAAGAGGCAGGTCAGGTGGTCTGGTATTCCCATCTCTTTCAGAATTTTCCACAGTTTCTTGTGATCCACACAGTCACAGGCTTTGCCATAGTCAATAAAGCAGAAATAGATGTGTTTCTGGAACTCTCTTGCTTTTACCATGATCCAGTGGATGTTGGCAATTTGATCTCTGGTTCCTCTGCTTTTTCTAAAACCAGCTTGAACATCAGGAAGTTCATCGTTCATGTATTGCTGAAGCCTGGCTTGGAGAATTTTAAGCATTACTTTACTAGCATGTGAGATGAGTACAATTGTGTGGTAGTTTGAGCATTCTTTGGCATTGCCTTTCTTTGGGATGGGAATGAAAACTGACCTTTTCCAGTCCTGTGGCCACTGCTGAGTTTTCCCAATTTGCTGGCATATTGAGTGCAGCACTTTCACAGCATCATCTTTCAGGATTTGAAATAGCTCAACTGGAACTCCATCACCTCCACCAGCTTTGTTCCTAGCGATGCTTTCTAAAGCCCACTTGACTTCACATTCCAAGATGTCTGGCTCTAGATTAGTGATCACACCATCATGATTATCTGGGTCGTGAAGATCTTTTTTGTATAGTTCTTCTGTGTATTCTTGCCACCTCTTCTTAATATCTTCTGCTTCTGTTAGGTCCATACCATTTCTGTCCTTTATCAAGCCCATCTTTGTATGAAATGTTCCCTTGGTATCTCTCATTTTCTTAAAGAGATCTCTAGTCTTTCCCATTCTGTTGTTTTCCTCTATTTCTTTGCATTGATCACTGAAGAAGGCTTTCTTATCTCTTCTTGCTTTTCTCTGGAACTCTGCATTCAGATGCTTATATCTTACCTTTTCTCCTTTGCTTTTTGCCTCTCTTCTTTTCACAGCTATTTGTAAGGCCTCCCCAGACAGCCATTTTGCTTTTTTGCATTTCTTTTTCTTGGGGATGGTCTTGATCCCTGTCTCCTGTACAATGTCACAAACCTCCATCCATAGTTCATCAGGCACTCTGTCTATCAGATCTAGTCCCTTAAATCTATTTCTCACTTCCACTGTATAGTCATAAGGGATTTGATTTAGGTCATACCTGAATGGTCTAGTGGTTTTCCCTACTTTCTTCAATTTAAGTCTGAATTTGGCAATAAGGAGTTCATGATCTGAGCTACAGTCAGCTCCTGATCTTATTTTTGTTGACTGTATAGAGCTTTTCCATCTTTGGCTGCAAAGAATATAATCAATCTGATTTCGGTGTTGACCATCTGGTGATGTCCATGTGTAGAGTCTTCTCTTGTGTTGTTGGAAGAGGGTGTTTGCTATGACCAGTGCATTTTCTTGGCAAAACTGTATTAGTCTTTGCCCTGCTTCATTCCCCATTCCAAGGCCAAATTTGCCTATTACTCCAGGTGTTTCTTTACTTCCTACTTTTGCATTCCAGTCCCCTATAATGAAAAGGATATCGTTTTTGGGTGTTAGTTCTAAAAGGTCTTGTAGGTCTTCATAAAACCATTAAACTTCAGCTTCTTCAGCATTACTGGTTGAGGCATACACTTGGATAACTGTGATATTAAATGGTTTGCCTTGGAGATGAACAGAGATCATTCTGTCATTTTTGAGATTGCATCCAAGTACTGCATTTCGGACTCTTTTGTTGACCATGATGGCTACTCCATTTCTTCCGAGGGATTCCTGCCCACAGTAGTGGAAGGTTAGTAGTTGCCTAATGCTGTGTCACAGTGTCTGTGTCATTCATTCACTTCCTTTTACTATGGAGGTGTTCTGTCATCACAAGAAGGGTGAGTACAATGCGGTGTTTTGAGACAGAGCTCATATTCACATAACTTAAACTATATTTGCTCTATTTTATTATTATTGTTAATCTCTTACTGTGCCTCATTTATGAATTAAACTTTATCATAAGTATGTATGTATGGGGGAAAACAGGACTGGACATGTAGCTCAGTGATAGAGTATATGCTTTGCATACATAAGGCCCTGAGTTTGATCCCTGGCATCTCCTTGTCTTTCAATCAACTGTGTTAGTTTGTTGGGCTTCCCAGGTGGTGCTAGTGTTAAAAGTACCCGCCTGCCAATGCTCAGGAGATTTAAGAGGTGGAAGTTTGCTCTCTGGGTCGGGAAGATTCCCTTGAGTAGGAAATGACAACACACTCCAGTATTTTTGCCTGGAGAAGTCCATGGAGACAAGCCTGGCAGGCTATAGTCCAAAGAGTTGTAAAGAGTCAGACACGACTTTAGTGACTTAGCACGTGTGCACACATTGTTGTTAATCTCTTACTGAGCCTAATTTATAAATTAAACATTATCATATATATGTATGTGTAAGAAAAAACATGGCATGTATAGAGTTTGGTACTGTCTGTGATTTCAGCCTCCACTAGGGGGTCTTAAAACATATCAGTCATACTTATGAAGAATGTTTTATCTTGAGGATGGTGATCATTCTAATGTCATACATATGTCAAAACTTAATCAAATTGTATGCCTTAAGTGTGTGCAGTTTATTTCATGGAATTATAAAAACTGTGGAAAATTCTGAAAGAGATGGGAATACCAGACCACCTGACCTGCCTCTTGAGAAACCTATATGCAGGTCAGGAAGCAACAGTTAGAACTGGACATGGAACAAAAGACTGGTTCCAAATAGGAAAAGAAGTACATCAAGGCTGTATATTGTCATCCTGCTTATTTAACTTATATGCAGAGTACATCATGAGAAACTCTGGGCTGGAGGAAGCACAAGCTGGAATCAAGATTGCCAGGAGAAATGTCAATAACCTCAGATATGCAGATGACACCACCCTTATGGCAGAAAGTGAAGAGGAACTAAAGATCCTCTTGATGAAAGGGAAAGAGGATAGTGAAAAAGTTGGCTTAAAATTCAACATTCAGAAAACGAAGATCATGACATCTGGTCCCATCACTTTATGGGAAATAGATGAGGAAGCAGTGGAAACAACGTCAGACTTTATTTTTTGGGGCTCCAAAATCACTGCAGATGGTGACTGCAGCCATGAAATTAAAAGACATTTACTCCTTGAAAGGAAAGTTATGACCAGCCTAGATAGCAAATTAAAAAGCAGAGACATTACTTTGCCAGCAAAGGTCCATGTAGTCAAGGCTATGGTTTTTCCAGTAGTCATGTATGGATGTGAGAGCTGGACGGTGAAGAAAGCTGAGCACTGAAGAATTGATGCTTTTGAACTGTGGTGTTGGAGAAGATTCTTGAGAGTCCCTTGGACTGCAAGGAGATCCAACCAGTCCATGCTAAAGAAGATAAGTCCTAGGTGTTCATTGGAAGGACTGATGCTGAAGCTGAAACTCCAATACTTTGGCCACCTCATGTGAAGAGTTGACTCATTGGAAAAGACCATGATGCTGGGAGGGATTGGGGGTAGGAGGAGAAGGGGACGACAGAGGATGAGATGGCTGGATGGCATCACTGACTCGATGGACATGAGTTTCGGTAAACTCCGGAAGTTGGTGATGGACAGGGAGGCCTGGCATGCTGCGATACATGCGGTCGCAAAGAGTTGGACATGACTGAGCGACTGAACTGAACTGAACAAAGGGCTTCCCAGGTGGCACCATGGAGGAGACGCAGGAGACGCAGGTTTGATCCCTGGGTCAGGAAGATTCCATGGAGTAGGAAATAACAACCCATTCCAGTATTCTTGCCTGGAGAATTCCATGGACAGAGGAGCCTGGCACGCTACAGTGCATGAGTGGCAAAGAGTTGGACACGACTGAGTGACTGAACATACACACATATCCTAGTAAAGCTTTTAAAATACTCAGTAGTTTCCCTGTATTAATAATGTTTGTGAAGCAGGTTTATTTTTTCACTTATAAGTAAACACTTCCTCTCCCTGAAAGTTTCTGGTTTTTCTTTTTCTCTGATGTGCATGATATCACCACTGTATATTTTCAAATAGTTAAGTTTTACTTCTATATGGGGAATTGTGAGTTTACAGAGTTGGAGTTTTTTAGCTTAAAAAGCTTTCATTTTGTATTTTTCCTGTGTGTGTGTGTGTTTAGGGACATATTTGCTTTCATGTATCTGCTCTAGTCTTTTCAGGAACAGTAGTTGGCTATACCGTCATTGTATCCTTTCATCTCTGTAATCATGTCATTTTTCTGCATTTTCCTTTGTATTCTGGGAGATGTGTGTGTGTGTGTGTGTGTGTGACTTTACAACAAACATTCCATTTTATATGTTGTCAGTTTTGTTGTTTTAGTATTTCACCATGTTTTTCATTGAAAATATTTCTTCCTTTTATCTGGCTGTTCATTTAAGTTCCCGCCTGCTTCTCATATAGCTTTTTCCCTTATGATCTATTTTCTGATCCGATCATTAAAGTTAATAGTTACTGTGTCTTCTGTGTGTCAAATACCATGCTATATGCTAACTTGCATAATCTCATTTAGTTCTCAAAACATTTTTAGAGATCAGTGTTATCACTTTGGAGATAGGGAAAGGGAAACTGAGGCTTAGAGAATGTGTATTGCTACAAAAAGATCACCCAAAATATATTGGATTTAAAAAATCAAGCCTGTTTATTTTGTTCACAGATCTGCAGTTTAGGTAGGGTTTAACAGAGGTACCATTCAGTGTCAGTTGGGGTGATTTGAAGGCTTAGGGCCAAAATCATTTGAAGACTTTTTCCTGCCCGTGGCTGGTCATGGATGATGGCTATTGACTGAGACTTTAACTGGGTATCTACAGGTAGTCTCTGCATTTGGCCTGGTCTTCCTCACAGGCCATGTGAGGTCTGCCTCACTGGTCACAGTGGCTGGGTCTGAAGAGTAAGTGTTCCTCAAGAAAGCGAGGCAGGGCCAAGCAGTGTCACCTCATGTGACTTAGTGTTGGAAGGCACACAATGCCACTTCTATTACATTACATCCACTGAAGCAGCACAAAGGCACACCCAACATCAAGGAGGTGTGGGATGGGTTTCTACTCTTACTGAGGGCATGCATGTTCACCATGATGAAAATAATGTGAAGAAAGTAGCTTCATTCATGTCTGAATCTTTGTGACCCTATGTACTGTAGCATGCCAAGCTCTTGTGTTCATGGGTTTTTCCAGGCAAGAATACTGAAGTGGGCTCACATTTCCTCCTTCACAGGATCGTCCCAACCCAGGCATTGAACCCTTGTCTCCTGCATTGCAGGCAATTATTTACTGCTGAGCCACTGGGGAAGCCCATATTGAAATGTGGTAAGGCTCTAAAAGACCATGTGAAACCAGAAATGTTACTCTTGTCAGTTTGGGAAACTTTAATCTTCCACAGAGAAATTATGTCATTTTCCCAAAGCCACTTGATAATAATGAAGCAAGTTTTCTTTTTTTCATAAAAATCATTTCTTCTTACAATTATACTGAGTATAACAGATTCTATATCAAATTTTCTTAAAAATTTGTAAGTATGACTTTCTATAACTCTTGTGTTATGGTCATGTTCCTTTATGGTGTAGGAGCTTTTATTAGCATCTTTTTTGTTGCAAAATATTTTTTATATAAATTCATGCTTTGTAATACTTTAAGAAAATTTTCTTTCTTGAGAAATGACATGAGTTTGTTTTTGCTTTATTTCCTCTGTTTAGCTAGGATGTTTTTAAAACCCTTAAAATTTAAATGAAGAACTGAATCTTTGATTCTAAGCCACAGAATCTGATGTTACTTATTTAGTGATCTAGTCATCTCAGGGTTAAGGACTTGTGACTTAGCAAAGACTCAAGTGTTCCTAATAAAAAGACAACCTTGTAATGAAAGGGAATGATTTTACATGCTTTATTAATTTTTATTCCCAAATGATGTAGTATTTTGTTTTGTAACATTCTCACATTTTATGACAGGTTTTATAATTCACATTCATCTGGTGAAGACACCAAGGAATCTTTCTTTACCCAGGGGTCCCTAGAAGTCATACTTACTGGTTTCCAATTTGGTGACCTTTCATTTAATAGCTATTTTAAGTATGATTTTGTCAACAAGGTAGAGGAAACCAGAATAGCAGATCATCCAAAGTATGTTTAGGTTATAGTTTATTTAAGCTTAAACTCCCCAAATTCCAAGGGTACAATACTGAAAATTTCTTTCTTCATGTGTTTTCATCATGGTGAACATGTTGCTGACATGCTGGTGGCATTAGCATAAATGTACTTCTAGGCTCCAAAGTCTTTCTAAATTCTTTAAATTTATCTGGGCCCTATTTGGAAGATATATTAGAATACATTAGAATATATATGAATATATATATATATATATTTGTTTGTTTATTTGTAAAGTGGTAGATTGCTGCTGCTAAACTGACTCCTGAGTCTGCATTTGTCCATTTCCAAATATGCCATATAAATATTATCCTCTCTTCTGTAATATCTTCTCAGAAATATAATGCATAAATGTTTAGATTTTAGGATTGCTAAAACAAATATATGACAGCTCCTGGCACACTGCTTAATAATACTTTTTATCTGTCTGTTATTTATGTAACCACAGATTTCAGCATTTCTCAACAAGGAATTCACAATAGCTTGATGGGTAAAATAAACCATTGACATAGGAAAGGATAACAATAGCTTTTATAAGAACCCTTTATAGCACTTCTTATCTCTGAAGAAAGCAATGAGACACAGCAGAAAGGATAAGAATGCTATTCAAATAAAATCTCAAGGGCATTGTAACTCTTCAATGATTAAAATTTTGCTCAGTAGCTAATATTAATGTGCTGAATTCTTAAATTTCTCTTTATCTGCTTTGCTTCAAAGATGTAGCTACTACTAGCACATACAGCGTAAGAAATTTGACTTTGCAAGCTGGAGAGTCCAGATTTTAGATTTTCTGCAGTGTCCTTCATTGTATAGTCATATCTGGGGCACTATATATTCTGATTTTTTATTCATAAAATATAATCCTGCCAGGCATGTGGGGCTAGGAGAGTGCTGAAATCCCTTTGGTAAGCATTTTGATGTAGAAGGCCTACATATTAATATACTGGACTTGCAATATTCTAGCTTCCTTGCCATCATATTTAGATCAGGTTTCAGTGCGTGGGACCTATAAAGGCCTTTGTTCTTTTTGACAGAGCAGCAGAAGGACAGGTGAAAATTTGTTGAGGTTTATCATTTTATCGGTGCGCTTTCCGAATTTCTTATATTTCCTTTCATGGCAGTTTTCCTGCGGCTTTCCCACCACACTCTGCATGTTTTCTGGTTCCATAATCTGTTCATTGATTCCCTCCTGTGCTTAAAATTTCAGTTAGCTTTTTAAGTGAGAAAAATGCTGAGCCTTCTAGAAAAAAATTTAAAAATCACTCATAGGCCATCATGCAAAGAGAAATCAATGAATACTCTGAGTCTGCTTCTCCACCAAATCAAATCCACTTTTACCCTTGTGCTGTCTTTATTTGATTTGGACTCCTCTGTACTATTTCTTTTCTAACTGGTTAATTCTTCTATTTGCTCAGGGAAGGGGTGTTTCTGAGCCTATTCTCATGGGCCAAATGTCCCTCACAGGCTACTTCCATTGTGAAAGAAAGGGCTTCCACATTGAAAGTGTATTTTAGGAGTCAGCAAATTAGGAAGTTTTTTTTTTCTGCTTCTTTTAAAAAGTGGATTTCTTTGCTATCAATTTCTCATGCCATCAGTTCCATTTAGTTGTGAGGAGGAATTTAACACAATTCAAAGGTTTGTAATTTTTCTATTTAAAATATCAAGTTGTAAGAGAACATGCTTTTAAAATTGGTTTCTATGTTCATTTGTTATTAGTGTCAGATTTTGCACTATTAAAAAATAATGTCATTAAAAATAGTGTCATTTTTTGGTAGAGAATATTTTGGCATCTCTGAGTTTTAAAATAAATCTCTGAGTAAAAAAATATTGTTCACTAATTCTTTTCTTCTTGAAGAGTTGCTAAATAATCATGAAAAATATAAGCTACAGATGGAATAAAGCTGTATGGATTATGAGCTCGTTTTCCAGTCAGTGATGAATAGATTGTATTCTTTCAGCTGGTATGTGCAAGGAATCATAATATGGCAATTACTGTTTGTTGCAACTTATAAAATAATGCTTTATATCCTTTTATACTCATAAACATGCCCACATTATTCCTTGCCATTATCACTACAAGAGGCTTAAAGTCAAATTATCATGTTTTTACATCTTCATTTCTCAGTCTCCCATCCTTCTTACCACCTGTTCTTTCCTAGTCTTTTTCTCTCCTACTGAACAGTAACACTATCTTCCCAAGAGCTTAGGCTCAAGTCCCAGAGGGCCATGTCTGTTCCACTCTTTTTCTCGCACTCCTATAATCAACTCCTGTTAGCATATTCACCCAAACAGATCTGGAATCTTCTTGCTTCCTTTTACCTATAATTCTACCACCTACCTCTGTCGCTGACTGTCCGCCATTGCTTTGCCAGGATTGTTGAAGTGGTTTCTAACTAGACACTTTAGTCTATCTTTGCCCTATAGTAGTAAGAATGAATGAAAAAAAAATGTGTACATGTATGTGTGCATAACTGTGTCATTAATTGTGCCAATGCTTCTACTTTAAACCCTCAAATAGCTTCTGATCATACTTAAACCTCAAATTCCCAGACATGATCCTCATGATTTGTGAGCACTGGCCCCTGTCGTTACTGTCTGTTATGGACTGCA
The DNA here is from genome assembly GCF_001704415.2 of Capra hircus. Lineage (NCBI taxonomy): Eukaryota > Metazoa > Chordata > Mammalia > Artiodactyla > Bovidae > Capra > Capra hircus. The sequence goes on along the minus strand of NC_030809.1, from coordinate 49,248,273 downwards.
TGTTCATGTTCTTTCAAAATTCATACACATAGAAACCCTAACCTCCCATGGGATATATTAGGAGGGGGATCTTTGGGGGTAATTAGGTTTAGATGAAGTTCTTGTGCTGGAGCCCCCACAATGGCATTGGTGCTTTATATGAAGAGAAAGAGACTAGAGCTCACTCTTTACCACCATGTAAGGACATAAAAAGATTTCTGCAAACTAAGAGGGGCTTCAGCGGGGCCAGAATAAGTAGGCATCTTGGTCTTGGACTTCCAAGCATCCAGAACTGAGAGAAATAAACTATTGTTTAAGCCACCTAGTCCCTTGTATCTGTTATTGAAGACGGATCTGACTAAGGTCCTGCTCTTATCTACTGCCAGCTCTCTGTCATGGTGTTCCAGCTGCAAATCCATCAACTTCACTCTCCCCTTGTTCTCTGTCTTCTCTTCCAGTGACTGTGGGGTGTGTTTGTGTGTGTGTGTGTGTGATTCTGATCTCGCATGTCAGCTTTTCAGAAAGATCTCCTCTGATATGAAGTAGTGTCTCCAAATATTCTCTATCCCCTCCCTGTTTCCTTTGGAGCATTGTATTTATTTGTCGATTTTTGTTGTTGTTGTTGCTTTTGATTATCAGCCTTCTCCAAGTAAAATATAAACACTATAAAAGGAGGGAACTCATCCTCCTCCACTTATTCACCATGATACCACGACTTCTATCACAGTGCCCAGAACATCAGATGTACCCTCTACATATCTGTTTCATGAATGGTGTAAAGCAACTGGCACAACAATAAATTAGCTAACAAAAGTTGCATAAGGAAGATTATGCATACTTTACTTCAGGAAAATCTTTGACTTTTACTAAATGATTTATCCTGGAATTCTTCCATCTTCCTTGGGATATTTTTTCAGGTCCCCAAATTCACCATTTAAAAATGCAACTTCCTCCCAAACACATCTGCTGTTACTGTATATCCTATTTCTACTAACAGAGCACTGATCTCTTATGATCTAAGTTCAATACAGTAGGTTACTCCTATAGAAAGGGTAGCTGGTGTTTTTTATGTTTATTTAATCAAAATAATATGATCTCCTTTTCCTTTTCTCCAGACTTGATACCTTGTAATAATGGCTAACATGATCAAGTTAATTTCCTGTACTTGGCTGTAAGAATTAGCTCTGGGCTTCCAGATAACTTGGGCAAAAAGTGTGATAGGGTGAATAATAAAATTCCCACATAAAGAAAGGAAAAATAATAGTTCATTTGTAGAGAACATTTTCTCATCTTTGTGCCAAAAAAGTCTTAATTCAATCCTGTATTAAAAAAAATTAGTTGAATACTTGTTATGTACTAGGCACAATTATTGAAAACATATTATTGACCAGCTATACTCTACTGCTAGGTACTGGATTTCATTGATCTACAGCGTCATGAATTATAAGATGTACCATGATTTTATTTGAAGTTGGGAAAGAAATACAAGGCTATATATTGTTATCCTGCTTATTTAATGTCTATGTAGGTTCAGTCACTCAATTGAGTCCGATTCTTTGTGACCCTATGAACTGCAGCACTCCAGGCCTTCCTTTCCAACATCAACTGCCAGAGTCTACTCAAACCCATGTCCATTGAGTTAGTGATGCCATACTACCGTCTCATCCTCTATTGTCCCCTTCTCCTCTTGCCCTCAATCTTTCCCAGCATCAGGGTCTTTTCAAATGAGTCAGCTCTTCACATCAGGTGGCTAAAGTATTGGAGTTTCAGCTTCAACATCAGTCCTTCCAATGAACACCCAGGACTGATCTCCTGTAGGACAGACTGGTTGGATCTCCTTGCAGTCCAAGGGACTCTCAGGAGCCTTTTCCAACACCGCAGTTCAAAAGCATCAATTCTTTGGTGCTCAGCGTTTTTTATAGTCCAAATCTCACATCCATACATGACTACAGGAAAAACCATAGCCTTGACTAGATGGACCTTTGTTGTCAAAGTAATGTCTCTGCTTTTTAATATGCTATCTAGGTTGGTCATAACTTTCCTTCCAAGGAGTAAGTATCTTTTAATTTCATGGCTACAATCACCATCTGCAGTGATTGTGGAGCCCCCCAAAATAAAATCAGCCACTGTGTCCACTGTTTCCCTATCTATTTGCCATGAAGTGATGGGACCAGATGCCATGATCTTCGTTTTCTGAATGTTGAGCTTTAAGCCAACTTTTTCACTCGCCTCTTTCACTTTCATCAAGAGGCTCTTTAGTTCCTCTTCACTTTCTGCCATAAGGATGGTGTCATCTGCCTATCTGAGGTTATTGATATTTCTCCCAGCAAACTTGATTCCAGTTTGTGCTGGATGATGTACTCTGCATATAAGTTAAATAAGCAGGGTGACAATATACAGCCTTGATGTACTCCTTTTCCTATTTGGAACCAGTCTGTTATTCCATGTCCAGTTCTAACTGTTTCTTCCTGACCTGCATACAGGTTTCTCAAGAGGCAGGTCAGATGGTCTGGTATTCCCATCTCCTTCAAAAATTTCCACAGATTATTGAGGTCCACACAGTCAAAGGCTTTGGCATAGTCAATAAAGCAGAAATAGGTGTTTTTCTGGAACTCTCTTGCTTTTCTGATGATCCAGCAGATGTTGGCAATTTGATCTCTGATTCCTCTGCCTTTTCTAAACCAGCTTGAACATCTGGAAGTTCATGGTTCATGTATTGCTAAAGCCTGGCTTGGAGAATTTTAAGCACTACTTTACTAGCATGTGAGATGAGTGCAATTGTACAGTAGTTTGAGCATTCTTTGGCATTGCCTTTCTTTGGGATTGGAATGAAAACGGACCTTTTCCAGTTCTGTGGCCAATGATGGACTGGATGAATCACAAGGTCGAATCAAGCCTGCCAGATATATCAACAACCTCAGATATGCAGATAATACCACTCTGATGGCAGAAAGTGAAGAGGAATTAAAAAGACTCTTAATGAGGCTGAAAGATGGGAGTGAAAAAGCTGGCTTGAAACTCAAAATTCAAAAAACTAAGATTATGGCTTCTGATCCCCTCAATTCATGGCAAATAGAAGGGGTAAAATTGGAAGCAGTTACAGATTTTATTTTCTTGGGCTCCAAAATCACCATGGACGGTGACTGCAGCCATGAAATTAAAAGACACTTGCTCCTTGGAAGAAAAGCTATGACAATCCTAGACAGCATATTAAAAGCAGAGATGTCACATTGCCAACAAAGGTTCATATAGTCAAAGCTATTGTTTTTCCAGCATCATGTATGGATGTGAGAGTTGGACCATAAATAAGTCTGAGCACTGAAGAATTTACGCTTTCAAAATGTAATTCTGAAGAAGACTCTTGAGAGTCTATTGGACTGCAAGGAGATCCAACCAACCAACCCTAAAGGAAATCAGTCCTGAATATTCATTGGAAACACTGATTCTAAAGCTGAAGCTCCAATACTTGGGCCACCTGATGTTAAGAACTGCTCTCTGGAAAGGACTCTGATGCTGGGAAAGATTGAAGGCAGGAGGACAAGGGGATGACAGAGGATAAGATAGTTGGACGGCATCACTGACTCAATGGACATGAGTTTGACCAAGCTCCGGGAATTGGTGAGGGACATGGAAGCTTGGTGTGCTGCAGTGGGGTTGCAAAGAATCGGACATGACTGAGCGACTGAACTGAACTGAGCAAACAGGTGGAAAGATGCTCAATGTACCTAGCTATCAGGGAAATGCAAATCAAAACCACAATTAAATATGCAATTATGAAGTTGAAATGTTGGGAACAGGAGATATGGAAGAATGTGGAGCCCGAGAAGAGCTCCAAATATGGAATTCTAGGAAATCTAGTGACCGGAGTCCAAGGAGGCGCCGAGTGATGTTCTGGACCAGTGTGCACGATGTTGGTAACTCGTGATGTGAATGACTGCTTCTGCCTTAAGGGACGATTTGGGGAGGTACTTTCTTTGTTGCTCAGGAGGTCCTGTGAAACTAAGACTTTATTGTTCACAATGACAATATCAATAGCATATATGTGTATTTATTTCCCCTTCCTCATGCTTCCTGGTGATTCACTTCTCTTCATTGGAATTGGCAACTAAATAAACTACTATAGAGAAGTAGTTATTTTAGGCACTGATTTTGGGGGAACTCCAAATAGTGATCTGGCATAAGGAATAGCTTTAGAAAGCAGACATGCGGGATAATATTCTGGAGAAATCTCTTATCAACAAGGACCAATTGCTGGTAGTAAATGAGTAATTCCTGATGATAATCTGTAGCATAGTGAAACACCAAAAAAAAAAGGCTCATCTGAGGTAGGTTAAGAAGTGGCACATGTGCAAGGTAAAGTAGTTGCTCAAGCACCTGAAGACTGTGAGGGTATTGATGACTTAAGTAATTGCAGCACTGGCTGTTGAAATTCCCAAGAACAGAAACAACTAGCTCAGTTCAGCTATCTGTCAGCTTGGAGTGAGGCATAAAAGCCAAAGGTCATTCATGGCAGCATTTAAAGAGATTCTTCTCTTGTAAGGTTACAGGGAAGATTTTCAAGTATGTTGAAAATTAGGCTTATTTGATAGAGCTAAATAAAAGGGGACTGAGTGCACAGGTGTGACAAGTTTCTACTGAAAAACAAAGACCCTGATTAAAAAAAAAAAGACCTGGGATGGGAACATTTGGATGGATAAAAACTTGAAACTCTAGAGTCTTCTGACTTCTGGGCCAGCAGTAGCCACTTCTTCTCTGGAGAATGGAGGAAAGCAGCCTTTCTTTCTCTGGAACCCTTTCAAAGACCTAGCCTGAGGAAGAAGCCTTGAAAGATGATGCTTTTTCTCAAGATCCACCCTCACCTTGTCTCATATCCCCCACCAGTAGGTAAAATAAGAGGGAAGGTGAGTTCTCTAGAATAGTTTACTTGCTGAAACAAATTGGCTAACATACACTGGGTGAAGCCAAAATAACCCATGTGGGTTGGATCTTGAAAATATTGGGTGAGAACATCAGGTCTGACAGGATGGCATGCACTCACATGGGAGCATTTTTTGTAACCCAGGTTCCCTGGAGAGGGTAAAGACTTGGAACTGGTATAATATGCTGCTGGATGGAACCTTGAAGCTTGGACACATCAATAATCTGTAATTTAAAAAAAGTAGGAATGCCTGTGGGGTCAGAAGTCTCAGGGCACCTCCTCCTTTCTCTTAGTCCTCTTAGTTCTTTAAATAAAATTTAAAACCATGTAGGATTTTTCATATTAAAATATTTAATATGTGCATTCTAAGTAGAGTCTTGAAGAATAATGACATTAGGTTGACCGGAAGAACTTGCCATTTTTATATGTTCAAGCATGGTTAGAGATAAGTAATTTTGTTTGTTTCTATATAGTATCTGGGAAAAAGCAATTTTTAGAAAGGGATTGTTGACTGAAAGTATTTACAGCCTAAAAATAGAGGGTTATTTCATTTGGTGGGAAAAATTTTGGGACTTCAAGCCCAGGAGGGAGCATCTCAGGTAGCCCTGAGAGACTGCTCTGAGAAGGCAGGAGAGGGAGTCAGAGTGTATTTAAGTTTATAACAAAGGAGAATGGCATCTACTGGGGTTCAAGCTTTGTTTTCCCTTTTGGGAGCCCCTGAAATCATTGATGTTTGTTACATCCTTGTTTATTGACATGTAGGAGATATTCTATTTCACAGGATGAACCTTTGTTAGATGCAGGCTAACGGGGGGAGGGGGGGTTGGGGGTTGGGGTGGGGGAAGTTGGCCAGTGGTGCCCCACTCTTTGAGGAAGAAAGCTGTAGCTTGGTGATGGTCTTTCAAACAGTGTCCATGGGTTGCTGATCAGGGCCACGTTTGCCTCGACTTCTGAAAGTGGGTTCCATGATAAAGAAGAGTCAACGCAAGAAAGTCAGAATGGCTTCCTGTTTCTGTTGCAGCAGAACCAGTCAGCTAAGTCCTTGGGAGTCCTATTTGAAAGCCAGATGGTGACAAAATGTGCATGAGACAATGGTGTAGGTTGCTACGCTCCTACCTGCAGATCCTGTGATTGTGTGAACAGTAAAGCTTAGTGTTACTTGTTTTGAGGTTGAGTTGGAGACATGAAAATGAGGACTTTATTGTTATCCCACACATTATACTTTAGGATTTAATGGTATTAGGTGATCTGTTGTTTTCTCTCATTTTGTTGTTCTTTTGTAACTGTGTACCTGCAAAAGAACCAATTTCAGATAGGAAGCTTGTAATGCCTGAACTGCATAAATACTTTTATCTTGAGCTTTTTCTTCCCCATAGTTTCCCAGGTAAATGTATAAACATGGGGTTGATGTCTCAAAAGCATCCTTTCCTCTTAGCTCATGTGGTCCCAGGAAATGTCATAGAATCTTTAGATTCATTCCCATGGCAACAGGCAACTCTATTACCAAGAACACTTTTAGCTTTTCTCTTTGAGAAAATTTGCTCTATATTTGAGATTCAAAGCTATCTTTATTAATATTATTTTTGGATGCATTGTGAGGCACTGTGCCTACTGAGATGACTTATTTGTTACATACAGTTGAGATGGGAAGGCAATCAATGCCTCTTATCTAATGAAGCAAAATACAGATTATGTTAAAGGACTTTGCAATGCTGTGTGATTGGAAGTTTTTGTATGATTAGGCTGAGGAGAAGCAAAAGCATGGAGATAGAAAATAATAAACTATGCACTGCTAATTGAAATTACGCACATACACACAGTCCTTACATGTGTGCTCACATATACACATGCACAACAAAATAGAGTGGAGATTGTGGTATAATAAATTGCTACTCCATGAACTGAGTGGAAAGGTTTATTTTCAGCCATCTGGACTGGAATTTGTAATAGAGATTAAAGTAGTAATCAGTGGTGATGTTACCAACCTGAGCCCTTGGGCTGTTTAATTAATAGAAATTTGTAAGAGGCCAGATGAGAAATTCAGCCAAGGCTTTACTGGGACTCACACTGCAGCAAAAGGGAGAGAGAACAAGAAACAGGTGCCCTTGCTCCCTCTGAGTGAGCTTGTTCCTTAAATGGGGGTGAGGGTAGGGGTGGATTTGCGAGTTGGGTTGGAGGAGTGTCTTAGCTAGTCTGCCCACCCCCTTGGTGGTGCTTTCTACAGGGATGACATGGAAAAATTACCCTGCTTTAGTTCCTGTCACCTCAGAAGCAACGGTTTCTGCCCTTTTTGTCTTATTGTTCCAACAGCGCATGCAGTTATTTTCAGTCCCTAATAATAATTTCATTGCATTCTGTTGCTGGAGGCCACATTTGTTCTGATTCAAGCCCTCCAGCAAAGCCTCCCAGGTCCTGTTATGTCTCTGTCTTTTCCCCTGAGTATCTGGACTATTAGGGATGTTTGCAAGGGGTCACTGTTTGGGTGATGGTAGATTTTTCGAGTCTGGACCTTCATTATTTTGTCATATTTTCTATGTTGTGACATGAGGAAAGCAAATTATTGGAGACACTACTAGACAAAATCTATTAAGGTTCTATTTCATGTTTTATGAAATGGAAACAAATGTGAACGTCTGCACAAATGAGGGCCCTGTTAAACCAAAACTAACCAACTACCAGCATCAACAATAAACCCAATGCCTCTCCCAGCCTCAGAGACTAGTTTAGGGTAGGGTTCAAATTTTAAAAAAAAATCTCCAGGTGATATCAATGTTTGACCAAGAGTGATTAGCTTAATTTGGAGATTATTAACATTTGTTAAAGAAACATTTCATTTTGTGTCATATCACTCTGACGTATAGGGTAGACCTACCTTCTGGTTTTCATCAAGCTACATCAGCTATTCTTAAATATTTCAAGTTATATAAATATATAATTGAATTAAATGCTGCTGTTGCTGCTAAGTCGCTTCAGTCACGTCCGACTCTGTGCGACCCCGTAGATGGCCTCCTAGCAGGCTCCTGTGTCCCTGGGATTCTCCAGGCAGAAACACTGGAGTGGGTTGCCATTTCCTTCTCCAATGCATGAAAGTGAAAAGTGAAAGTGAAGTCACTCAGTTGTGTCCAACCCTTAGCAACCTCATGGACTGCAGCCTACCAGGCTCCTCCGTCCATGGGATTTTCCAGGCAAGAGTACTGGAGTGGGGTGCCATTGCCTTCTCTGAATTAAATGCTGGAATCATCTTATTAAGAGGGAAGATACTAGTCCCCCTTAACAGAAAAGGATACTGAAGCTTCATGCAACTGAATAACTAACAAATTGATTCTAAAGCTGACGTTCTTTTTTTACTGTTTCATATCATCTTCATCATTAGTCAGGGAGATTATAGTCTAGGAACCTGGTATCAAAAGGTAAAGGGTGGTCATGAAATGTAAAGGCAGGTTTGGGCATATTAAGTCTGACTGTATCTCTGCGTATTCATTTGCCAAGAATGTTGTAACAAAGTGCCACAAACTGGGTGGTTTAAAACAGAAAGTTATTCTCTGGCAGTTATAGAGCTAGAAGTTTGAAGTCTAGGCTTCTGGTCGTCTCTGGCATTTCTTGGCTTGGTGCTACATCACTCTAATCTCTGCCTCTGTTTATATGTGGCTGCATCTTTGTGCTTGTCCTGTGTCTCTATTCCAAATTTCCCTTTTTCTCTGACAAAGACACAAGCCATGGGATTTAGGATCCACTATAAATCTGGAACGATATCATTTTGAGGTCTCTACCTAATTACATATGTAAAGACCCTATTTTCAAGCAGGGTCACATTCTGAAGTCCTAGGTGAGTATGAATTTTGGATGGGCCCTATTCAACCCACTATACTCTACAAGTGACATTTGGAATTGCCAGTCATTTCTTGATGAGAAAACTAGTACTCCTGTTTCTGGTGAGAAGATCTGCACAGAATGAAAGGAATAGACGAAATTAGGTGACTGAGAGGAAGCTTTTCTCTCAGCCCTGGAAGAACACAGGCAGGTCTGGAGGAGAGTTTCTAGGAAACTTCTGTAGAATTCCAAGTCAGAAAGACCTGCTATAGAAGTCTTTTGCTCTCAGCTTAATTGGCACTTGCGTATAGTAGTATAAGAACACTTGTCTTTCTGCTGGTGCAAGCCGCTTCAATAGAAATTTATTGGTCATGTGTTTTTTGAAGCTCCCTGATTGAAGGAGCTGACTATCTGAAGATGTTCTAAATGCTGACTATGAAAGACAGGAGTACTTTGATCAGTATTTTGTTTCTTTGCGTTCTAATTCAGTGGAATGCCTATAGATGTTGGGATGTTTCTCCAAGCTTCCTCAACTTGTGGATGCAAATGGGTGTCGCAGTGAGCAAAAGAATGCTTTCTCTTTCCCTCTCAGCTAACATAGGATCTGCGGTCCTACTCTGATGAAACCCTCACCCAGTTATTTCCGAAAGTCCGCAGGGAATTTTACACATTGCTCCTAAACATCTGTCTCATACAGTCTCCCATTCTGACCTCTCTCCAAGAATTTGTTCTTTGGGAGCACCATGTGACATGGTTATTGGAACAAACAACAGCACTGTCACAATAGTACATACAGCAGGGGTTGTATCCATGTTGTGAGTTTCCATCTGGAAACTGAAACTTAGTTTGAGTGACATAAGCTTTAGTATAAGCTCAGATTTCCTCATCCAAAAGTATTTTGGCTAATTGAAGAGATAAGTGATGCATGTTTTAAGGTGCTAGATGCATGTATGAATTTCTAGACCTCAGTAATTGATTCAATATTTGATACTTTTACCTTTAAAATATTAAACAAAGACTTATTTGCCTTTCTTAAGTTTAAAATGTGAAGAATAAGCTTGATCTTTTAATGTTGATAGTATCTGAAGCCAGTTTGAGTTTTGTACCAGCAGGAACATCATGCTGTTATTTCATGTCCCTATATTTCTTGGCTTTCTTCCTGAAGTTCAGTTAACAATATTTTCCTTTATTCTCCACAAGGGATTTCTAGAACTGTGATGTCACTATATATTTTATTGTTATGAAGCATTTTATTTATCAGTTCAGTTCATTTGCTCAGTCATGTCCGACTCTCTGCAACCCCATGAATTGCAGCACACCAGGCCTCCTTGTCCATCACCAACTCCTGGAGTTTACTCAGACTCATGTTCATTGAGTCAGTGATGCCATCCAGGTATCTCATCTTCTGTCATCCCCTTCTCTTCTGCCCCCAATCCCTCCCAGCATCAGAGTCTTTTCCAATGAGTCAACTCTTTGCATGAGGTAGCCAAAGTATTGGAGTTTCAGCTTTAGCATCAGTCCTTCCAATGAACACCCAGGATTGATCTCCTTTAGCATGGACTGGTTGGATCTCCTTGCAGTCCAAGGGACTCTCAAGAGTCTTCTCCAACACCACAGTTCAAAAGTATCAATTCTTCGGTGCTCAGCCTTCTTCACAGTCCAGCTCTCACATCCAAACATGACCACTGGAAAAACCATAGCCTTGACTAGATGGACCTTTCTTGGCAAAGTAATATCTATGCTTTCTAATATGCTATCTAGGTTGGTCATAACTTTCCTTCCAAGGAGTGTCTTTAATTTCATGGCTGCCGTCATCATCTGCAGTGATTTTGGAGCCCCCCAAAATAAAGTCTGACACTGTTTCCACTGTTTCCCCATCTATTTCCCATGAAGTGATGGGACCGAATGCCATGATCTTCGTTTTCTGAATGTTGAGCTTTAAGCCAACTTTTTCACTCTCCTCTTTCACTTTCATCAAGAGGCTCTTTAGCTCTTCTTTGCTTTCTGCCGTAAGGGTAGTGTCATCTGCATATCTGAGGTTACTGATATTTCTCCCGGCAATCTTGATTCCAGCTTGTGCTTCTTCCAGTCCAGCGTTTCTCATGATGTACTCTGCATATAAGTTAAATAAGCAGGGTGACAATATACAGCCTTGACATACTCCTTTTCCTATTTGGAACCAGTCTGTTGTTCCATGTCCAGTTCTAACTGTTGCTTCCTGACCTGCATATAGGTTTCTCAAGAGGCAGGTCAGATGGTCAGTTATTCCCATCTCTTTCAGAATTTTCCAGTTTCTTGTGATCCACACAGTCAAAGGCTTTGGCATAGTCAATAAAGCAGAAATAGGTTTTTCTGGAACTCTCTTCCTTTTTTGATGATCTAGAGGATGTTGGCAGTTTGATCTCTGTTTCCTCTGCCTTTTCTAAAACCAGCTTGAACATCTGGAAGTTCATGGTTCATGTATTGCTGAAGCCTGCCTTGGAGAATTTTGAGCATTACTTTACTAGTGTGTGAGATGAGTGCAATTGTGTGGTAGTTTGAGCATTCTTTGGTATTGCCTTTCTTTGGGATTGGAATGAAAACTGATCTTTTCCAGTCCTGTGGCTACTGCTGAGTTTTCCAAATTATTGGCATATTGAGTTTAATTATATTTAATCCTTATTATGTTTCCCTGGAATGGAGAGAGCCAGGGGTGTAGGTGTTACTTCCTTTTACACTTGAAGACCCTGAGGCTCAGAAAGGCAACTGGGTGTCCAAGATCATGCAGTTTGCATGTGGCAAAGTCAAGCTTTGTAGCCAGGTCTCCTGGCTTTGTATCTGGCACTCTCTCCTAGCTGGCTTTGTGTGGTCTGAAAACAAGTGCCCCTTTCCGTTTGTACTCAATATCTGGGCATTCTTTCCATGGAGATGGTGAGATCTGGTTGGTCTCAACAAGGCTGCCATGCAAATGAGAGCATACAGCAGTCTTAGATATCTGGAAGATGAGCCTCAAGCTGCCAGGGCCCCACGGCCCCCTCTAGCCTGTGGGAGAGACAAATGGAGGAGAGGAGATATGAGAGACCCATTCTTCCTATTTTACCACTTATTCCACCGCCAGTGCTACTGACACTTGTCCTCTGATTTAATTTTCATGGAAATTATAGAAGTTTTGTCATCATTAAGAGACACATTTTTTTTTCCATAGACCAGCATTTCAAAGGTTCAGTGAATTCTGATTCATTATTTTTTCCATAGTCTGCAAACAGTATCACCCAACAACAAAACAGTATTACTTGATTAATAAAAGCTTGCTCCTGACAGTTCATTTTTTGAGAAACACCAACTCACAGTTACTTGTTTCTATTCTTGATGTCTTAGCCTGCTAACTTTTTGTATTGGTATTTGGCAGAATCTTACTACTGCAGCAACTGTTCCCTGAAATTCTCCTGTTGTTAATCCCAGAGCTGGCATCCCACGCTCCTCCTGCTACTTCTGCTGACACTCATTTTGAGCTCAGAGCACCAGAAATAGGATCCTGCTGGCTGCATCATTATTGCTTTCCTTTCTCATTTCTTATGGCATCATACCTATCTGCCTTCTTGCAATCAGTCAAGCATACCCATAATTAATATATAGTTTCTCTCTCTGTATATAACATGAAGTTTCTTCCTGATATGGCAGGTATGTGGTTTTGCTCTTTAATTCTTAGCTAGCTCTTAAATTTGCCACCCAGCATCATCTCACAGTGTGATAAATCTTGGGAAACTTGGGCAACACGTGAAAGGCACAAAAGATAAACTAACGAAGCTGATCAGTTTGTTATTAATTAGGGGACTCAGTTTCTTTTCCCATGCCTTGTGTTTACTGCCTAGAAAACTGGTGAAAGAGACCATATTTATATCTTGTATAAAGATTTTCTTCATAAGTTTTATTTTTTTTTAAAGAAGTGAGCATATGTCACAATTTTGTCACCCTGACTCTACAAGGCATCCAGCCATTAGCTCCCTCAGTGTCAGCCTCAGCTGCAGAGAAAGGCTCAGCCAATGTCACACACTTTCCTGGTCAGCCTGCATCGCATGACTGAATGAGGCAGTCCTGAATGAGGATGTAAATTCCCAAGCATCTGGACCTTACTCAGGACATCCCTGTTGGGTGTGGGAGGTACTCCAGAGCTCCCCTCCAAGCTGGCCCAGGCTTTGCCAGATTTGTCTGTTTGACTATCCCTCTGCCCAATCCTGCTTGTTTCCCTTTGCTTTCACAGGTATTGATCCCTGATAAATGTCTTGCATTCAAGCATAGTCTCCATATCTGCCTCCAGAAACCCCAACCTGTGACAGACACTGTTTATTTTAAATTAATCGACACACCTCTGGCTTCTCAGAGCCTCAAAAATAGAGATGCTGAGGCTTCTCTCTGGATGACTGAGGGACCCCGCCTGAGCCAAGTGAGGCAGTCAAGGCCCGATGGGGCAGGTTGAAGCCCAACATGGGGGTAAGGGCTGCAGGCTGGTTTGTGGGGAGGCTTGTGGCCGTGGCTCTGATGACTGCAGAAATGTTCTGTTAAGAGGCAGCTCCTGTCTTCCTAAGCATCCCCATGCCCAAGATCAGAGACTTGGGGATTAAAGGACCACAGGGTGTTATTACAGCCTGGTGTTGGAGCATGGGACTTTTCATGAGAAAAGAAGATAGAGCATTATGGTTAAATGTATGGACGTTGAACTCGAGCAGGTCTGTGTTTTCAATAGCTTTATTGAAACATATTTACATACAATAAGTTGCCGCTTAAACTGTTTAACTAGATGCACACTAGTGAAACTGCCACCACAGTTTCAATATCCATCATCCCTAAAGTTTCTGCTTGTCCATTTGTGATTCTTTCCTCTCACCCTTCCTGGCCCCTTCCCCCTGTTTCCAGGCAACAACTGTTTTCTACTTTGTTGTGATAGTTTTCTATTTTCTATAGCTTTATACAGTTGGAATCATTCAATATGTGTTCTGTTTTTTCCCTCTGGCTTCTTTCACTCAGCATAATTAGTTTGAGTCATTTGTTGTTGTGTCTGTATGTCAATTATTCATTTCTTCGCATTGTTGAGTAAAATCCCATTGTATGGATTTACCAGAATTTATCTAGTCACATCAAAGGATATTAGAGTTGTTTCCAGTTTTTTGTGTGTATGTGTTTGTTTTTTGGCCAGGGTAAATATAGTTGCCATAGACATTTGTGAGCAAGTTTTTGTGTGAACCTTGGTACTTGTTTTTTTCTGGGGAGAGTTCAGCAAACTTTTTTTGTAAAAAGAACAACTTAAAAATGTTTTAGGTTTTGCTGGCCATGTAGCCTGGTATAGCTCAATTCTATCACTAAAGTATGAAAAAGCCATGCTTATTACATAAATAAGGATGGCTGTGTTCCAAAAAAACTCCATTTACAAGTGACACTTGATCTTAGATAAATATTAAAAGTGGGATTGATGGATCACATGGAAAGTGTGTGTTTATAAGAAATTGCCAGAGCTGTTTTCAAGAGCGGTTCCACTAGCTTGTAATATCACTAGGAACATATGAAAGATCATTGCTGTTAGTCCTTTTGACCCTTCAGAGGGCAATTTCTTATATTTAAAAAATTTTAGTCACTCTTACGTTCACTGGTCTTTCATTGTAGGTTTTAATTTACATTTTCTATTGGCTAATGTTTTCTATGTTATTTACCATCAGTATATCTTTGGTCAAATGTTCAAAGTTTTGGTCAGTTTTTAAGAAATGGACTATTTCCTATTAGAGGTTTGAGAGTTCTTCATTCTGAATACAAGTCCTTTTTCAGAGATATGATTTACAAATACTTTCTTGCTCTCACTAGCTTGACTTTTAATTTCCTACAATTTCTTTGTTGTGCTAAAATTCTAAATTTTCATGAAGTATAATCAATTTTTCTATGACAGACTATGCTTTTGTAGTGTCCAAGAATGTTTTTCCTCAAAGTTCAGGAAGATTTAAAATTTTTTATAGATTTACATTTTGTACTTAGATTTATGATCAACTGAGTTAATTTTTGTATACATTGTGAGGTATGGGCCAAGGATCCAGCACCATTTGTTGAAAAGACTTTCCTTTCTCCATTGAATTGCCTTTGGATCTTGGCCATTTTCCATGTCTCTACTTAACATCTTTAACCTTTTCTCTAATTAACTGAATGTATGGACTATAGTTATAACAACAGTTAAAATGATAAAACAATATAATAATTATTTTACTATCCTTGTCTGCTATTTATCATCCATATAATTTCTGGGTCAAATCTGGTTGATTGATTTTTCTTATTCTTATGGGTTGTAATTTTTTCCCCTTGCTTCCTTGCCTGCCTGGCAACTTCTGATGGGATGCCAGGCATTTTACCTTATACCTTTGTGGATTCTGGATATTTTGTATCCTTTTAAATATTATGCAATATTTATTCTACAATATTATGCAGGGCAGCTAAGTTATTTAAAATGGTTTGACATTTTTGTGCCTTGCCTTTAAGGTTCATTAGAGTATTTCGGTTCAGTTCAGAAGCTCAGTCCTGTTTGACTCTTTGCAACCCCATGGACTGCAGCACACCAGGCTTGCCTGTCCATCACTAACTCATGAAGCTTGCTCAAACTCATATCCATTGAGTAGGTGATGCCATCCAACCATCTCATCCTCTTTTGCCCCCTTCTCCTCCTGCCTTCAATCTTTCCCAGCACCAGGGTCTTTTCAAATGACTCAGCTCTTCACATTAGGTGGCCAAAGTATTGGAGTTTCAGCTTCAGCATCAGTCCTTCCAATGAATATTCAGGACTGATCTCCTTTAGGATGGACTGGTTGGATCTCCTTGCAGTCCAAGGGACTCTCAAGAGTCTTCTCCAATACCACACTTCAAAAGCATCAGTTCTTTGGTGCTCAGCTTTCTTTATAGTTCCACTCTCACATCCATACATGACTACTGGAAAAACCATAGCCTTGACGAGAAGGACCTTTGTTGGCAAAGTAATATCTCTGCTTTTGAATATGCTATCTAGGCTGGTCATAACTTTCCTTCCAAGGAGTAAGCGTCTTTTAATTTCATGGCTGAAGTCACCATCTGCAGTGATTTTGGAGCCCCAAAAAATAAAGTCTGACATGGTTTCCACTGTTTCCCCATCTATTTGCCATGAAGTGATGGGACCAGATGCCATGGTCTTAATTTTCTAATGTTAAATTTTAAGCCAACTTTTGCACTCTCCTCTTTCACTTTCATCAAGAGGAACTAAAGTTCTTCACTTTCTGCCATGAGGTTGGTGTTATCTGAAGTTATTGAAATTTCTCCCAGCAATCTTGATTTCAGCTTGTGCTTTATCTGGTCTGGCATTTTGCATGATATACTCTGCATATAAGTTAAATAAGCAGGGTGACAATATATAACCTTAAAGTACTCCTTTTCCTATTTGAAACCAGTCTGTTGTTCCATGTCAAGTTCTAACTGTTGCTTCTTGACCTGCATACATATTTCTTAAGAGGCAGGTCAGATGGTCTGGTATTCCCATCTCTTTCAGAATTTTCCGGAGTTTGTTGTGATCCACATAGTCAAAGGTTTTGGCATAGCCAATAAAGCAGAAGTAGATGTTTTTCTGGAACTCTCTTGCATTTTTGATGATCCAGCAGATGTTGTCCATTTGATCTCTGTTCCTCTGCCTTTTCTAAACCCAGCTTGAACATCTAGAAGTTCATGGTTCACATACTGTTGAAGCTTAGCTTGGAGAATTTTGAGCATTACTTTGCTAGGGTGAGAGATGAGTGCAATTGTTTGGTAGTTTGAGCATTCTTTGGGATTGCCTTTCTTTGTGATTGGAATGAAAACCAATCATTTCCAGTCCTGTGGCCACTGCTGAGTTATCCAAATTTGCTGACATATTGAGTGAAGCACCTTAGCAACATCATTTCTTCTAGGATTTGAAATAGCTCAACTGGGATTCCATCACCTCCACTAGCTTTTTTCATAGTGATGCTTCCTAAGTCCCTTTGACTTCACATTGCAGGATGTCTGGCTCTAGGTGAGTAATCATATCATAGTTGTTGTCTGGTCATGAAGATCTTTTTTATATAGTTCTTCTGTGTATTCTTGCCATTTGTTCTTAATATCTTCTGCTTCTGTTAGGTCCATACCTAACATGTCCTTTATTGAGCCCATCTTTGCATGAAATTTTCCCTTGGTAGCTCTAATTTTCATGAAGAGATCTTTAGTCTTTCCCATTCTGTTGTTTTCCTCTATTTCTTTGCATTGATCACTGAGGAAGGCTTTCTTATCTCTTTTGCTATTATTTGGAACTCTGCATTCAGATGGGTATATCGTTCCTTTTCTCCTTTGCCTTCCACTTCTCTTCTTTTCTCAGCTATTTGTAAGAGTTCCTCAGACAACCATTTTGCCTTTTTGTATTTCTTTTTCTTGGGGATGATCTTGATCCCTGTCTCTTGTACAATGTCATGAACCTCTGTCCACAGTCCATCAGGCACTCTATCAGATCTAATCCCTTAAATCTATTTCTCATTTTCACTGTATAACTGTAAGGTTTTGATTTAGTTCACACCTGAATGGTCTAGTGGTTTTCCTACTTTCTTCAGTTTAAGTCTGAATCTGGCAATAAGGAGTTCATGATCTAAGCTACAGTTAACTCCCAGTCTTATATTTTGCTGACTGTATAGAGTTTCTCCATCTTTGCCTGCAAAGAACATAATCAATCTGATGTTGGTATTGACCATCTGGTGATGTCCATGTGTAGAGTCTTCTCTTGTGTTGTTGGAAGAGGGTATTTGCTATGACCAGGGCCTTCTCTTGGCAAAACTCTGTTAGGCTTTGACCTGCTTCATTTTGTACTCTAAGGCCAAATTTGCCTGTTACTCCAGGTATCCCTTGACTTCCTACTTTTGCATTCCACTGCCCTATAATGAAAAGGACATCTTTTTTGGGTGTTAGTTCTAGAAATCTTGTAGGTCTTCATAGAACCATTCAACTTCAACTTCTTCAGCATTACTGGTTGGGGCATAGACTTGGATTACTGTGATATTGAACAGTTTGCCTTGGAGACGAACAGAGATCATTCTCTTGTTTTTGAGATTGCATCCAATTAACTGTATTTTGGACTCTCTTGTTGACTATGATGACCTTTTTCTTCTTCTGTGTAGCTATCACCTTTTCAGTACTCTCTTTTGTGAACTCAAGCTACCTTTTGTGTCTTAGATCCCCAACTTTATTTCCTCAACTCAGGGGGACTACTGAGCTTTGCTTGGGTTCCTCATCACTGCAGCATGGCCTAGAAACTTTCTCTAGGCAGTAAACCCAGGTGTTCATAGCGTTTATCTCATTTATTTCCCATCTTCCAGAGGTCACTGTTCTTTTTTGTCTAATACACAATGTCATGGGAGATTTTGTTTCATCTGTTTTGCTTGTTCTTGTTGTCATTGTGTGTTGGAGGATAAATATGGTCTCTGCTATTTCATATTGGTCTAAGATACAAGTTGAAGATCTGGACTCCATTCCTCTTCTATTTCCTTATCTTTTTTCAGCTTACAAGTCTTGAATCCTTCCATATCCCTAGATGCGGAATTGAGAGGACTTTGTAGAAACAGCCTCTGGTCCATAACCTCCTGGGAATGTGTGTTTGGCTGAGTTTACCAGGTGCCAACCCTCCTGCTTTTGATACCTGTCTAGTTAGGCCTGACACTCTGGGCTCTAACATGGAGCTTTAGATCTGTGGAATGGCTACCAGGTAATATTCCCATCCAAGAGGGCTAACATAAGCCTTTTTCTGTTGCTGACAGCCCTGTACATGAGCTATTTCTATCATCAAGCAAATTTTATTTTTATTTAAATATAAGGCTCTATTTTTAATTTTTGCATAAACATTTAATAATAATTCCTAATCAGAGTAGTCCAAAGATGACTTTACTGTAGTATGTCTTTAAATAAAGAATAAATGGTATAAAGAGAACTTGAAGTAGAAAATATGGTGGTGCTGCCCTTGGTTTAAGGGACCCCAAACCTTGCCTTTTATAGGAACGTAAGTGACCACACTTCCTTCCTTCTCTTGGTACTAACCTCAGGTTCTCCTATGATAAACACCGGGGCCCAGGATGACAACTGTTCTCCTGGAGCATGTCTTTAACCATTGCTTCAGTAGAGCACATGGTGCCCATGAGCTAAACAATATTTTAACCAGTGCCAAATTTACTAAAGAACTCTAACAAAATAAAAGTAGAGTAATAGAAATAGAAGAAACAAAGACAGCAGTGTATTATTGTGCTAGGGTCGTCATAGTAGAGTACCACAGGCTAGGTGACTTGAACCATGGCCATATATTTTCTCACAGTTCTGGAGGCTGGAAGTCCAAGATCAAGGTGCTGGCAGGGTTGGTTTCCCCTGAGGCCCGTCTCCTTGATTTGCAAGTGGCTGTCTCTGTCTGTGCTTTCACATGCTCTTCCTCTGTGTGAGGGAATCCCTGGAGTCTTTCCTGTGTCCTAAACTCTTATAAGGACCCCAGCCAGATTAGATTGGTACACACCCCACTATTTTAACTTAATCACCCCTTTAAAGGACCTGACTCCAAATATATTCATGTTCTGAGGTATTAGAGCTTAGGGCTTCAACATATGAATTTTGGAGAAGCAATTCAGTTCCTTACAAGCAGAATGTTGCTCACTGTCATTCTGTATGACGGGTACATGTGTTGCAAAGAAGCTGATTCTGACTCCATGTTGGAATTGCTTCTTTGACTTATTTTTTTGTTGTTGTTGCTTTTGTTATTATAATCATACAGAAAGGCCTGCCTCAGAATCCTGCCACTCTGCCAGGCTCAGAGTACCTTTGCTCAGAACCCTGTCCACCTATAGATAGCAGGAAGGAAGAAATGAACAGATCCCTTGCCTGAGGCTTTCTAGGAGATGTTTACGAGATAAACGGCCTTTTTACTTTGCTTCTTCACCTCCCCCCATCTCTGATCTGTAAAAGAACGTGGTATCCAGACCCAGTGAGTCAGTTATTTTGAGGTGCTAGCCTGCCATCTTCTTAGTCAGCCGACTCCCCGATTCAAGTCTCTCAATCCCTTGTCTCTCAGATTCATTGACCTGTTTTGTGGTGAGCAGAGCAAGCTTGGACTTGGTTTTCAGTTCAGTTCAGTCGCTCAGTTTTGCGACCCCATGAATCACAGCACGCCAGGCCTCCCTGTCTATCACCAACTCCCGGATTTCACTCAGACATCCATTGAGTCCATGATGCCATCCAGCCATCTCATCCTCTGTCATCCCCTTTTCCTTCTGCCCTCAATCCCTTCCAGCATTAGAGTCTTTTCCAATGAGTCAACTCTTCACATGTGGTGGCCAAAGTATTGGAGTTTCAGCTTTAGCATCATTCCTTCCAAAGAACACCCAGGGCTGATCTCCTTCAGAATGGACTGGTTGGATCTCCTTGCAGTCCAAGGGACTCTCAAGAGTCTTCTCCAACACCACAGTTCAAAAGCATCAATTCTTTGGCACTCAGCCTTCTTCACAGTCCGACTCTCACATCCATACATGACCACTGGAAAAACTATAGCCTTGACTAGACGGACTTTAGTCAGCAAAGCAGTGTCTCTGCTTTTGAATACGCTATCTAGGCTGGTCATAACTTTTCTTCCAAGGAGTAAGCGTCTTTTAATTTCATGGCTGCAGTCACCATCTGCAATGATTTTGGAGCCCCCCAAAATAAAGTCTGACACTGTTTCCACTGTTTCCCCATCTATTTCCCATGAAGTGATGGGACTTGGTTTGGGATTTCATTATATATTTCTCTCCACTTTTGCATTATAATTGAGAATTTTCTCAAAAAATTGTTTAATAAATTACTACTGAGGGTAAAGATACTTGAGCTAACATGAGAGAGAAATTCTGCCCAACAAATATTTCTTTGTATAGTACTCCTTGAAAATATTGTTTTCTATTTATTGTCCTCTTGTGAAATTGACACACATGTGTACGTACACACACCCCCCCTTTGTAACCTTAGGCACTGTAAATTCTGAGGACATAAACTGTCCTGTCTACAACTGTATCTCAGCCACTGCAAAATAACTTTGACAGTAATAAACAGCAGTGGGAATTGACAGGCTTTTGAAAAATGATAGTACATATTTTTTCATACATTTCCTGTGTCTCCAAGAGGCAGGCAGTAGGAGTGATACTGTCCCAAGGTGAGAGTGAGGAGAGGACCTCTGGGCCCGTGACTCACCAGATCATGCAGGGTAGAGTTTGCAGTACCAGGTCAAGTCTGATTCCAGCCTCAGCGACTTCTCTGTGCATATGTTTCCTTTGTGATGAAACAAGGTGCTATAGCTCCCACATTATTTTGTTCTCTCTGTGTTGTAAGAAACTGGTTGAATAATGATACCTCTGGAAATGACCCTTTTTCAATTGCTGCCAGTTTTTCTCAAATGTTACTGCTTCAAACTGGCACTTTAATCCATCAGTACCCAAACCTACTTTCATGTTTAGCTGATCGTGTTTAATTTCTGAAGTGCTGAGCTTTAAGAGGTTTTTATCTTTTTGGAAAGATTGAACTTATGAAGTGGACACAGAGGACAGTTTTATGCTATGTTGTATATTTTGCTTTTTAATGCAATAGGCACTTTTAAGTATCACTTTTCTTAGGAATATTGCTTTCTCAGGTCTATTAATTATCCTGATATGAACTGAATTACTGTTCATTTCAAGGGAAGGCTGAGCTATAAATAAGGAAAATCTCTTTCATGAACTTTTTACCTTCACATCTTTCCTCTGATATATCCTTTCATCATTTTACTTCAAGAAACAATTTTATATGTATTGCAAGAATTCAGAGTTTTCCACCCATGGATGAAAATACCAATTCTTCTATCTCAAATAACCATGTGCTATAGAGTGAACTATTAGAAAAAGGAAGATGAAAACTGTTTTCCTCCTTTCTGTGGACTCACTCTCTCCTCTCACTCCCCATCTCAGGAAGGAGACACCAACCTTGGTCCCTGGAGGCTAAGCTCTGTCCCTGTCTCCTGTTCCCTGTCCCTACCCTACCCTCAGTGTGCTGGGTGGAGTAAACAGTTGAAAGGTTTTTAGGTCATCAAGATGATTAGCCTGGTTTTCCCAGAGGTGAATGGACTTGTGGGTTAGATAAGATAGAAATGGACAGACCTAAGAGATAGAAAGTTGCCATCAGAAAATGGGTGAATACTGGGCCTAGGGGGTTCCATGAATGGCAGCCCCACATCCAACTTGAGTGACAGCCAGGCATGGGCTATGGCAATGGATGCTGAATGCTGAGGCCATCAGAGCAGTAATGAGGGACTGACTCTTTGTGCCTATATGGGGGAGAGCAGAGCTTAAGGGACAATGGCAGGCCAGACACAACACAGTAGTGCTGGGCCAGGGAGAATGGCACCAATAAGGACAACCCACATGGATGACCGAGTCCCTGTCTGTTTACATCATATTCATTCCATCAGTTATTGTCGTCTTCTCTCTCCTGAAAAACTTCTCCTTAAGTATTTATTGAATGTATAAGAAGTGATTCAATGAGTTATTTTTGGGAGCCATTAAAGCTCCCAGATCCTTAGATGATACTAGGGAGAACCCTCAAGCATGTTTAGTCCCAATGTATTGCCACCGTGCGGTTTCTGTGTGTGTCTCAAGCCTCAGCAACACCATCTCTCCTGTTACATCAGTACAGGCCCTTGGAGTGGCCCTGGCCCTCTCTCCACTATGCCACCTCAACACGTTTCTTCAGGAGACACATGTGTAAAAGACATTTGTTCACAGCTTCTAGATCTTTATATCATCTGGAATGCTTTTGGCTGTGTTTTGGTTTTCCATTGCTGCTTAACAAAAACCCAGAAAACTGTCCTAAGACAACTTATCATTAGCTCTTGTGGCTTCATCAGTTGACAGAGCTCACCTGGGTGGCTCTTAGGATATTTCATATGGTTGCCGGGAGATGACTATAATTTACATGTAGTTCAAAGTCCTTTCCACTTCTGTTATCTCATACAGCAATAAGTTAACTATAACATGAGGTATAATTAGACAAGCAGGCACATCTAGAAGGTGGCTAGTTTAAGAAAGACATTTACAGGAGGGTCTATTAGAGCACAGTCTTGAAGGAAGAATATGATTTCCATGAAGGTAAAAGGTGGGAGGAAGGACTCTCTACACTGGAGGAAGACCATGGACAGAGATTCTAGAACATTCAAGTACCCCGTATGGGGAAAATGATCTAGGAGCTAGAGTAAGGGATGAGGAAGATAGACTGGATGAAGGAGATAGTTTATGAGGCGGAAGTGAAACTTTGAGACTTACTAATTGGAGAGAGAAATAAATTGGAGAGATTTCTTCAAAATTAGGAAGTTCTGGCTAAATCTGATGTTCAGAGATACAGATCTGATTACAAACCATGTCTTCATACACATGACTTTTATCACATTAATAAGTTGGCAAATTTACTTCTTATTCAAAATGGTAGCACCTATACTCTGACTAGAAAAGGTTCCTTGGTGTCAGTTCATCAAGAACAGGTCTCTATAACAATGTCACACATTATTAGTGATGTGAGGTAGATACTAAGCCCAGCACAGGAGGTAAAAATTATGAAGCATTAAACAACTTTTGAAAATCCCTTAGGAAGTTGTCATGGTGGAGATCAACATACTGTTTCTAACAGGTCCCATGGAGCTTTACAACAGATTTCTGTTTCTCTAATTGAGTATCAGATAAAGAACTTGGGTTTATATACCTTGCATGCAAAAAGTTAAATATTTGAATGTGGCTAAAGCAAAAGGGGACTCATACCTCCCACTTGAAGACACTTACTTCAAGGAAACCTTGGTGGTTATTTCTAATTCATTCATTAGTATGCTCTACCTTTCCCATAACCTCCTCCCCCCCTCCCCTCCCCCTCTCCATCTCTCATCTCTTCTAGCCACTCCTCAGTTCAGTTCAGTTCAGTCGCTCAGTCATGTATGACTCTTTGCCACCCCATGGACTGCAGCATGCCAGGCCTCCCTGTCCATCACCAATCCTGGAGTTTACTCAAACTCCTCTCCATTGAATTGGAGATGGTATGCAGCCATCTCATCCTCTGTCATCCCCTTCTCCTCCTGCCCTCAATCTTTCCCAGCATCAGGGTCTTTTCAAATGAGTCAGTTCTTCTCATCAGGTGACCAAAGTATTGGAATTTCAGCTTCAACATCAGTCCTTCCAATGAACACTCAGGACTGATCTCCTTTAGGATGGACTGGTTGGATCTCCTTGCAGTCCAGGGGACTCTCAAGGTCTTTTCCAACACCTTCAGTGCTCAGCTTTCTTTGTAGTCCAACTCTCACATCCATACACGACTACTGGAAAAACCATAGCCTTGTCTAGATGGACCTCTGTTGGCAAAGTAATGTCTCTGCTTTTGAATATGCTGTCTAGGCTGGTCATAACTTTCCTTTCAAGGAGTAAGTGTCTTTTAATTTCATGGCTTCAATCACCATCTACAGTGATTTTGGTGCCCAAAAATATAAAGTCTGACACTGTTTCCACTTTCCCTATCTATTTGCCATGAAGTGATGGGACCGGATGCCATGATCTTAATTTTCTGAATGTTGAGCTTTAAGCCAACTTTTCCACTCTCCTCTTTCACTTTCATCAAGAGGCTTTTTAGTTCCTCTTCACTTTCTGCCATAAGGGTGGTGTCATCAGCGTATCTGAGGTTATTGATATTTCTCCTGGCAATCTTCATTCCAGCTTGTGCTTCTTCCAGTCCAGCGTTTCTCATGATGTACTCTGCATATAAGTTAAATAAGCAGGGTGACAGTATACAGCCTTGACTTACTCCTTGTCCTATTTGGAACCAGTCTGTTGTTCCATGTCCAGGTCTGACTATTGCTTCCTGACCTGGATATAGGTATCTCAAGAGGCAGGTCAGGTGGTCTAGTATTTCTACCTCTTTCAGAATTTTCCACAGTTTATTGTGTGCCACACCGTCAAAGGCTTTGGCATAGTCAATAAAGCAGAAATAGATGTTTTCCTGCAACTCTCTTTTTTTCAATGATCCAGCGGATGTTGGCAATTTGATCTCTGGTTCCTCTGCCTTTTCTAAACCAGCTTGAACATCAGGAAGTTCACGGTTCACGTATTGCTGAAGCCTGGCTTAGAGGATTTTGAGCATTACTTTACTAGCATGTGAGATGAGTGCAATTGTGCGGTAGTTTGAGCATCCTTTGGCATTGCCTTTCTTTGGAATTGGAATGAAAACTGACCTTTTCCAGTCCTGTGGCCACTGCTGAGTTTTCCAAATTTGCTGGCATATTGAGTGCAGCACTTTCACAGCATCATCTTTCAGGATTTGAAATAGCTCAACTGGAATTCCATCACCTCCACTAGCTTTGTTCATAGTGATGCTTCCTAAGGCCCACTTGACTTCACTTTCCAGGATGTCTGGCTCTAGGTGAGTGATCCTACCATCGTGATTATCTGGGTCATGAAGATCTTTTTTGTACACTTTGTCTATGTATTCATGCCACCTCTTCATAATATCTTTGCTTCTGTTAGGTCCATGCCATTTTTGTCCTTTATTGAGCCCATCTTTGTATGAAATAACCCCTTGGTATCTCTAATTTTCTTGAAGAGATCTCTGCTGCTGTTGCCATTGCCTTCTCTGGAAGAGATCTCTGGTCTTTCCCATTCTATTGTTTTCCTCTATTTCTTTGCATTGATCGCTGAGGTAGGCGTTCTTATCTCTCCTTATTATTCTTTGGAACTCTGCATTCAAATGGGTATATCTTTCTTTTCTCCTTTGCTTTCCACTTCCCTTCTTTTCATAGCTATTTGTAAGGCCTCCTCAGACAGCAATTTTGCTTTTTTGCATTTCTTTTTCTTGGGGATGGTCTTGATCCCTGTCTCCTGTACAATGTCACAAACCTCCATCCATAGTTCATCAGGCACTCTGTCTATCAGATCTAGTCCCTTAAATCTATTTCTCACTTCCACTGTATAATCATAAGGGATTTGATTTAGGTCATACCTGAATTGTCTAGTGGTTTTCTCCCCTTTCTTCAATTTGAGTCTGAATTTGGCAATAAGGAATTCATGATCTGAGACACAGTCAGCTCCTGGTCTTGTTTTTGCTGACTGTATAGAGCTTCTCCATCTTTGGCTGCAAACTATATAATCAATCTGATTTCGGTATCAACCATCTGGTCATGTCCATGTGTAGAGTTTTCTCTTGAGTTGTTGGAAGAGGGTGTTTGCTATGACCAGTGTGTTTTCTTGGCAGAACTGTTAGCCTTTGCCTTCCTTCATTCTGTACTCCAAAGCCAAATTTTCCTGTTACTCCAGCTGTTTCTTGACTTCCTATTTTTGCATTCCAGTCCTGTATAATGAAAAGGACATCTTTTTGGGGTGTTAGTTCTAGAAGGTCTTGTAGGTCTTCATAGAACCATTCACTTCAGCTTCTTCAGTGTTATTGGTTGGGGCATAGACTTGGATTACTGTGATATTAAATGGTTTGCCTTGGAAACGAACAGAGATCATTGTGTGGGTTTTGAGATTGCATCCAAGTACTGCATTTTGGACTCTTTTGTTGACTATGATAGCTACTCCATTTCTTCTAAGGGATTCCTGCCCACAGTAGTAGATATAATGGTTATCTGAGTTAATTCACCCATTGCAGTCCATTTTAGTTCGCCGATTCCTAGAATGTTGATGTTCATTCTTATCATCTCCTGTTTGACCACTTCCAATTTGCCTTGATTCATGGACCTAACATTCCAGGTTCCTATACAATATTGCTCTTTACAGTATCGGACCCTGCTTCCATCACCAGTCACATCCACAACTGAGTGTTGGTTTTGCTTTGGTTCCGTCTCTTCATTCTTTCTGGAGTTATTTTTCCTTCTTCCCTGGTAGCATATTGGGCACCTAATGACCTGGGGAGTTCATCTTTCAGTGTCCTATCTTTTTGCCTTTTCATACTGCTCATGGAGTTCTCAAGGCAAGAATACAGAAGTAGCTTGCCATTCCCTTCTCCAGCGGACCGCATTATCAGAACTCTCCAACGTGACCCGTCAGTCTTGGGTGGCCCTACACGGCATGGCTTAGTTTCATTGAGTTAGACAAGGCTGTGGTCCATGTGATTAGATTGGTTAGTTTTCTGTGATTGTGGCTTCAGTCTGTCTGCCCTCTGATGCCCTCTCTCAGCACCTACCATTTTACTGGGGTTTCTTCTACCTTGGACTTGTGGTATCTCTTCCCGGCTCTCTAGCAAAGCACAGCTGCTGCTCCTTACCTTGGATGTAGGGTATCTCCTCTAGGCTGCTCACCACTCCAGTGCCCTGCAGCCGCTGCTCCTCTCTACCTCTCAATTCCTGCTCCCTCTCACTCTCTGCTGTGTGGTAGAAATGTGTGAATGTGTAGAAGCTGAGCATGTGTGTGATGTTTGTCTCATGATTGTAGGCTCCTGCCAGACATCTTTCTTCCCTGGAGAGCCTGGGCTGAATATGCTCAAGGAAAATTTTGGAAGCTTCTTTTTCACTCTACTTGTCAATCTGACAAGCAGCCAGCTTCTCCCTCTCTGCCCTGCTCCACTTCCTCTTAGCACTCCAGAACCAAAAACAACTCACACACTGAAGGTATCCCCAGCCCCTAGATGCACCTCCAGCTGCCAAAACAGCCACTAGAGGCACCAAAACAGCTTCCCGGGGCTCTTAAATCAGCTTCCCCACTTGACAAGCATTTATTGAACTCCCTATGGTGCCAAGCTCTAATAATGTGGCAAGGACACTGTGGGAAACAAGACTTAGTCACAGACCATGGTGTCTAAAAAGTAAGTCTGACTTCATGCTATTAGCCTTGATATCATATTTTATATTGAATAGTTCTGCGTATTGTGTGTATAGATGGTGTTACTGCTTTTGTCTTTTAACCCCCTACCAGTTTTGTGTGTTGATAATTTCCCACCTTTCTTTTATGTTGTCTTTACCAGTGAGTTTTTCATTTCATGATTTTCTTGTTTCTAATGGTGGCTTTTTCTTTTTCTTTCAGTTATTGTATTCTTCCTCTGAAGTTCTTCTCCTGAGGCTTTTTTCTTTTTCTTTTTCGTCTTTTGGCTGTGCTGGGTCTTCTTTGCTTTTGCATGGGGTTTCTCTAGTTGTGGCAAGTGGGGGCTGCTCTTCTATGTTGCAGGGCACAGGCTTCTCCTTGAAGTGGCTTCTGTTGTTGTGGAGCATGATCTCTAGGCACACAGGCTTCAGTGGTTGCAGAAGGCAGGCTCCATAGTCATGGCATGTGGGCTTAGCTGCCTGTAGCATGTGGGATCTTCCTAGATCAGGGATTGAACAGGCGTCCCCTGCATTGGCAGGTGGATTCCTATCTACTGTACCACAAGGGTAATCCTCTCCTGAGTTTTTAAATCATCTTTACCATCCTTAGTCTGAACTTTTTCTTGGTTAGATTGCCTATCCTTCTTAGATTTTCTTTAGGATTTTATCATGCTGCTTCATCTGAAGCATGTTCCTCTGCTGCCTCATTTTATCTGTAGCTGCTATTCATATGTATATGGTAGATTAGTTATGTTTCTCGACCCTGGAGAAGTGGCCCTCTGTAGGGGATGTTCTACACACCCCAGCAGTGCACCCTATTGTGTTCACCCATTGTATTCCCTAAGGATTCTCTCTAAAAGGGCTGCATGGGTCCTTCTGTCATGACAGGCTGACCATGTATGTGGTCTGGAGGTATAGTTGGCCCCTAGTTCGGTTGGTTGCCAGGCTCTGCAACCAACATTTTGCGGCTACTGCTGGCTGACAGCAGGACCTGTTATGAGGTGGCTGGCTGCAGAACCCTAGGGTTCTCTGGGGCTTTGGCTGGCTCACTGGTGAGCAGAGTCAGGGTCCAGAAGACTCTGGAGCTATTGTGGGTAAAGCCAGGTCCTAGGGCTGGTGCTGGACCACCGGCAGGCAGAGCCAAGTCCTGTTTCAGGGTGCAAGGGATCCCATAAGGGTTTAGTTGCTCAGTTGTATCAAACTCTTTGTGACACCATCTACTATAGCTTGCTGGGCACCTCTGTCCATGGAATTCTCCAGGCAAGAATACTGGTGTGGGCTGCCATTTCTTCCTCCAGGGGATCTTCTCAACCCAGGAATTGAACTTGGTTCTCCAGCATTGCAGACCGATTCTTTACTGTCTGAGCCACCAGAGAAGGAATCCCATAGCTCATGTCAGATTACATACCCAACTGTGTCATTCCCGTCTGTAATCTGGGGTGTCCTGAAGCTTGCGTTGGCTTCTAGTGAGAAGGGTCGGGGACCAACTGGTCCCAGGTAGGGTCTGGCCTGCTATGTGATTGTGTTTTCCTTGTATCTGTTGTCTGCCTCTTGGTAGATGAGGTTGTGTCTAGGGACTTGTGCAGGGCATGTTTCCTGGCAGAAGGGGCCATGCCTACCTATAAGTGGGCTGAGGTGGATCCTGGGCCACTGGCGTACAGGCCTGCACTAGAGGTGTGCAGCCTCTTTGCCGGAGGGTGGGCCTGTGTTCCTGTCCAGTTAGTTATTTGGCCTGAGATGTCCCAGCACTGGCCCCACAGGCTGAGTCTTGGCGAACCTGAGATGGCGTTGCTGGTACTACAAAGCTCCCACATGTGGCTGCCCCCAGTGTCTCTATCCTCAGGGTGAGCTGAGGCCACCCTCACCTCCACTGGAGACCCTCCATGACCAACAGATAGGTCTGGCCCAGGCTTCTGTCAAGTGACTGCTTTTGTCCTGCATCTAGATTTGCATCAGTTTTTGTTTGTGCCCTTTAAAAGTGAAGTCTCTATCTCCCAGGGCTCCAGAAATTAGGACTCACTGGCCTTTAAAGACAATACTCTAGAGGCTCATCTTCCTGGCACAGGACCCCTGGGCTGAGAAGCCCGTTGTGCACTCAGAGCTCCCATTCATGTGGGAGAATTTCTGACCTGTAATTATTCTCCAGTTTGTGGGTCGCCCACCCTGAGGGACATAGGATTCAATCATATAGTGAGTCTCCCTCTTACTCTCCTCACCTGCAGGAGTTCCTTCAAGGTGGTTCCTTCTTTGTCTTTAGTTGTAGAAGATCTTTCCTGCTAGGTTCCCATCTTCTTCATCGATGGTTGTTCTGCAGACAGTTGTGACTTTGGTGTAATTGTGAGAGCTGTTGAGCCCAGGGTCTTTCTGCTCCACCATCTTGGCCCATCTCCCTGTATGCCGGCAGTCTTTGTACTCAAAGGCACATGTAGTAAGAAACATATTTGTATCACACTCCTGCAGGGCTATATGGTAGCTTTCTGTGGACTGCTCTCCTTACATCCTTGCCAGGACCAGTCTTGTGAAGTTTAGGGAAGGAGGAGGAAAGAAGATTCATGCTAGCTCAGCTTTCAGGCTGGGCCTTGTCCCAAAGCCCCTTGTTGCCCATCTCAATGATGGTTTTTGGTGTTTGTTTTTGTTATAAGTGAGTTGTTTACTTTTTGTTCTTTTAATTCTCTAACAGTGAGGCCAATAAAATCAGCTCAGAAACACCCAAGACCCTTTCTCCTGCCTGGCTACACCTCCACTTCTGTCTCTTCCCCAGTGCAGTGTGCCCACCCTTTCCTGTCTCGCAGGACCAATGACCCTCATGGGCAGAACACATGCATGCTGGTGGGGAATTGAGCAAGCATGGGTGGGCTAATGTCTGTGGGAGTTGGGAGGAATTAGGAACAGTCGGAATCTATTATCTCCTGTTTTCTTCCATGATGATAGAGACATTGGACATGACCACTGTTCCAAGCTAAGACTACCTCAAGGGTTTCTTCTTTCTTGTAGCACTTGTTTTTGGAAGTGAGAAAATGGTCCACATTCTCTTTTCAGTCATTCACACCCATTTCCATGGATGCTGTAGGATGAGCAATAAGTAACTCTCTGGTTTTCTCTTTGTCAGCTTCCCAATATCCTCTGGCTTTTAGCATGTCTACAATTACCTCTGTCCAAGTTACTAAAAAGAGATTTTTCTCAGCATTCTAGGTCCCCTTCTGAGCTCAGTCTTATTTTAAAATTATACACTCACTGATGCTGCTGTAGTTGAGTTTATCATATTTTATCATTTGGATTATTTTAATATTTTTCTAAGTGGTCTTCTACTTCTCATGAGTCATAACTGTTACTCCCAGCACTAAACCATCCGTTAAAACTAACTCTCAGAAAGGGAAATCTCATCAAGTTGCATCCCTACTGATAGTCTGTCAGGAACTTTTTCTGCTTGTGAGAGCAAGTCTTCCCTCCTTTAAGTTTCTGTGTAAATAAAAAATTATCAGAAACATCTTCCCTTACTAGCCTGTTTCAGATAACACTCACCTCCTTAGTCTGTGTCTCCTTGAAAGTGAAGTCGCTCAGTCGTGTCCAACTCTTTGCAACCCCATGGACTGTAGCCTACTAGGCTCCTCCCTCCATGGGATTCTCCAGGCAAGAGTACTGGAGTGGGTTGCCATTTCCTTCTCCAGGGGATCTTCCCGATGCAGGGATCGAACCCTGGTCTCCTGCATTCCAGGCAGACACTTTAACCTCTGAGCCACCAGGGCTGTGTCTCCTTATATTGGTTTATTTTCCCTCTTAGCACTTATCATCATATGCTACATTATATATGCATTTCTTGCCTGTCACCCTTCTCTAGGATGTAAGCTCCATAAAGAGTTTTTGCCTCTTTTAGTCATGGCTATGTGCTGCATGTACTAGATGTTCAATACCCAGTGGTTGAATGAAAATTAAAGATATTTTTCAGTCAGTTTACCACTCACCTTGAGAGTTTCTAACCCTACTATAGACTGCCCTGAACCCCCTTACTACCTTCTGCACATACAGAATATACCATGTACTTTCAGATATCTACAATTTGGGACAAATGTTTATCTTTGCCTGGACTTGTCTTTGCTTCCTCAACATCCCCAGTCCCCAACCGAACATTTATATGGAAAATCCCTTCCCACCATCCAAGGTGAAACCCAGTGTCGCCTCTTCTCTAATCACCATTTGCCACTTACTCCCCAGTCCCACCCACACACCTTCACTTCTCCCACCTGGGCAGGATATTCCTTCCATTCTAGTCCTCTGGCATTTGGAACAGAGTTTTCCTTTCCCATGGAACACTTTGGTTACCCTGTTCTTTGGGAGACAGCAGAGAACATTGGTTATATGCGGAATCTAGACTTGTATTACTAAGGTCTAAATGATGGCTATACCATTTCTTGTGACTTGGGGCTTATTATGTCATCTGTTTCTCAGTGTGCTCATCTATTCGGATGAGAAGAATAATGGTAAAGATATGGAGAGGAAAGCCTGGCTCATAGTAAGTACTCAATTAATGTTTAGTGATAATGATGCTGTTATTCTCTTCTATGACTATGAGTGCATCTTGGGCAAAGATACTATTCTCTTTCTTGGGTCTAACAAAATTTCTGTCCTCAAGGAAACTAATCAATACTCTTTCTTTCTATTTTATTTTTTTCTCGCTCCCTTTTCCTTCCCATCTCTCTTTTCTAACACAAACTATGACTCAGTATCTCCCCCTGGTATACAGGGAAACAAGTAAAATGCTACTTGCATATTTATGAAAAAAGAGTTCCATTATGGGCAAAAATATGTTAATAGAGGCAGAAACAAAGTATTGTCTTTGGAAATTAGAAACCGTCATTATGGATGAGATACCACATGAGATAAAATTTGAAAGACAACTAGAATAGAGACTGAAGTTATTTAGAAAGTGAAAGTTATTTTGTAATAATAGTTTAAAGGACATTTAATGCGAGGGGATAAAAGCACTATACACAAATAAAATTTCATTTTTAGTATCTTTGGTCTTTAAAGAAATCTCACATGATTATAATTTAAGACCTACTGATTCTGAGCATGTGTTGGAATTTAGTTTTGATTCTAGTTAAGGCTACTTTCAGGCAACATTTCAGTAGCCAACAGATAAAATGGAACATCTGGTTCTCTTTCTTCTTCCTCTTTTCTTTGGCCTACACCCATTCTTACTCCCCATACTAGCTTTCAACTTAATCTATCCAAGTGGTTTCAGGACCTTTAGAAATTGTGTTCTGCAATCAGTCTCCTTGTTATTAAAATCTTTAACAATTCAGTCTTTATTTCTCACACCTTTAATGAGTGGGAATATTTAAATCTACTATAGACTTTTCCATATAGCTGAGGACCTTGTGTGTGTGTGTGTATGTTAGAAAAAGCACAGACATGGTAGTGTGTCTGCTACACACTAGCAACTTGCTCTTGGACAAATTCATCAACTTCTCTAAACACTGATTTCCTTATTTGAAAATTGGGGCTAATCATATTTATCTCACAGAATTAGCTTTTTGGGGAAGTAAATCTACTGATAAACAAAGTGCTTTACACAGTTCCTGACTTGCAATGCAGGCAGTTTAGGAAAGCTTGAATCCTCAGTGACAGTGGGAAACTTAATTTTACAGCTCAAAATTGTGGTATCAATTGTTTATTCTCCCTAGAACAGATGACTTTGTTTTATTAACTTTCTTATCTAGCCTCATTCCAGCCTTCCTTCTTGCCAGCTGGCTTCAGTAATATTGTCAGACAAATCTAGAGACAGACCTGGAGCGGAGGAGGAGAGCATGTTCATGAAAGCCCAAGGTTCTTTGCATAAGGGACAAGCCCTAATTTTGTTCTGCCCTCATCCATGATGTCGCTTGTTGTAAATTTTTGGAGAACAGTCACCAAATCCTATTTGGATTCCTCATTAACTTCACCTCATTTTTGCACTGGGACAGGCATTAGAATAGTAACTACAGTCTGCACATACACATAATGTTTTAGGGACCCTGTCATGATAAGAGTGCACCAATAGGGTATCTCACTAGCATGGGAATTCCTTAAGCCTCTTAATCTTGGCAATGTTGGGAATGTGGAGAAATCAAGACTGGAGGGAGGGCAAAGCAATGCCATTGAAGGCTGTTTCCTGCTTCTTCCTTCCTTGCTTACCAACAGATTTTATGAAGAATGAGAATGAGGAGGAAACAAACTGAGAGATGCCAGCAGAAAATTTCTTATTCTGGGCATTTCTACAGATTCAAAAAGAGCAAATGAATAAAATTAAATAAAGCTGCTAAGAGGACAGAAACGTGTCTTTCTCCCATTACTAGTCCTGGCCCTGTATCACATACTTGGATGCACACCAAAAGTAGGAAGCTTGCTCTTACATGGTCAAATCTCTTTGGTTAAAATAACCAAAATATTTTAGTATATTGTACTCTCTTAGTTAGCTAATTGCTAGAATCACAAATTCCTAGTAGTTTTAATCTAATGTTAGTGGTAGAATATCAGTGATATTATACTGATTCTGATTTAGCAAGGTTATAAATGATGGAAGTTTGCTGAAGCAATTACCAAAGTTTGATCACAAACCTGTATCATTACTGTAAAAAGAGCAGCTGGGTAAGCAATGCCAAGGAGATAAGCTGGTGTGATCTGCTGTGTACATAAGCTGATCTATATCAGCGGTGCTTTCAGATCCCTAGGTGTTAGTAAGACTTTATTTGGAAGGAGTAAAGTGCATTCCCAGTTCTGATGCACCAGAAACAAACATGGACAGCCAAAGTATTGACACATACTTTCTCAAAATTGATCATTGCTGTGGTGGAGATTACTAATTATCCACTGAAACCACTTTTTGCTTTTATAGTGAGCACATGGCTGGACTATATTTCCCAGACTTCCTTTCAGTTAAGTGCAGCCCCATGCCTAAGATCTCATCATGGAATGTGACTTGAAGTGAATTTGCCCACTTCACCTGGGACCCAAGGCAATGGATGATACTCCTTTACGTGCTCTTCTCTTCTCTGCCCCCTTCTCTTTTCTGTTGTCCTTTCTTCTGAAATGGTGTCAGTTCTATGTGTCAACCTGGCTAGGCTATAGCCCTCAGTTAGCAATACTAATCTAGGTGTTGCTGTAAAGCTATTCTGTAGATGTGCTTGATATCTGAGTTAACTTTAAAAGAGAGTATCCTCGGGATGGGACTGATCCAATCAGTTGAAAGGCTGTAAGAAGAATTGAGATTTCCTTGAGGAAGAAGAAATTCTACCTGGGAACTGAAACTTCAGTTTCTGCCTGCAAATTTCCAGCCCACCCTTGTGGGGAGACTGTGTTATGGATTTTAGACTTGCCTAGCCAGCCCACATAATCTCACAGACAGGTTCCTTGCAATAAATCTCTTGATATATATCATCTTACTGGTTCTGTTTTTATGGTGGAATCCTTCCTGATACATCCTATAGGTTCTTTTCTTCTCTATATACCTTCTGTCCCATATTCTCTTCTCATTTCCCACTGGCTTGAACCCATGGCGATCCCTGTAGATAGTGAAACTATCCCCAAGAGTGAAAGAACACTATGAGGGGAGGTACTTGGGTCCCCAAATGCCCATACAGAGAAAACTGCCCAGGCAAATTGGACCACTGACATCAGAACTATTATATGAGTGGGAAATAAATGTTTTTGTTCCTTAAGCTACTCTCCTTATGAGTCTCTTTGTTATAGCTACCAACTTTTCCTCCCAACTAATATGATTACCATTTCAAAAGTACTATTGCTTTTGGTGTTCTGTATATGGATATTAACGTGGCTGAGACTCTATTATTGGTTTTTATATAGGATACTTACATAGGTTTTGTCTGTAGTCAAATCAGTGTCAGAAACTCATCAACACTTGGGTGCTAACTTATACCAAACAGTCTGGAAATACCACAGCATACAAGTTAGATGGTGTCACTGCCATTACTGAGCTCACAGTCATAAGCAGTAGCAGATAGAGTGCATAACTTGTTCAAGGAATGGGAAGATGTACAGCTTGGACTGAATACCATACACGATGGGCCTAGGGAGATACGCAAAGAATAGATACTATTGGGCCTTGTAAGCCATAGGAGGGTAGTTGGGCTCTATCTTCAGAATAATGGAGGAGTTATCTGTACTTTTCCAAGATCAATCTGGTTGCACTGTGGAGAATGGGCTGGAGAAAAGCAAGGATATAAGGAAGGGAAGCAAGTAGGAGGCCAAGTCAGTAATCCAGCCAGATGATGACACCTGGCATGCGAGTAGCAGCAGTGGGCATAGGGAAAAACGATCTGATTCTAGAGATCACTGATGGCTGGCCCTGCCTGATATTAGGAGGAAGGACCCAGGATTGGCAAATTTCCCTTTGAGGTAATTAAGCCAATGAGATAATCAGTAAGAGATCAGAGCTGAAGAAGGAGGTTAGGTGGTGAGGGGGAGGGAGAGAAGATAGTGCTTTGTGTCTTGGTTGGGTTTGACAAAGATGTGGAAGCAGTTAGGTAAATGGGTCTATATGAGTTTAGGTAGATAATGTTAGCTGCTGAAACAGACAAACTCTTACTAGTTTAGCACAATGAAATTTTGTTTCTCACTCAAAAGTGCAATGTGGGTTGGAGGGGTGAGATGTAATCTGCTCCATAAAATAATTCAGACTCTCTAGGTCTTCTGTCTAGATAACTGGCATTCTTTCATTTATCTGACAGAATACGTTTTGCACATGAGGGTTTTATGGGCTAACCCTAGAAGTGGAGAATATAAATTCTTATTTCTACTGTCTGCAACCCACGACATAATCACTCTGAACTACAAAGGTGGCTGAAAAATACATTTTAGGCCCGTGCCCATAAAGAACAGGTGAATTCAGATATCGGTAAACATCAATAGTCTCTGACAAGGTTTCTGAGCCTGAGAAAGAATGAGGCAGAAATATACAGTTAATTGCTGTGGGTCTAGGTTTGCATCTAGTTATTTGGTTTATAAATAGTATTTGAAGTAAAGAATGCAGAAAAAAATTGTCAATGTAAACTCTATAGGAGTGGGCTTAGGATAAAATTATTAAAGAATATTAATTTAAGGAATGAACAAAGAAAGAACTTAAAAAGAAAATTGAAAAGCAGAGCCAGAGATGTCAGAAACGCCAAGAAGAGAGTATTTCTAGGAGGAAATGGTCATCAATGTTAAAGGATTATCTAAAGTGTAGGGTATGGGTTGGGGGAGGACATTCCTGCCCTTGGCCACAGGTATCAGAGTGGAAACTATATTTTATAAAGTAGCAGGACACTTGGGAGATTATAAGGCAGAAGCAGTGAAGGTAGTTGATCTGTCAACTCTTTCTAGAAAATAGAAACAAGAAACACATAGAAAATAATTTAAAAAAAAGATATCTATGATATTGTGATTTATAATAAGAACTATGTATTTATTTGGTCTTTGTTCCTGGCACAGAGCTCCTAAAACCCCCGCAATTTCCTAAGTGAGAGGAGCCAGAAAGATGTAATGACAATAAGGCATTGTAATGCCAATGAGGTGACTTTGGGACCCCCAAATAAGGATAGGAGCTTGTTGCCATGTGAGAACCAACCATGTAATTAGAAGAATGTAACTTTCAGTCCCAGCCCCCTGACCTGTCGGGAAGAGAGGAGTCAGAGGTTGAAATCATGCTTGTATGATGAAGCCATCAGAAAACCCCAAAGGAGAGTGTTTGGAGAGTTTCTGTGTTGGAAAGTACATGGAGAATTGGGGAGAGCAGCATGCCCAAAGAGGGCATGGATGCTCCCCATCCTTTCCCCACACCTTACGCTATGCACATCTTCCATTTAGCTGTTTCTGAGTTTTATTTATCCTTCTATAATACACTGGCAATCTAGTAAGCAAAATAGGCTTCTGAGTTCTACGAGCAGTTCTGGTGAATAAATTGAACTAGAGAAGGGGAATCATTGGAATTTCCAGTCTATAGGTGCTTGGTAAGAAGTCCAGGTGGCAACCTGGATTTTGATTCACATCTGAAGTGTTGAGGGTGGGGAGCAGCCTTGGAGGACTGAACCCTTAACCTATGGGCTGATGCTGTCTCCAGATAGTGTCAGAATTCAGGAGAATTGTTGGAGAATTGGGCTTCCCTGATAGCTCAGTTGGTAAAGAATCAGCCTGCAATGCAGGAGACCCCAGTTCAATTCCTGGGTCATGAAGATCTGCTGGAGAAGGGATAGGTTACACCACTCTAGTATTCTTGGGCTTCCCCTATGGCTCAGCTGGTAAAGAATCTGCCTGCAATATGGGAGACCTGGGTTCAATACCTGGATTGGGAAGATCCCCTGGAGAAGGGAAAGGCTACTCACTCCAGTATCCTGGCCTGGAGAATATGGAGAATTGCTTGGTGTGAGGAAAAAACCCACATGTTGCAATTGGTGCTTAGATTGTAATGCCATTTATAGTAGCATCAAACATTTAGTAACAAATATAGCAAAGCCTGCTCAACCCTCTCTTTTTATTCTCCATTTGCAGTATCCCATAGAGGTTTAGAGGCTTTTGATTTATAGAAGGGAATACTGTGGAAAATTCTTCAAGAGATGGGAATACCAGACCACCTGACCTGATTCTTGAGAAACCTATATGCAGGTCAGGAAGCAACAGTTAGAGCTGGACATGGAACAACAGACTGGTTCCAAATAGGAAAATGAGTACGTCAAGGATGTATATTGCCACTCTGCTTATTTAACTTCTATGCAGAGTACATCATGAGAAACACTGGGCTGGAAGAATAACAAGCTGGGGTCAAGATTGCTGGGAGAAATATCAATAACCTCAGATATGCAGATGATACCACCCTTATGGCAGAAAGTGAAGAGGAACTAAAGAGTCTCTTGATGAAAGTGAAAGAGGAGAGTGAAAAAGTTGGCTTAAAGCTCAATATTCAGAAAACGAAGATCATGGCACCTGGTCCCATCACTTCATGGGAAATTGATGGGGAAACAGTGGAAACAGTGTCAGACTTTATTTTGGGGGGCTCCAAAATCACTGCAGATGATGACTGCAGCCATGAAATTAAAAGACACTTACTCCTTGAAAGGAAAGTTATGACCAACCTAGATAGCATATTGAAAAGCAGAGACATTACTTTGCCAACAAAGGTCCGTCTAGTCAAGGCTATGGTTTTTCCAGTAGTCATGTATGGATGTGAGAGTTGGACTGTGAAGGCTGAGTGCCAAAGAATTGATGCTTTTGAACTGTGGTGTTGGAGAAGATTCTTGAGAGTCCCTTGGATTGCAAGGAAATCCAACCAGTCTATTCTGAAGGAGATCAGTCCTGGGTGTCCTTTGGAAGGACTGATGCTAAAGCTGAAACTCCAACACTTTGGCCACCTCATGCGAAGAGTTGACTCATTGGAAAAGACTCTGATGCTGGGAGAGATTAGGGGCAAGAGAAGAAGGGGATGACAGAGGATGAGATGGCTGGATGGCATCACCGACTCAATGGACATGAGTTTGAGTGAACTCCAGGAGTTGGTGATGGACAGGGAGGCCTGGCATGCTGCAGTGTATGGGGTCGCAAAGAGTCAGACATGACTGAGAGACTGAACTGAACTGACTGATACAAATTAAATTAGTTTAATCAGAAGCAAACTGTAAATTTCATGCAGTTTTTGGAAAAGAGTGGCTCTTACTTGGGGGATAACAGAGACTGTTGGATATACGCTTGGAGCTTCACACTGTAAGTGGAAGACCTACCTTGGAATAAAGTCAATATAGTGGAAGCTGAGAGATGGGCAGGGACCTGAGCTCCTGGGTTCATCCAGTTTAAAAATCTACTCTTGACCTGTTCAGTTACACAAGTCAATATGTTCCATTTTATTTCCCCTTAAACTAATTTGAGTTGAACTGCTGCAATTCATGGGGTCGCAAAGAGTCGGACACAACTGAGCGACTGAACTAACTAACTATGCTCTTTGCAATAAAAAAATCTTCATTTCCAAATGCATCAGTAAGATTTAGCTGATGTAAATAGAGGACATAGGTGGAAAGGAATATCCTCCTTCCTGAAGAGAATTACAACTTGATTGTCAGACAGCTTGCTCTGTGTATCACTAGTGTAGGTTGATTTAAAAGAGCAATGAAAGTTGCCATTCCTTTTCAAATTATCTCTATACCAGCCTATTTGGATATATGACATCCTGTGATTAGGAATCTATTATTTTAAGATATTCCTTTCCTAGTATATTTTATTCTCATATTTTATTTCATTTCATGATTTTATTTTGCTTGTGGTTTCCATCTTAATCACTATTTATGTTTTAACACTAGGTCGCAGTCTATGGGGCTGCAAAGAGTTAGACATGACTGAGTGACTGAACAGCAATACAAAATGTTTTAACAGAAATATCTTGAAATTAACCTGCATGGAATCCCAGTGTACATATTGAAAAATGGGAACAGAGATATTTTGGTGGCTGGGAATGGTGGGACCTAAAACACCTCCATTTAGACCTGGAACCCATAGTATATAGTTTGGAAACCCAGGTTCGATCCTTGGATTGTGAAGATCCGCTGGATTAGAGAATGGCTACCCACTCCAGTATTCTTGCCTGGAGAATCCCATGGATGGAGGAACCTGGCAGGCTACAGTCCATAGGTTGCAAAGAGTCAGACCCAACTGAATGACTAACACTACTACTACTAAGGTGCAGAAGTCTTTTAGGTCTGTTTGCTTTTCTTTCTTGTCAAATAAGCATGTTTTTAAAAGTCTTATAGAATTTGAAGATACATAATAAAAGTAAGTTAAAAAGTCAGTGAGAAAATGACTTATTTTTGCTATCTTCCCCAGAAGACATTCCTTAAGCCTCTCATGCACACTCCCAGTCCCACTCCTCAGTGAAGAAACCACTTTCAATATTTTTAGCTATTGCTACTGATATTAATTCCACATTTTAAATGAAATGCTTGAATTGTCACTTCCTTTAGTTCTTAACTCTAGACATCATCTGTTGAGTTTCACTAGTGGACTAATTAGCTTCTATATAACCGTTGCTTCCAATCCTTTTTCACTCATCTTCCCAATATAGTCACAACAGAGTAATTTAATAGCTAGTATTTGTCTGAATTATTTTGGTTATTTAATATTACTCTGTGCTAGTCAGACGCTCTACTGTTTTTATATGTTTCATAACTCCTTGCTTTTCCTGGACTTAATAACTGCTTCAATTTTTCCATTAGCTTAGTTTTCAAAATAAATGAGCCTATTATTAATTAGAACCCAAATTCAAATAGCTCTGTTAACTCCTGTCACTATAATTTTCTAAATGGTTGACTAAAGAAAATCTTCCATTTCTTGTGTCTCACCTGCAGAGCCATCTCTTCTTTTTTCTGTCTATAGAGGATACTATGATGACCCATTGCATTATTTTCTGGGGAGGTCTCTCACCATCCTTTTAGAGTTTCTCTCTACTGATAGCCTGTGTGTTGAATCTCCTATATACAGGATCTCATATCTTTTCCTTTCTAAATTCATTTGATTTGCTGTATAGCTTCTTAGTAGTTTTATGTAGGATGCTCACAGAAATTAATTAAAAATCTGTGTATGTTTGGGAATGTTTTTATTCTGTCTGTTACTTGGTTGATAACTTGGCTGAGTATAGAATTTTAAGTTGAAAATTATTTCCCTCAGTCTTCTGCCATTACTTTATTGTCTCTTAACTGCTAATTAAAAGTCTGAATAGATTAGTTCTCCCCTGTGTAAACATTTAAAATCCTCTCTTTATTTTTACTCATTTCTCATTTTGGGGAGCCAGTTCTCCCTGGGTCTCTGGCATTTCTACAAATTTTATGAGCTAAGGCACTGATAGCCTGTTGTTCTGAACAATCTTTTCAAAGACATTTGTATAGAAAACAGCCTTGGGAGATATAATGTTTCTTCAGTG
The DNA here is from genome assembly GCF_001704415.2 of Capra hircus. NCBI lineage: Eukaryota > Metazoa > Chordata > Mammalia > Artiodactyla > Bovidae > Capra > Capra hircus. Next base: position 49,206,801 of record NC_030809.1, on the reverse strand, counting down.
AAGGGCATATTTGGTTGTCATCCAGGATATTAAGGCAGGGTTTCGCTTTTATGCACGGTTTGGGCAGGTTTGCTTGAAGCCCACTATGAAAGAGTCGATTTTGCCAAGCTCAGGGTTTCTCAGCTGTGACACCCACAGCATGTGCAGCATCACCTGGATCGCTCTGTGTTGCCTCCATGGGACTTAGGGAGCAAGGAGAACCATATGAATATGAAACTCATCCTGCTTGTTGCTTGGTAATAAAGTCCGTTGTCTCTAACTGAGAAATATTTAATCTTCTGCCAGACCTATGAAACTCTGGCAGGCTTGTTTGCTTAGAAATTGGATAAAATTTCAGACCCTTCTAGTTATTGATGGTGGTGACTGGTTATGAAACTTTTAAATTTATTTTAGGGGCCCTCAGTGAGGTCTTTTGTGTTAATGTTCTCCAGAAATACAGAGCCAATAAGGTAAACACATGCATATACATGTGTGAGTGTGATATAATGAATTGGCTAATGCTATTACAGAGGCTACAAAGTCCCAAGATCTGCAGTCAGCAAGCTGGAGACCCAGTAGAGCTGATGTATAGTTCAAGTCCACTTTCGAAGGTCTGAGAACCAAGAGGGCTGATCGTGTATATTCCAGTCCAAAGGCGTTGGACTAAAGACCTGTGACCCTTTGGATTAGGGTCTTTTTGACAATCACAGCCTTTTTGTTCTATTCAGGTCTCCAATTGATTGGATGAGGTCCATTCACATTAAGGAGAATCATCTGCTGTACTTGGTCTACTGATTGAAATGTTAATTTCATCCAGAAACATCTTCATAGACACGCCGAGAATAATATTTAGCCAAAAGTCTGAGCACCCTGTAATGTAATCAAGTTAACATAAAATTAACCGCCACAAATCCAACCCTTGTCAACTTGGCACCCAATGTGTCTTCTTAAATCATATTAATTCCCAAATAAAGATAATCATAATTCCATCTAACCCCTTCTTCAGAAGAGAGGGAAAGTCCATGAATAATGTTCATTTTTTAATGTCCTGTAAATTGAATACTGTGATGTAAAGGAAGTGCATTTTATATTACATGATAAGAGAATAAGAGAAGGAAGAAAATAAAGTTATTTGCTTAACATACACACACATATTCATAACAAAATAAGGAGAAAATACTCATGACAGTTAACAGTGCCCGTTTCTATACCTGGTCATGTGGTTGTAGCTGGTAGTAGAAGAACCAGACTTCTGCCATCCATTCTACAGTCCTTTAGCAAGCACCTCAGTCGCTCATGGTTCTTTTTCTTGTGGGGTGGCATGAATCTTCATTCCTGAAGGATCTGGGTCATTAGTAGTCCTGCTTAGATTGAGTTATTATAGTTTTCCATTAACATTAATCACAGGGCATGGTGATACCAAGAGAGGTCTTAATGGGCTTCCTGTACTCCATACGTAATGGGCATTGCCTCCATTACTCTATTAGGGAATAGTAGTTCATTTCCCCTGTGGTAGTCCAGATTAATCACACCAGCTAGCCCTGTAACTCCCTTCTCTGCCTCTTGTCCATCATTGTTAATATTTTGCATTGAGGTGATTCAAATCTCAATATTTAATCTTTATATCTCTTAGTTCAAATTCAGATTTTTATTGGCCATCAATTAGCCAGTCTAGTCTCTTCATCCTTCTCAGGTGCCACCAATGATGCAATTAATAGTGCCTAGGGGCTTATATCCTGTAATATAGAGATGGCTGTAGTGGTTCGCTCTGTTGGGTAAGAAGGCCTATTAGAGACAGGACCATAAATGGGAAGGCACCCCAAATGGTATCAGCTACTCAGATGTAGGAGTAGTTATCCTACATTGCATGAAGTTATTAGCATACTAGCAGAGATCTGTCCTCAGGACAGAGGATAAAGTAGTTAATTTTAGTCACTGTAACTAAGGGTCAGGAACAAAACTACAAAATGTATACAGAAATGGTGGAAATATCGTGTTTACACAACCAGAGTTATCATTAAGGGCAGGCAGGCTGTGTACAGTGCAACTCCAGGCACCACCATCTGCAACGATGTGGATGGTGCACCCCTGGTATTTTGAAAAGTGGTAACCTTATTCTCCACTTGGCATAAAGACTTATTGAAAAGTGGTAACCTTATTCTCCACTTGGCATAAAGACTTATTCTACGTTGAAATCACTTGTGTAGTATTGACAAATTTCCTACCACAAGGCTAGAAGGGTCGTGAACCAGGTTTTACCTTTTCCCATGTCTGTGCGTGTGTGCTAAGTTGCTGCGATCATGTCAACTCTGCAACCCTATGGACCGTAACCTGCCAGGCTCCTCTGTCCATGGGATTCTCCAGGCAAGAATACTGGAGTGGGCTGCCATGCCCTCCTCCAGGGGGTCTTCCCGATCCAGGGTTCAAACCCACATCTCTTAAGTCTCCTGCACTGGCAGACAGGTTCTTTACTACTAGCACCAACTGGGAAGCCCTTTCCCATGTCTATCACCCATAAATGTGATGAAGCCACAAACAGAGCCTTCGGTAACTTAACAGAGAGAATGTCTTTAAGAGACACCAAAAAGCAATAGAACATAGACAAGAGGGTTCAAGACCTAGTCATTTGGAGAAAGCACAATACATTTAAAATATTAGCTCTGAGCTTTCCTATGCACAATAAAATGCCTATCTGCTCATTACATACTGTCTCTGTGAAAGGAAGAAACTTCACAAAGATTTTTCAATGACTGATAATTTTAGTAAAATTATTGTCACTTGGGGAGGTCTGTTTTAGCTTGTCAGACAAGCAGAGGGTAAGAGCTTTTATAGACCCTGGGAGGGGCCTACATGCAGGAACAGCACAGTCAGCTCTGACAGTCCTCTTGAAATTTGTCATGGGGTGGTCTGACCAGCATCATCTTGATTGTTTTAGGTACAGTTAATCTTCAGTCACAGAGTTGGTTTGTTTCCATTTCCTTGAGGCCAGTTCTTGGATTTGTGGCAGCTTATGTTATGGCTACAATCTGGTCATTGTGTAGTTAACTTCTTCCACATAACAGAAGTCTATTTCCCACAGTTCTGGAAGCTGGAAATCCAAGATGAAGGTATCAGCAAGGTAGATTTCATTCTAAAGACTCTTCTCTTTGCTTTCAGGCAGCCGCCATCCAGCTCTGTGCTCACATACCATCTTCTTTACGTAAGTGTAAATAGTGATGGTCTTTATCTTTTGGTCCCTTGATCATTAGCATCAGCATCACCCAGGAACTTAGATATCCAGATTCTCAGACTGGAAAAAGTTTGAGAAATGCTGCATCAGAATCACCTGATGGACTGTTAAAACACAGCTTCTCTCCATCCCCCATTCACCCTCTCTACTCCAGACCTGATTTAGCAGGTCTGGAGTGAGGCTTGGGAATGTGCTATTATTGGAGAGAAAGTTTTCTTAAAAAATAGTTTCCACCCCAAGATTGGTAAATGTATTAGGAAAAGTTTTTTTGGACTAGTGAAACAGCATATGTTTCATATAATCCCTAAGAGGACAATTTCCAGACAGTTGGATTGTCTACATCAAAATACAAAGTTCTAAATTTGGCAAGATTTCCCATTTCTAATGTTATTTGCTTTGGGACTGTGAAGTCTTCAGAAATCTTTTATAAAACATTAACACAGAAAAACTTCAAGAGCTCACAGAGTTTGTTTCAAATTTAGCAGAAAAATCAAATAAGACCCTGTATATTACTCATGTAAATGGTCACTATTAACTGAATTTGAAAAGTGGTTTCTAATGAGTATAAAATAAGCAACCAAGTTCATATTTCAGTGTCATTTGAGAATCTTCTGCCAGTATCCTAGCAAAAGAGGAAATTAAAGACTGGTCCACACACTTCTTACAAAAGTTTTTTCTCATTCTTTGATAGTATAATACTGTTCCTAGGCCCAGCAATGGCTATCTGTATGCATTAGAGGACTGTGTGGTTACCAGCACAGATGCACCAAGCCAGTGAAATGACTTTGGAAAAACAGTGAATATGTTAGGAAACTGCGTATCACCACCCCATCCATTAGGTGGGCTTCCCTTGTAGCTCAGTTGGTAAAGAATCTCTCTGCAATGCAGGAGATGTGGGTTCGATTCCTGAGTTGGGAAGATCCCCTGGAGAAGGAAATGGCAACCCACTCCAGTATTTGCCTGGAGATTCCCATGGACAGAGGACCCTGGCAGGCTGCTGTCAATGGGTTTGCAAGAGTTGGACATGACTTAGCGACTAAACCACTACCACCACTCATACCATAGTAGATACAAGAGTTATGTTTTGTTGTCTTTGAGAGCAGCCATGATAGGCTGGTTCCAAATTGGGAGAGGAGTACGTCAAGGCTGTATATTGCCATCCTGCTTATTTAACTTATATGCAGAGTACATCATGAGAAACGCTGGACTGGAAGAAGCACAAGCTGGAATCAAGTTTGCCGGGAGAAATATCAATAACCTCAAATATGCAGATGACACCACACTTAGGGCAGAAAGTGAAGAAGAACTAACGAGCCTCTTGATGAAAGTGAAAGAGGAGAGTGAAGAAGTTGGCTTAAAGCTCAACATTCAGAAAACCAAGATCTGGTCCCATCACTTCATGGCAAATAGATGGGGAAACAGTGAGAGACTTTATTTTGAGGGGCTCCAAAATCACTGCAGATGATGACTGCAGCCACAAAATTAAAAAACGCTTGTTCCTTGGAAGAAAAGTTATGACCAACCTAGACAGCATATTAAAAAGCAGAGACATTACTTTGCTGACAAAGGTCAGTCTAATCAAAGCTATGGTTTTTCCAGTAGTCAGGTATGGATGTGAGAGTTGGACTATAAAGAAAGCTGAGCACCGAATAATTGATGCTCTTAAATTGTGATGATGGAGAAGATTCTTGAGTCCCTTGGACTGCAAGGATATCCAACCAGTCCATCCTAAAGGAAATCAGTCCTGCATATTCATTGGAAGGACTGATGTTGAAGTTGAAACTCCAATACTTTGGCCACCTGATGTGAAGTACTGATTCATTTGAAAAGACCCTGATGCTGGGAAAGATTGAAAGAGGGAGAAGGGGATGACAGAGGATGAGATGGCTGGATGGCATCACTGACTCAAGCGACATGAGTTTGAGTGAACTACGGGAGTTGGTGATGGACAGGGAAGCCTGGGGTGCTGCAGTTCATGGGGTCGCAGAGTCGTACGTGACTGAATGACTGAACTGAACTGATGATAGACATTTCCCTGCCTTTCGTAACTTAATTACTGACACTGCGCATTATTATCATCCATTACCACAGATTCCAGAATGTGGAAAGTCATTGGAGCTGGAGCAAAGGAGCCAAGTGAAACACCTGTAAGGGATTTCAAAAGTGATACAGTTTAGCTGCAGATGATGACACGAAGAAGCATTGGTTCTTTCCTCTGGCTCGGTGCAATACTGTGTCTGCATTTGCCTTGTGACATCCATCGGCCCCGCTCCCTCAGAGCATGCTTTACTCATTCACACATATGGTCATTCAACAAACACTTGTGCCTGATAAATATTTACTAAAGAAAAATGATCAATGTCTGTTAGCAACAGTTTTTGGAGCAGATGCTGTTTTCAGAACTTGGTAGTCATCACACAGATGACAAGAGTATAACACATTTCTGGGCTTACACCTGTCAATTGTATGATTTTACTCAAATTCTGAAGGAGATTTCTTATATAATATTTTATATTACCCTATCCCCAAGCCTGGGATTAGAACAGAAAGCAATGATCCACACCACCACCACCCCCCGCCCCCTGCCAAGGAAGAAACAGAAACCTGTGCTGAGTGACTTGACCAAGGTCTCAGGGCTAATAAGTAGTGGGGTGGGCACGAATATGTAGGTTTTTCATTCTCAAGTTCAGCAAATAAGTTAAAGCACATAACAAAAGCAATGCTGTTAGGATTCATCTTTCCTTTCTAGAATACTAGGGCAAGCATTTCCCTTTTTCATTTGGCAAATGAGAGCAGATTATTTTTAATCAATTCCTTTCTCAAGATACAACTGGCTGCAGAATTAAGGACAGAGGTGAAAAAGTGGTACCTTGGTTCCCAAAGTTCAGGTATATTCCAGGCTTTGGGGTCCCTGGTGTTTGGTACAATGGTTAGGGAACTGTAACTGTTCAGTGGAGGTTCCTCTCACTGTCCTATCTGCCTTCTTTTCTAGTCTCAGCTGCTCCGACCCTGGCCAGGGCAACCTACCAAGAAGGTGTAATTTCTATAAAACAATGTGTCTTTTTGTAAAACTAGCTTTAAAGGCTTCTCCTCCTTCTGTATATGCTGAAAATTTTCTGTTTCTAGCTGGAAAGGGACTGCATCAAATGCCTTATAAAAAGAGGGGCACAGTATACATCCTATCTGTGGTACAGCTATTGGTTTTGCTGCAGGGGAATCTGAGAAGTTTCCTTAAGATTCCTCAAATTCCATAGTTGGTTTCATATAAGCTAAAGTAAAACTAGACAAACAGAGAAAGTATATCCAATTTTAGCTCAGACTATAAAATAAAACAAAAATAAACAGAACATGATTCAAGCTTTCCCTTGAGGTGCCTACAAGTCTTGCACAAAGTATATTGGAATAAATAAAGTCATATTTGTGCCTGGTGATGTAGCTAGGTTATATTTCTAAACATTTTGTGTATACAGCTAGTAGGAGACATTACATGCTTACTTTTAAGCTTTATTTTTAACATCATATTTACTGATCATGAAGCATGCTAGACATTAAAGTCTTATTTTTAGCAAAAAAATAAATAAATAAAAATAAAGCCCCCAACTGTTTATTCTGCCACAGAAGTACAGATCCGTCTTCACATATCCTGAAGAGCTCTATGCAAGGCACCCCTTTCAAGGCAGACAGTGCTCTGGTGGTTTTGGTCAGGGCCAGGAACATAAATTTCTCTGCTTAGTTTAAGCAAAAATGGGCTTGTTACAGGACTATAAACAGTTTACAGAATTGTTAGGAAGGTTTAAAAGTGAGCCTCAAAGAATTGCCTGAAGAGCCCAAAGGCTGATGAGAAATTAAAGAATTGATAGGCTCCTGGTGCCAAAACCAAGTGTCCCTGTCACAACCAGAAGGCCCCGGTGGTCAGGAAGCCCCAAAAGCAAAACAGACATCTTCAGGAACTGCTTGCCAGCAGAACCAACTGAAACAGCAGAATGTCAGCCTCTACCTCCTTGTTGATGTTCAGTCGTTAAGACATGTCCAACTCTTTGTGACCCCATGGACTGCACCATTCAAGGCTCCTCTGTCCTCCACTCTTGCCCTGAGTTTGTTCAAACTCATGTCTATTGAGTCAGTGATGCTATCCAATCATCTCATCCTCTGCTGCCTTCTTCTTCTTTTGCCCTCCATCTTTCCTAGCATCTGGGTCTTTTCTAATGAGTCAGCTCTTACATCAGGTGCCTAAAGTTTTAGAGCTTCATCTTTAGCATCAGTCCTTCCAATGAATATTCAGGGTTGATTTCCTTTAGGGTAGGCAGGTTTGACCTCCTTGCTATCCAAGGGACTCTCAAGAATCCTCTGCAGCACCACAATTCAAAAGCATCAATTCTTCGGCACCCAGCCTTCTTTATGGTACAACTTTCACATGGCTACTGGAAAAACCATAGCTCTGACTATATGGACCTTTGTCTTTTGTGGCTGCAGTCACTGTCTGCAGTGATTTTGGAGCCCAAGAAAATAAAATCTGCCACTGTTTCCATTTTTTCCTATCTATTTGCCATGAAGTGATTGGACTGGGTGCCATGATCTTAGTTTTTTGAATGTTGAGTTTCAAGCCAGCTTATCTTACTGCCTTCCAAATGTCATGAAATTCCATCTGACAGAGTTGCCTCAATCAGATCAGAGCCCAAGATGCAAAGGAGTCTAGGGAAATGTGATTTTTGCCTTTAAGCTTTCTAGCACTGAACTCAGTATTATCCATCACACTTTCCCTGTCTGCTTGCTTAGTATGGGCATATGAGATTGTTTGCTTTCTGCAACCATAAAACTTTCATGAAGGTTCTTGTGGACTGTATGATATTTTCTCTGGGATATACCCAGGAGCAGGATAGCATGGTTAAAGGGTATATGCAGTTTTGTGTTTTTGGCTAAGTACTACCAGAATGTCACTCTAGAATGGTTCCGCTAGTCTAACTTTCAAAAGTTTAACATATAAATAACTACATTTATACATACTATCATCATAAAATGCGAACAGTTTCTACTTTCAAGGAGGAGCCTATTTACATTTAAAAGCAGACAGCAGATTTCTAAGTGTTAGGTCTGAAACAGTATAGAGAAGATATTAAATCAGTAGGCTAACAATAGTTTCTTGAAATTTTATTTTCTTTCATAAAAATGGGCAGTAGAGAGAGCACCAGAGGCTCTTGTGTCTGAAGAATCTTAGAATCTCAGATCAAAGCCTGCTTGTGAGACATTAGTTAAGCTCATTAACTTCATTTAAGCCTAATTTCTTTGAATATCAGTAAAATGGTGGTAACGATACTAAGGATGTTGTTGAAGGATTGGAGTTCATGGATAAGAAGGAATCAAGACAATGCCTGGCAGGTGGCCCTTGTGCGAGAAATGTCAGTTATTCTTATTCTGATGATCACCCACAGGCTTATCCTTGCAATAGCTCATTTACATTTCCCCGATGAATGAATTTCAGAGCAAACAGAGACCTAGATTGTTGACTGCAATAGCTGTTTCTTCTGGCTGGGCCCTTCTCAGGGCTGGAAGAGTTACAGAAATAAAGATATGGTTTTCCTTGAGGGACTCAGAATGTAAAGGAGATAGAACACAAATACCTCCATACATTTATGGATGGTGGATGACAGTGGAGAAACACTTGAAAAGGAGAGCAAAAGGTGTCAGCAACCCTGGAGTGCAGGCTTCTGCTCTCTGAGTGGGAGGTTCTGGGTTGCAAGTAGTGCCAGCCTTCCCATCACACTGTTTCACTCACAGATCTGAGCCAGAGAAGGTAACTCCTGTCTAGGTCAGGGGCTGATCTCTATCCTCCATAACAACCTACATTCCTTTTCCTTTGAAACATAGCTTAGCATATTGTACTCTACTCTTTCACTTATGAGAGACTGAATAGATTTATTCAGTTATTTGGCCAAGCCCATGTTTGTTCTTCCTTTCTGGAAGGTTCTCGAACTTCGGATGACATTTTATTTGAATGATTTCTGTATCAGGTCAGGGGCAGTCAGCAGGTAGACATAGATCAGTTATTTGAAAAGAGTGAATGTAACATAGAGAATCATGAACCAGTTATAGTGTATAGTCGCTAACTAGGTAACTGAAAAGGCACAAAGAGACTAATGATGTAGCTCAGAGGTAGCAAATCTGGGGAGCAACAGCTCTCACCCTTAACTGAAGCTGAGGGTAAAATGCCAGGCTAGAAATTACTAAAAGGCAGAGGCACGGAGGTGTCATTCAGGCCCTGGAAGGGGGCTGCACAGGTGGTACTAAAGCCAGGGTGCAGTGAGGCTGGCCATGCCGGCATCAGAAAAACTGCAAACCATGTTCAGCTGCTGGGGTAGTGCTGGGAGGAACTGCCAGGCCAGGCGAAGAGTGCTGCTGGGGTTACAGTGGAACTGCAAGTTTACCGAAAGCTATGGAGAGCCAGGAGGGGCGAGCACTACCTCCTCCTCTGGCTGATGTGCTGCCTCTGCTGCTGCTGCTGCTAAGTCGCTTCAGTCGTGTCAGACTCTGTGCGACCCGATAGGTGGCAGCCCATCAGGCTCCCCCGTCCCTGGGATTCTCCAGGCAAGAACACTGGGGTGGGTTGCCATTTCCTTCGCCAATGGCCTCTAGCGCCTCCTATTGACAGGGTCTAATGGGGGGGTGGTGTGTGTGTGAGTCACTTAGTTGTAACTGACTCTTTGTGACTCCAGGACTCCATCAAGCTCCTCTGGATTCTATCCACGAGATTCTGGGAGGCCCTTAAGTCTAACAAAGTCAGCAGGAAAAGAAGAAACTGGATTTAAAGAGTCTCAGTCCCATGGGAATACCAGACCACCTAACCTGCCTCTTGAGAAATCTGTATGCAGGTCAGGAAGCAACAGTTAGAACTGGACATGGAATAACAGACTGGTTCCAAATAGGAAAAGGAGTGCGTCAAGGCTGTATATTGTCACCCTGCTTATTTAACTTATATGCAGAGTACATCATGAGAAATGCTGGACTGGAAGAAACGCAAGCTGGAATCAAGATTGCCGGGAGAAATATCAATAACCTCAGATATGCAGATGACACCACCCTTATGGCAGAAAGTGAAGAGGAGCTAAAAAGCCTCTTGATGAAAGTGAAAGAGGAGAGCGAAAAAGTTGGCTTAAAACTCAACATTCAGAAAACGAAGATCATGGCATCCGGTCCCATCACTTTATGGGAAATAGATGGGGAAACAGTGGAAACAGTGTCAGGCTTTATTTTCTGGAGCTCCAAAATCACTGCAGATGCTGATTGCAGCCATGAAGTTAAAAGACACTTACTCCTTGGAAGAAAAGTTATGACCAACCTAGACAGTATTTTCAAAAGCAGAGACATTACTTTGCCGACTAAGGTCTGTCTAGTCAAGGCTATGGTTTTTCCTGTGGTCATGTATGGACATGAGAGTTGGACTATGAAGAAGGCTGAGTGCCAAAGAATTGATGCTTTTGAACTGTGGTGTTGGAGAAGACTCTTGAGAGTCCCTTGGACTGCAAGGAGATCCAACCAATCCATTCTGAAGGAGATCAGTCCTGGAATTTCTTTGGAAGGAATGATGCTAAAGCTGCAACTCGAGTACTTTGGCCACCTCATGCGAACAGTTGACTCATTGGAAAAGACTCTGATGCTGGGAAGGATTGGGGGCAGGAGGAAAAGGGGACGACCGAGGATGAGATGGCTGGATGGCATCATGGACTCAACGGACTTGAGTCTGAGTGAACTCCAGGAGTTGGTGATAAACAGGGAGGCCTGGCGTGCTGCGATTCATGGGGTCGCAAAGAGTCAGACACGACTGAGCGACTGAACTGAACTGAACTGAACTGAGTCCCTATTGGTCTCAAACAGAATATAAAAGGGTGAGTTTGGAGCTGAGAGACAATAGCATAGTAATTGACACATTTCTTAAAATGCTTTATGTTACATTCAAAAAATTAGGGCACATATCCAATGTTCATTCACAGATGAAAGAATAAACAAAATGTGGTATATATATATTCAGGAGAACATTATTCAGCCCTTTCTGGAGAAAGGGAAATCCTGCCACATGCTACCACATGTTGTTGTTGTTTTAGTTGTAAGTCACGTTCGACTCTTTCGCAACCCTACGGGCTGTAGCCTGCCAGGCTCTTCTGTTCATGGAATTTTTCAGGCAAGAATACTGGAGTAGGTTGCCATTTCCTTCTCCTGGGGATCTTCCTGACCCAGGGATTGAATTGTGTCTCCTGCATTGCAAGCATATTCTTTACTGCTGAGTCACTAGGGATGCCCAACCTGGATGCTGCAACTTGGATGATGCTAAATGAAATGAGTTGGTCACAAGAGGACAAACACTGTGTGATTCCACTTATACAAAGTATCTGAAGTAGTCAAGCATAGAAGCAGAAAGAATGATGGTTGCTGGGAACTGGGTGGCGGGGGTGGGGTGGGGGGAGGAAGTTGGGAGCTGCTGTTTAATGGATATAGAGTTTCAGTTTTACAAAGATGAAAGGTTCTGGAGATCAGTAATGAGAATACCCTTAACACTGTGTGCATGCTAAGTTGCTTCAGTTGTGTCTGACTCTGAAACCCTATGGACTGTAGTCTGCCAGGCTCCTCTGTCCATAGAATTCTCCAAGCAAGAATACTTGAGTGGATTGTCATGCTCTCTTCCAGGTGATCTTCCTGACCCAGGGATCAACCCTGCATCCCCTCCAGCTCCTGCTTTGGCTGGTGGGTTCTTTAGTGCCACCGGGGAAGCCCACCATTAACACTACCAAACACTTAAAAATAGTTTAGATGACACAGTTTCTGTTATTTTTTTTAACCACAAATAAAAAATTCAGATATAAAGACATTAGGACTCACAAGTACTGGTTATTTGTAAGCCATTTTAGGTCTCTTTATTAATTGCTAGGCCTGATTTCTGCATTGCTCTCTGGAGAATTCTTGATCTTCTTCCCATAAGGCTATGGGATTGATCTCCATTGCTACTTTGCTCGGAGAAGGCAATGGCAACCCACTCCAGTACTCTTGCCTGGAAAATCCCATGAACGGAGGAGCCTGGTAGGCTGCAGTCCATGGGGTCTCAAAGAATTGGACATGACTGAGAGACTTCACTTTCACTTTTCACTTTCATACATTGGAGAAAGAAATGGCAACCCACTTCAGTGTTCTTGCCTGGAGAATCCCAGGGATGGGGGAGCCTCGTGGGCTGCCGTCTATGGGGTTGCACAGAGTCAGACATGACTGAAGCAACTTAGCAGCAGCAGCTACTTTACTAACAATCATAGACACAAATGGTAAAAGCAACTATTTATGAAATACAGTTGCACAATAAGACACAGTCATCCTGCAAAAGGGCTCTGCTTCACAACAGCTTTTAAGATCCAATATCAATAGAATGGTCCAAAGTAAAACAAATTGTTTAGGAAACCATCAAAAACATTTTAATTGGGTTTACAAGACACAGTGAAATTTCTTTGTTGAAGTCGTGTGTAGTGGAGCCAGGTTTCTGCTGTTCGTGGTCCACTCTCAGTTAAATTGCCTGCTGGAGCCAATCTTTGCCATGCTACCTCATAAACTTGTACAGTAAATATTCCATTATTAGACACTGGGGTGGAGAGTGATGGAAGGGAATGTAATTGTTTTAGCTTTAAATTTACCCTGGTCCAAATCTGTCTTAGACATACAGCACAAGACGAGCCTGTAAGTCATGAAGGCGTTCACCTCTCTCGAGGCCAGATTGCATTTAAGCCATTCCAGGCAGATGAGGGAAGTGCCCCTGAGGAGAAGGGAGAAGTAATCCCACAACCTCCCTTAGTAACTCATCCTCGTGTTTGACAAATCTTGCCACCAGGATCTTTGTAATTAGCCCATGTCTCATCTGCTGCAATTTCCTCCCCCCTTTCCCCCTTCTGGTTACATCATTAATGGAGATTGGAACCAGCTGGCCTCTTTCTTCTGTATAAGAGGTTTTATAGATGTTAAAATGATTATTCCGTTTTTCTCCAACTACTTCACTGAACAATGCTTTCCTCTAACTTTGCCCCATATATTTTATTTTTCATATCCTTCAGTGACCCTTTTGATACTTCTCTAAGCCCTTTGAACTTTTACCATGCTGCTCTAAAATTGTGGGATTCCAGTTTTCCATGGAATTCTAATACATTTCTAAACATTTTTTAGATAAATGGAAGGATTACTCATTCCTATACAATATTCATTTAGAAATAAATATCATTATTAAATCACCTCCTAAATCTTCATGGGTTTTCTGACAGGAAAGGAAAAAATGTCACTCTCACCATCTTCTGCAAAGCTGCAAGCCTTTGTAAACTCAGGCAGAATATTAGCTTCTCCTTGAGAGATTTTTAATCTACGTGAAAAATAAGACAGAGATAATGGAAAATATATAAATATATATTGGTGGAAGTGGAGATCAGTTCAGACGAAAATAACTGTAAGAGACTTCGCTTATATCACAAGAATATTTTGTCATTCTCTTATTTTCTTAAAAAGTATGTTATAGGGATTTCCCTGGTTGTCCAGTGGCTAAGACTCTGTGCTCCCAGTGAAGGAAGAGTGGGTTCAGTCCCTGGGTAGAGAACTAGATCCCACATGTCCCAACTAAGACCTGGGGCAAATAAATAAGTAAATAAAATAAAAATATGAATAAAGAAAGTTAAATTAAAATACCTAAATTCATACCATTTTGAGGTATCAGGATTTAACATTTTAGTGACCACCATTTTGCTTCTCTTTATTTTCACATATTTATAATTATCTTGAATGTGATCATGTTATTTTATTGGTCATGTTTTAAAAACATTTTTTCTGTACATATTCTTATTTCTTATCTTCATATAATCTCCCTCTTCCTCATATGATCTCAAATAACTGATGTATCCTTCCATTTCTTTTTCATAGATATGTAACATCATATTCTAATATGCATTTAAAGGCTTGTCAGTGTCTGTTTTAGAAAAAATTACAGTCTTGTTTATATCTTTCTTTTCTCATTAGACAAATACTTTTGGAAATTTCTGCCAGGTAATCTATATAAATTTAACTCATTAATTTTCTTGGCTGCATAGTGGTATGAATATAATTCAATTCAGCCAGCCTCTCATAAATATTTGTAATATTCATATTAGCTATATCAGGTTAGATCTTCAGAATGTGGTTCAATAGCTTTTACTATATCAGGAGTATAAAGGGTATTAAATAGCAATGGCAATAAAATAAATGCAAGCAAATTCTATACCTTACACAAAAATCTAGAGTTACAAAGGAAATAGAAAAGCATAAGGAATGAATTAATAAAGATAAAAATATAAAATAATGAATTAAAACAAAATAAGAGAGAAAGAGTGAACCAACGAAAATGTAAAAAAAAAAAAAAAATTGGGGGAAAAAAAATCAACAAAATAGAAAACCCACTGGTCAAACTAACAAAGAAAAGAGGAAACCTAGAGTTACAAAATTAAAAATCACAAGATAGAAGTTTAGAAGAGAGAAACCTTTAAAAATTATAAAAGACTACTTTGTACAACTCTGCAAATTTAAATTAAATAATTTTCTGGTATAATAAATTCACCAGTAGATATGGAGTCTATAAACTGACCAATTTTCTTAGAAGAGATAGAAAAATCAAACAGCACTCCAATCTAAAGGCCAGATGACTTCACATAGGAATTTATTAATATTCAACTTTAAAGATCAGTTAATTGTAATAGTATTTAAGCATTACAGAGCATGGTCTAAGGAAAAAAAATTCTAAATTCTTTCTATAAAGTAAACTGATTCCAAAATCTGACAAAATATGTGCTAAAAAAATAAAACTACCAGTCAATCTCATTATGATCATAAATTAAAATGTTCTAAATAAAATGTTAGGGAAAAGAACATAACAGCCCATTAATAAAATAATACATTATGACCATATAAATTTTCTTGCAATGTAAAGCCTCAACATGAGAAAATCAGCTAATGTAATATATTATTTTAATAGAAATAAGCATAAAGATCATATGATCATCTCTATATATGCAGAAAAATACTTTGACAAGATTTAACACTTGTTTATTAAAACAAAATGAATACTTTCTAAACAATATTATATACATATATACATTAGAGAATTTCTTGCTAAAATGACAGGGAAGGCAAACATTTCCACACCATTTTGGAAGCACTAGGCAATGAATTTAGATAACATAAAGTAATTAGAACTATAAGAATTGAAATGAAGAAACAGAACTATATTTACTTGCAGATGTTGTAATTATACAGCTTGAGTCCCAAAAGAATCAATTGAAAAACTAAACAAAAATAATTTAGTAAACTAGCAGTTAATGAAATCATCATGCAAAAATTAAACAAAAATCAATTCCATAGGTAAATACATATTTAATGCTCAACAGAATTCTTTTTGCCAGGCCTCTCCAGTTTCTAGAAAAGCTCATTTTCTAGAAGAACTCTCAGAAAGTGCTGATGGGAACAATATTTATTTATACTTAAAGGTCAGTTTCAGTGGATATAAAATCCTTGGATCACATTTTCTTCTCTTAAGCAATCTCAATACATTACTCAGTTGTCTTCTGGTATAATCATTGCTGTTGAAAAGAGTGATATCATTGTTTTTTTCCCACTTTAAAAGTGACTTGGTCTGTTTGCCCTCCCTTTTCTTTTTAAAATGTCCAATAGTTTTACTAGGCAAAGTTTTGATGTTGACTGCATGATTTGATTTTTTTTCCCCCAAGTATACAAAATGCCCTCTAAATATGAAGAGTCAAGGGTTCTTCTATTTTAGGAAAGTTTCACTGAATTATAGATTGTTTGGTCACTCCCACTGCATGTATGATGAAACTTCTTTGCTTATCTACTACATGTATTGTTTCCTCTCAAATTTTTACAATTTTTTTCTTTTCTGTTTCCTTTTAATTTTTTTCTTCCTATTAATCTTCTTTTATGGCATAATTATTTTCTCTTATGTTCCTTCTTGGAGAAGGCTCCTTCTGTGCTGTGCTTAGTTGCTCAGTCCCGTCCGACTCTTTGCAACCCTATGGACTGTAGTTTGCCACCCTTCTCTGTCTATGGGGATTCTCCAGGCAAGAATACTGGAGTGGATTGTCCATGCCCTTCTCCAGGGAATCTTCTTAACCTAGAGATCGAACCCAGGTTTCCCCACACTGCAGATGGATTCTTTACCGTCTGAGCCACCAGGGAAATCTATCAATACTGGAATGGGTAGCCTATTCCTTCTTCAGGGGATCTTCCTGACCCAGGAATCAAACTGGGGTCTCCTGCATTGCAGGTGGATTGTTTTTTACCAGCTGAGCTACCAGGAAAGGCCCTGTGTTCCTTCTAGTTGGTCTTAAGTCCTGACATACTTCTTATGAGTTCTAATATTTCTTTTCTGTTGGCTCTTTTTTGTCCAGTCATCTTATTTATGAGGTTTTTAAAATTTTGAGTTATACTATTCTTTTATTGCTTCTATACTTTTCTTATCTTCTTTTAGCTTACTTTAAAATGTAATAAATACATTTGTATCCATCCACAAATTTCCAAATGTCTTTCTTATTTGCAGCAATATTTTTCTGATCTTTGTTCACTTTCTGCTTATCATAACTATAGGAAAATCACTTATGATTGTCTTTTGTTGCTAGTGTGTAAGTGAGATGTGGTTTCCTGAATTTCTCAGGAGAGAAGGATGAAGAGTCTGTATAGTTTGACTAACTTTGTCACTCTGGGACTCTCTTTTGTCCTTATTATGAGGTGTTTCAAATATGACAACTTTTTGTACTTCCAGAGATCTGTCTACTGCCCCTTTCCCTCCCTCTCACTACTCTGCTCTTGCTGAGTCCACTGTTGGAATGTCCACCACTGATGTAATTCATTCTCTTTTTTTTAATGTTTATTTGGCTGCATCAGGTCTTAGTTGCTGCACACAGGATATTTTTTGTCACTTGAGATCTTTCACTGTGACGTATAGGCTCAGTAGTTCCTGGGCAGCATATGGGATCTTAGTTTCCCAACTAGGGATCAAACCCACACCTCCTGCACTGCAAGGTGGATTCTTAACCATATGGCCACCAGGGAAGTCCCCTAATTCACTTCTTTTAGCATAGCCCATAGCTGAGGGCTCATCCTGCTGACTCTTGCACCCCAGACTATGGTGGAATTGCAGCTTCCTCCAAGATTTAGGTGTGACTCTCACTGGAACCTCTGGAATTCCTTTTCATCTACTATCTTTATTAATAGGAGTGCTTCCTAAAGCCCACTTCACTTTGTTCTCCAGAATGTCTGGTTCTGGGTGGCTGACCACACCATTGTAGTCATCTGGATATTTTTAATACAGTTCTTCCATGTATTCTTTCCATCTCTTCTTGTTCTCTTCAGCATCTACTAGGTCTTATTCTAGTAGAACTATTCAAAACCCTAAAGGATGATACCATCAAGGTGTCGCATTCAATAGGTCAGCAAATCTGGAAGACCCAGCAGTGGCCACAGGACTGGAAAAGGTCAGTTCTCATCCCAATTCACAAGAAGGGTAGTACTAAAGAATGTGCTAAGCATCAAACAATTGCATTCATCTCGCAT
This sequence comes from Capra hircus, assembly GCF_001704415.2. Lineage (NCBI taxonomy): Eukaryota > Metazoa > Chordata > Mammalia > Artiodactyla > Bovidae > Capra > Capra hircus. The sequence goes on along the minus strand of NC_030809.1, from coordinate 49,188,989 downwards.
GCTAGTCAGGTATGCTTAAATTTTTGCATACTAGGACTCAGCATTATGTGAATTAAGAACTCTCAGATGACCAAGCTGGATTTAGAAAAGGAAGAGGAACTCAGATCAAATTGCCAACATTTGATGATCACAGAGAAAGCTAGGGAATTAAAAAAAAAATCTACCTCTGTTTCATCAATTACACCAAAGCCTTTGACTGTGTGGATCATAATAAACTGTGGAAAGCAGTTAAAGAGTTGGGAATACCATACCATCTTACCTGTCTTCTGAGAAACCTGTATGAGGGTCAAGAAGCAACAGTTAGAACTCTGTATGGAACAACTGATTGGTTCAAATTGAGAAAGGAGTATGACAGGGCTGTTTACTGCCACGGTGTTTGTTCAGTCTATACATTGAGCACATGAGCAATATCAGTTTATTTGAGTTACAAGCTGGAATCAAGATACGAGGGAGAAACATCAACAACCTCAGATATGCAGATGATACCACTCTAATGGCAGAAAGTGAAGAGGAACTAAAGAGCCTCTTGATGAGGATGAAGGAAGAGAGTGAAAGAGCCGGCTTAAAACTAAAATTAAGATCACGGCATCCAGCCCCATTACTTCACGGCAAATAGAGGGAGAAAATGCGGAAATAGTGAAAAATTTCCTTTCCTTGTGCTCTAAAATCACTACGGTTGGTGACATGAAATCAGATGTTTGCTTCTTGGCAGGAGTGTTAAAAAGTGGAGACATTACTCTGCCAGCAAAGTCTGTACAGTCAAGGCTATGGTCTTCCCAGTGGCCACGTACATTTGTGAGAGCCTGTAAAGAAGGCAGAGCACTGAAAAATGGATGCCTTTGAACTATGGTGCTGGAGAAGACTCCTGAGAGTCCCTTGGACTGCAAGGATTTCAAACCAGTCAATCTTAAGGGAAATCAACCCTGAATACTCACTGGAAGGACTGATGCTAAAGTTGAAACTCCAGGATTTGGGTCATCTGATGCAAACAACTGACTCATAGAAAAATCCCTGATGCTGGGAAAGATTGAGGGCAGAAGGAGAAGAGGGTGTCAGAGGATGAGATAGCTGAATGACATCACTGATGCAATTGACATGAACTTTAAAAACTTCAGGAGATGGTGAGGGGCAGGGAGGCCTGGCATGCTGCAATCAATGGGTCACGCAGAGTCAGACACAACAGGACAACTGAAAAACAACTCACTGAAACCTCATTTTTGGTGGTCAGTTCTCTAGTTCTCTGTTAGGTCATTTTGTCTCTGTCCAGTGCAACCTCCCCTTTCTAAAATTTGGCCACTGGAGTTCTCAGCTCTCTTTAGTGCCTGCCTGCCCCATGCTACTGGGGAGCTGAGGGAGGCAGATCGGGGTGGCAGTGGTGCAAGGCAATTTCCTTAGACCCTTAGTATTTGTTTATATCTGTCCTCATCGCTCTCAGGCTGTAAGGGTTTCTCTTGATGCACCACTCATTCTTCAACATTTGTGTTTTCACTCTGATTGGGGTCAGCAATAGAGCCCTTTAAGAGAATTCCCTGTCCTCTCTAGTCTGACATTTATTTTCTCTGTGTGCGAATACTGTTTTTTTGTGTGCGTTTATCCTTCTTTTTTTTTTTTTTTCTATTCTGAATGCTCCAAATTCTCAAACCTTAAGCTCAACACATGTTTGATCTTACAAAAATTCTGGTTCTTGCAATGGAAAATCTGGCTTTTATTCCTTAAGTTTCCTGTGATTGCTCTTACTAGGCATTTAATAGTAATATTTAGAAATGTGTCCACCTGATTTTTTCTTGCTGTATCTCACTTCCCTCAAGAGCAGCATGTATAAAAAAACTGTCATTGTTGCTTAAATGCTTGAGAAGAGGGTAATGAATGTAAGTGTATCCTAGAGGTGGTAACAGAAAATCGTCCCAAATCAGATCTGATCTGGGACAGAAGGTTTTTGTGATGTAATTCACAATCTCCAGGGGGAAAAAAAATTCCTGATAAAAATGTTGAAGCCATTTATTTCCCGAGGAACTTTAATTAAAAATCTAAGAGTCCAGTCACTTATGTACCCAAATGATGGCTGTCAGAAGTTTGGCAAATTTAGTAACTTTTAAAAAACCATTCTTGTAGATTTAAGTTTCAGTTCAGTTCAGTTCAGTCACTCAGTCGTGTCCGACTATTTGCGACCCCATGAATTGCAGCACGCCAGGCCTCCCTGTCCATCACCAACTCCCGGAGTTCACTCAAACTCATGTCCATTGAGTCGGTGATGCCATCCAGCCATCTCATCCTCTGTCGTCCCATTCTCCTAGTGCCCTCAATCCCTCCCAGAATTAGGGTCTTTTCCAATGAGTCAACTGTTCACATGAGGTGGCCAAAGTATTGGAATTTCAGCTTCAGCATCAGTCCTTCCAATGAACACCCAGGACTGACCTCCTTTAGGATGGGCTGGTTGGATGTCCTTGCAGTCCAAGAGACTCTCAAGAGTCTTCTCCAACACCACAGTTCAAAAGCATCAATTCTTCAGTGCTCAGCTTTCTTCATCATCCAACTCTCACATCCATACATGACCACTGGAAAAACCATAGCCTTGACTAGACGGACATTTGTTGGTCAAGTAATGTCTCTGCTTTTATTTTTTATTTTTTAAATTTTAAAATCTTTAATTCTTAAATATGCTATCCAGGTTTGTCATAACTTTCCTTCCAAAGGGTAAGCATCTTTTAATTTCATGGCTGCAATCACCACCTGCAGTGATTTTGGAGCCCCTCAACATAAAATCAGCCACTGTTTCCACTGTTTCCCCATCTATTTCCCATGAAGTGTTGGGACCAGATGCCATGATCTTCGTTTTCTGAACGTTGAGCTTTAAGCCAACTTTTTCCACTCTCTTCCTTCACTTTCATCAAGAGGTTTTTTAGTTCCTCTTCACTCTCTGCCATAAGGGTGGTGTCATCTGCAAATCTGAGATTATTGATATTTCTCCCGGCAATCTTGATTCCAGGTTGTGCTTCTTCCAGCCCAGTGTTTCTCATAATGTACTCTGCATATAAGTTAAATAAGCAGGGTGATAATATACAGATTTAAGTTTAGTGGTAATCTAACCCTTCCACGGGGCTTTCCTGGTAGCTCAGCTGGTAAAGAGTCCACCTGCAACACAGGAGACCCTGGTTTGGTTCCTGGGTTGGGAAGATCCCCTGAAGAAGGGGTAGGCTACCCATTCCAATATTCTTGGGTTTCCCTGGTGATTCAGATCATAAATAATCTATCTGCAATGCAGGAGACCTGGGTTTGATCCCTGGGCCAGGAAGATCCTCTGGAGGAGGGCATGACATCCCACTGCTGTGTTCTTACCTAGAGAATCCCCATGGACAGAGGAGCCTGGTAGGCTCACAAAGAGTCAGACACAGCTGAGCAACTTAGCACAGCACAGCAAACTCTTGGATCTCTACCAGAGGTAATTTTTTCCCTAGGGAACTTTTGGCAATGTCTGGGGATGTTTTTGTTTGTCTTACCCTGGTGGAGAGAGTGTCGAGTGTGTAGAGGTCAGCAATGCTGCTAAACATGCTATAATGCACAGGACAGCTCCTAAACCCCCAAAGAAAGAATTATCAAGTACAAAGTGTCCATAGTACTGAGCATGAGAAACACTGATCTAGCTATTCTCTCTTCAGGTAATCACAGTGGTGTGATCACTCACTTAGAGACAGACATCCTGGAATGTGAAGTCAAGTGGGCCTTAGGAAGCATCACTATGAACAAAGCTAGTGGAGGTGATGGAATTCCAGTTAGCTATTTCAAGTCCTGGAAGATGATGCTGTGAAAGTGCTGCACTCAATATGCCAGCCAATTGGGAAAACTCAGCAGTGGCCACAGGACTGGAAAAGGTCAGTTTTCATTCCAATCCCAAAGAAAGGCAATGCCAAAGAATGCTCAAACTACCACACAATTGCACTCATCTCATACGCTAGTAAAGTAATGCTCAAAATTCTCTAAGCCAGGCTTCAGCAATATGTGAACCGTGAATTTCCAGATGTTCAAGCTGGTTTTAGAAAAGGCAGAGGAACCAGAGATCAAATTGCCAACATCTGCTGGATCATGGAAAAAGCAAGAGAGTTCCAGAAAAACATCTATTTCTGCTTTATTGACTATGGCAAAGCCTGTGACTGTGTGGATCACAATAAACTGTGGAAAATTCTGAAAAAGATGGGAATACCAGACCACCTGACCTGCCTGTTGAGAAACCTGTATGCAGGTCAGGAAGCAACAGTCAGAACTGGACATGGAATAACAGACTGGCTCCAAATAGGAAAAGGAGTATGTCAAGGCTGTATATTGTCACCCTGCTTACTAACTTATATGCAGAGTACATTATAAGAAATGGTGGGCTGGAAGAAGCACAAGTTGGAATCAAGATTGTCGGGAGAAATATCAATAACCTCAGCTATGCAGATGACCCCACCCTTAAATGAAGAGGAACTAAAGAACTTCTTGATGAAAATGAAAGTGGAGAGTGAAAAAGTTGGCTTAAAGTTCAACATTCAGAAAACTAAGATCATGGTATCTGGTCCCATCACTTCATGGCAAATAGATGGGGAAATAGCGGAAAAAGTGTCAGACTTTATTTTTGGGGGCTCCAAAATCACTGCAGATGGTGACTGCAGCCATGAAATTAAAAGACGCTTACTCCCTGGAAGGAAAGTTATGACTAACCTAGATAGCATATTAAAAAGCAGAGACATTACTTTGCCAACAAAGGTCCGTCTAGTCAAGGCTATGGTTTTTCCAGTGGTCATGTATGGATTTGAGAGTTGGACAGTGAAGAAAGCTGAGCACTGAAGAATTGATGCTTTTGAACTGTGGTGTTGGAGAAGACTCTTGAGAGTCCCTTAGACTGCAAGGACATCCAACCGGTCCATCCTAAAGGAGGTCAGTCCTGGGTGTTCATTGGAAGGACTGATGCTGAAGCTGAAACTCCAATACTTTAGCCACCTGATGCGAAGAGCTGACTCATTGGAAAAGACTCTGATGCTGGGAAAGATTGAAGGCAGGAGGAGAAGGGGACGACAGAGGATGAGATGGTTGGATGGCATCACTGACTCAATGGACATGGGTTTGGGTAGACTCCGGGAGTTGGTGATGGACAGGGAGGCCTGGTGTGCTGTGGTTCATGGGGTCACAAAGAGCTGGACACGACTGAGCGACTGAATGAACTGAACTTCCTATAAATTCTCTACTGAGTCTTTGAATCAATCTGCTGTATACTTTTTCCCTTGAAGCAATATTTAGTAAAATTTTTATATATTCTTCTTATTAATGAGTTTTAAAATTTTTTGTTATTTAAAATTGAGGGATAGGTTTCAGTTATCTCCTAAAAATATTATCCTGCTATGGTGGGAATCAGGCAGCTAAGAACTGATCTAGGACTCACGAGAGCACTGTTCCCAGGTCAGGCAAAAAATCTTAGTCTTTCACTTTAAACAAGGATTTCTGGTATCCTTGGAGAAGGGAAAGGCTACGCACTCCAATATTCTGGCCTGGAGAATTCCATGGACTTCATAGTCCATGGGATCACAAAAAGTCAGACACTTGAGTGACTTTCACCTCTGGTGGCAGAGCTGATCATAACCTTGCAAACAGTCAAACACAGCCGAGTGACTTTCTTTTTTTCTTTCCTATCACCAAGAGGATGCTACTCTGTGAACACTGCCTTTTTTTTTTTTTTTTTTTATAACTACACATTGTACTTCTAGGAACTAGTCTTCTTACCCTTTCCCATCACCAGAAAGGCCAAAAGGAAGATGAGCTGGTGAGATGCAGAGCAGGTCAGTGGGAAATACAAAATGCTCTTCCATCCTGCCTGTGGGAGAATGCAGAGAGCACGCAAGATGCCTTGTGAAAAAGACAATCACAGCTGCCTCTCTGAGTTTGGCCAGATGCTTAGGAGAAAAGTGAATGTACCTGATCTTCATTTTTGCAAGGCAGATGGAGGTACTGGTAGTAACACATAGGCTTACAAGATGAGGAAAGCCTGCTTGTGCTCAGTGGCTTCAGCTGTGTCCGACTCTTTGTGACCCTAAGGACTCTAGCCCATCAGGCTCCTCTGTCCATGGGATTCTCCAGGCAAGAATACTGGAGTGGGTTGCCATGCCCTCCTCCACGGGATCTTTCCAACAAAGTTTGACAAGATGAGGAAAGCAAGGAAGGAAAATTATTCTACAGAATTGTTTGAAAAGACACACTTGGTAGGGTCTTTTTCTTTTATATTTTCATGTACGAAGAGGAGTTTTTTTTTTTTAGACTTAGTTCTCCTAGCAGAGACCCTGTGTTTAAGGCAAATCAATATAGTAGTCTTTCTAAAAGAAAGATGAGAAAATAAAAGCCAAATATTCAAGCGTTCAAGGGTACAGAGAGTTGATGTGGAAGCTGGGAAAGAATACATTATTTTAATAAGGAAAATTTTCTTTTTCTGAAGTGGAAGGAAAAGTGAGAGCATTTGAAAAAGTTTGAGATTCTGAAAATATACACCTTCTTAGACATCTTCTGCCACTATATTCTCAACTGAAAAATTAGGCAGATTTCTAGGTATTTGAGATTGGTGCCTTGTCCTGTTGGCTTACATTTTGTAGCTTTACTTTTTTGGAAGATCAAGCTGTTGCTTTCCTTCCAAGCACTCTCAAACCAGTAAGTATGTAAATCCCAGCCAAAACTGCATGTCATCATCTAAAAATCCTCCTGTGTCCTGGCCAGCGGGCGCCCCTTCAATTCATCTCTGATGCCTGTGTTCACTTCTCAACTCACTTCTCACATGCCATATTTTCTTTCTAGAAATAAAAACCCTCATAATTCTTCCTGAAACAATTTAAGCTACATTCTTAAATCTTACTCTGTTATCTGTCAGAATTTTTTTTTAAATTATTTGACCTGGCCCAAACCTCCAAGTCAGTTCTGAAGATGGTGTTGTGTATAACGACGGTGACATGGCTTTGAAAGAATGCATGTTCCTATCGTCCTCCTTAGGATGGAATATGTTCTTGTAAAAGAGAAATTAGGATATTTGACTCCATGCATACCCCAAATGGCATTCACTTGATGAAAATGAAAAAAGAGCTCTTATCTCCCCTGAAATGTGATGCAGTACCTGGCATTAGGGTACTATCCATTGTACATCAGGACACTGATGAACAAGAGGGCAGTCTCTTTTTTCAGGGACTTAGATCTGAGGGGTGATCCAGACCATTAAGATGTTTGCAGTGTGTTCTAATAGGGAAGTAGAGGGGATGACGGGACTACAGAACAAGGGCTTTCTTATAACTTAGGGGGAAACTGGGACTCTTTCTTGGGAGAAGAGGCATTTAAGTTGAAAGCCAAAGGGACCCCTTTCCCAATTTCCCCATTAGTAAAGCGAGGGAAGTGATACAGTTAAGGGTCCATTATTCAAAGCAGGACATGAGCTAAGCCCAGAGGGTCTACCCGTGGGTGTGGGTGTGCATGCATAGAAATTTTCATATGGACATGTCTTATCTGAGAACTAAAAATGAACAAATCTATAACATGCCAAAACACCTGTGGAGAGCAGGGTAAATGGTTTACCCTTCTTGAAACTTCACTCTACTCTGGGATCTTTGGTCTCAGGCAGCAGGCTAAGTGGACCTGGTTTCTTCAGTCCTTTTGAGTGAGGGTGACAGTGGGGCAAATGGCATTTTAAAGTGTCTAAAGTTAACGACTGGAAAATTCCATTTAGCCTTTTCCTTGAGGAAGAGGGGTAGAGACCCTGCAATGTCGCTCCCAGTGGGAGATTCGTGTTTCTTATTCAGAAGCACTTTCTGAAGTAACTCTTGGTAGATCTGCACTTGATTCTGAGTCATGACCCTCCACTCTGGCTGTACCTGACAAATATTTAGAACTGTGGATGCTCCAGTTCCATACAAGACTCATTCACTCACAATTTGTAGACATGGTGTTGGCATTTAAAAAAGCCTCCCTGGTGATTTTAACGGGCAGCCAAGATTGATGTGTGTTATGCTGGGGGAAGTGGGGAGGGTATAGTATGCCAGGCAAATACTGATATTTAGTTCAGTCAGTTTCTTAACCTACCTGGGGGCATTTGGGAATGTATTGGGCTTGTTCTTAGTTACTTAAATATACTGGACAGGTGAACAGGTGGCCAGACTCTGCAAACAGTAGGCAAGGTCAGATTATAAAAACTCTGTGAGAAGGACACAGGAAAATACACTGGCTTCCACCTCATGTCCCCTCATGCCTTCAGTATCTTGGGGTGTTACTGGGATTTGAAAGCTCAGGCATGTTGCTGTGTAACTCTCTCTGTCTTCCTGTGTACCGAGCTGTCACCTTTAAGCAGATTAAACTTAAAACTTCATCCATCGGCATCTTACAATTGCTTACTGCCAGCCCTGTGATAATCCTGAAATTAATACTATACTCTTACAGGAAAAGAAAATATTTGAACCATTGAAACTGTGGCAGAGTGAGATTATCTTCCCTTTAACTATTTCTTTACTTCCACTCCTTATATCTGGAGGAGACGGGAACTTTGCTAAGAGTAAGGAGTCCATCTGTTAGGACAATAATATATTCATGTTTTATTATGAGAGGCAGCTAATAGCAGCAAAAAGAAGACATTTGTTTTTATAAATATTCCACTCTGAGGATTGCGACTATTCCTCATGATGGATTATACCTACATGCCCTGTAGACAGTGTGGGCATGAATAATAATATAGATTTTTTGAAAGCACCAGTGATTTGTTGACTAAATGTTTGCAGTAGCAGCTTGCCGTTTTAGTGCTTAATTTCTGAAGGCAATTTGTAGTTAAAAAAATAACTTTAATAATATATTGTCATTGAAGAAAAATCAGAAAATATGAGCAATTAAATAGAAAAAAAGCTATTATAACCTAGAAAAAACTTACATTCTTCCATGCAGATGGATTTTCAGAATCATCCTTGTAAATGTACTTTTATATGTATTAACACATTCACTGACAGGTTCTCTGTACCAGGCTTTATACTATTTGTAATTAGATATATCCCTTCCTATGCTCTCTCTATAAAGGGTGGGATGACTATGGCAGACAACATTTCCTGTTTTCTGTCTTTACCTCATCAACTGGGTTTCCTTAAGGTTTGGCCAATGGAAGGCCTTGATGAGAGATTAGCGGGCAGGAGGAAGGGAGAAGCCAGGGTATTTTCATTTCCCTCTCTCTGCCTTAAGGAACATCTCCTCAAGCTTCTGTGAGACAGGGTGATTGAGGTTCTAGTTGCCATCAGTTAGCCTAGCTTTGGGGCTGTGCTTTCACCGCCTTTCCCTTTGTCCCGCCAGTCTAGGAACTAGGCAGTGGCTTCCTGTTCTTACTAATCTGTCATCTCATCTTCTGATTTCTCAACTCTTTCATCTCCTGTGTATCCAACTCTCTGATTTCACCTACTTCTGTTTTACTTATTTATTTATTGGCTGCAGCATGCAGCATACAGAATCTTAGTTCCCTGACCAGGGATTGAACCTGTCCCCAGCAGTGAAAGTGTGGAGACCTAACCACTGGATAGCCAGGGAATCTCCATAACTCTCCTCTATTTTAAATATTAGTGTGATTCTTGTGTACCTGGCTGGATGCTGATTGATACAGGTGGATGCTGCTGCTGCTGCTGCTGCTGCTGCTGCTGCTGCTAAGTCGCTTCAATCGTGTCCAACTCTGTGCGACCCCATAGATGGCAGCCCACCAGGCTCCCCCATCCCTGGGATTCTCTAGGCAAGAATACTGGAGTGGGTTGCCATTTCCTTCTCCAATGCATGGAAGTGTAAAGTGAAACTGAAGTCGCTTAGTCATGTCCAACTCTTAGCGACCCCATGGACTGCAGCCTACCAGGCTCCTCCATCCATGGGATTTTCCAGGCAAGAGTACTGGAGTGGGGTGCCATTGCCTTCTCCAGATACAGGTGGATAGTGATATAAAAATATGTTTTGCTCTCATCTGGGAGATACCAAAATTAAATGCTGCATTTTATCACAACTTGTTTTAAATAATTAATTAAAAGCTATGAACTTTTACCCTTACTGGAACTCATTGTAGACACCTATCAATAAGCTGTGGGGCTTGTTGTTACCAACTGTTTATAGAATGATGGAGTTGTTTCATCATTTCCCAGAGGCTAATTTTCAATGCTTGATATGTATAAGTACCACTAATACCTACAATCCCCCCTGAGCAAGCTACTCAGTGACTTCTTCACTGACTTGGGTTCCCCTGCCTGCCAAGAGAGTGGACACACTTGGATTTTCTTCTGGGGGTCTTTGTTTTATTATTAGAGTTTAAAATGCTGTTTTACAACATGCTTTTCCCTCTATATACTATTTCATGAAAATCTTACTGCATCAAATGTATTTATAACATTTCAATAACATAATTTCCACAATAATTGTTAAACATTTAATTTGTTTCTAAGTTTTTTTTGCTTGCTTTGATTAACACCCTAATAGTTAAATATCTGAATCTATTTTTAATTATTTTCTTAAAATTGCCAACTTTTTGTGAAACTCTTCATTAAAAGTTTTAGTTGAGATGCAAGCTGCAGAGAAAGGGCTGACAGAAGAATTAAATAAAAAATAAACAATAGTAGGATATCTCCAGAGATCTTTTTCTTATTCATTTTCCCCTTCCTCCCTTCTGATTGGTGTCCATCTTTGCACAGTTCAGTCCTTGTGTCTCAAGGGGAACCCTATCCTGCCCATGTTCCAGTGTGCGCCTATGATTATGCCTATCTTCCTTGCCTAGGATTGCTTCAGAAACTGTCATATGACGCTTACTGTGCCAACAAGCATGAAGGAGCAGCTTGCTATGGATTATGGGAAAAGTATCTCCTCCCTCTTCTGGGAGTTTTCTCCTCTTCCTTTGCATGTTGTCATGTGGCCCAGAAATCCTGCAGTCATTTCACATCCAGCCTAAGTAGGAAGCCACACACACCTGAGGGCAGAACAGCAAGCAACCAGAGCCACAGGTGATATCAACCCTGAAATCTGCTCAATTTTCTAGATGTATGTCTTATGTAAGCCAAGAAACGTTCTTACATTTGAAGACAGGTTGAATTGAGGTTTCTGTAACCTCTGGCTCAAAGCATCCTAGTTTGTACAACAAATTAGTAAAAAAATTACTAGAAATAACTGTTCCAAGCCCTAATATTTAAAATTGAGAAAGGAAGAAAAGGTAAAGAAGAAGATAAAAAAAATCTAAGTGATTATGTGTCAACCAATATACAAATGTCATTTCTACATCTGACCAAAAAATTGAGACACTTATATTATTTCAGAATAAATACATATATATATTTTTAAAATGTGACTTCAACATAAATATCTGTTGATTATTTATGTTGGCAAGTAAGACAAAAGTGAAATAGCTGTGACGTATGTTAGAAGTTCATTGGCTCATCAAAGAGATGAGAAACTTTTTGCTGAATTGAATGATATTTAATAGTTTAACAATACTAGAAGAAGAGTTCCTCAATTTTTTTGTGTTCTGTACAATTTAATGACTACATTATGTTATGACATTCTTTTAAATTTGATATACATTATTTTATCTATCATTTTGTTAAGTCTAGACTATGGGTTGACAAGCTATAGCCTGTGGGCACAATCTGGCTGCCCCTGTTTTGTAAATAGTTATATTGAAACATCTGGAGGAGGAAATGGCAGCCCACTCAAGTATTCTTGCCGGGAAAATTCCATAGACAGAGGAGCCTGGTGGGCTGCATTTATGGGGTTGCAAAGAGTCAGACATGACTGAGCAACTGAGCTTGCATGCATATTGAAAGATAGGTGTATTCACTCACATTTTGTCTATGGGTATTTTGTCTCTACCACAGTAACACTGAGTAGTTGTGACAGAGAGAGTATGGCCTGCAAAGCCTAAAAGAACTGTCTGACCTTTTTTAGAAAGTGTTTGCCGAATCTCAGTTTGAATGATCAACAAAACAGTAAATCAAGCTCTGCTTTGTATCATTTTTCTGGTTCCTGTGGTGTAAATACTCCCATCGTGGCTGATTTCAAGTTACCAATGTGATGTTACTGAATGAGAAGTTGGAAAGAGATGCACACTATTTTATGGTATTTTCACCATACAGATATCTTAGACATAACCGCAGGAATATGAAGAATATGTGTGTGTACCTGTGTGCTAAGTCACTTCGGTTGTGTCTGACTCTTTGAGACCCCATGGCCTGTAGCCTGCCAGGCTCTTCTGTTCATGGAATTCTCCAGGCAAGAATTCTGGAGTGGGTAGTCAATCCCTTCTCCAGGGGATCTTCTCAACCCAGGGCTTGAACCCGCAGCTCCTGCAGCTCCTGCATTGCAGGTGGATTCTTTCCTATTGAGCCACCAGGGAAGCCCAACCTCAAGAATATAGTAAAATGTAGTAGAATCATTAGGAAGTGGTGAGTTTTGATCATATATGTATATCCATTATTTGTAATATAACAAATATAAGTTTATGCAATTTTAAATTATGGCTGTATTTAACACCCAGGTTGCAAAATTCCTAAAAATTTAATTGGATCCTGCAAGCCAATATGACTCATCTCCAGCATCCAACTGTTTAAGCTATATATGTAGTATTGAATTAGTTCTAAAGTGTCATCAGCAACTTGGGTGAATTAACTGGATACTACTGGTCGCTTATTTGCATCCTTTTCTCCCCAATCAGAGATTTTGAAGATTGTCAGGGGTTGACTCTCCTATGGCATCTCTAGCACAGAGACTTGCAGGTGGTACTTACAGAATGAATCCTTACAGAACAGCTCTGGTAATTTTGGTGCTTAGAATACTTGTCCGTATAACTCAGGGGTTCTGTAAACTGACCCTTGTCTTCTAATTTGTGTTCTATGTGTGTTACTATGACCATTATCATTTGTAAGCCTAGGTATCAGACGCTTTCTCGTTAATGAAAATTGTAACAACTGAATTTAATTTTCCTCCAAAACATTGAGGGAAAATGACTGAGTTCATTTCAGATTCATCCTTGATTAGAAACAAGTAAATTTGGAAGGGAATTGAGGGTGGAAAATCCCAACACAGATTTTTTTTACATCTTGAACTGTGTACAGAAGAACCTCTACTGGGATCATGCTTTAAGAATCAACATAATGAGGAAGTAACATCAGCAACATGGCCTAATAAAGCATCCCTCAGTTGTATCTCCCCCTTAACAGCAGCAACTTGGCATCCATCCATGAAAAATGCCATTGTGGGAGCTGCGGGATGCAACACCATTTACCTAGGGGCCTGGGAAAAGACTCACTTACCTGTGCCTTGACAGTAGGCGTATAGACCTCGGTTCTGGCTGTGGACCCTGCAGAGACCCATGAACCCACTCCCACCCCTCTTAGTTGCAGTTCAGGAGCCCCTAGAGAACTCTGTTGTAGACAATCCGTGGACAAGGAAACCTTTGTGGAAGTCTAGGTTTCCAGCATACCATGGGAGGAAAGAAAAGATTCCACTGGACACAATGGAGAGGGTAAGAATTGTTTGACTTTACCTAAATCGTATCTTCTCCAAAGTGGCACAGCTCAATGCCAAAAGAGACCTTCTTGATTTATTGTTTTTCCTGCAGGTGAAAATCAGAGAACGTGAGTACAGGTCTGGCTTTCCCAGCTGTGCGGGATGCTGCCAAAGAAGCCCAATTCTCTTTCATTCTATCCAGAGTACTGGGTTGTAAGTTGCATGACTTAGAGGGAAATTGGCAAGAAACTGGAAGAGTGGCAGAGAGGACTATCAGAGGACATTGAAAGCATGTGAATGCTTTCAATGCTACTAGTGGTGTTAGGGACTCTGTCAAAAAGCCCACCCACTAGCTGCTAGAAATGCCTTGCCTGCGGATCTCCCTGAATGCCCAACTACCCTGAGCATTCTGCAGCTTCATCCATACACCTTTTGAACTTGTGGCTGGATCCTGGTGGTAGCAAGAATGAACTCTGGCAGACAGATAGTGAACAAACACAGAAAGTCAGCCTGAATCTGTGGGCCAGGGAAGGGCCACAAACTTGATTCTATCCTTGGGAAAGCAAAAAGGAGGCTTTCAGTACCCACCCTGGCACACTTCAGGGTCAAGAGAAGGCATACAATTTTAAACATTCTGCCATGAGAAAGAGAAGTGTGGAGCAGGAGTATCTCTAGGTCTGAGAAGGCCTCAGAAACCCTCGCAGGACTTGGCAGTAGGTATTTCTCTTCTGAAGACAGTAAAGACTGGAGTAGGGACTGCTACTTCAAATGCAAAGACAGCAAGACAAGACTTCAAGGAAATGAAAAATTAAGAACATAAGACATCACCAAAGGATCACTATAATATTTTAGTAACTGATTCCTGGCCACCTGATGTGAAGAACTGACTCATTGGAAAAAACCCTGATGCTGGGAAAGATTGAAGGCAGAAGAAGGGGATGACAGAGGATGAGATGGTTGGATAGCATCACCGACTCAATGGACATGAGTTTGAGCAAGCTCTGGGAGTTGGCGATGGACAGGGAAGCCTGGTGTGCTGCAGTCCATGGGATTGCAAAAAGTCAGACACAACTGAGCGACTGAACTGAACTGATTCCAAGAGCTTTCTTCCCAGGTGGCTCAATGGTAAAGAATATATCTGCTCGCAGCACCATTTATAATAGTCAGGACATGGGAGCCACCTAGATGTTCATCAGCAGACGAATGGATAAGAAAGCTGTGGTACATATACACAATGGAATATTAATTACTCAGCCATTAAAAAGAATGCATTTGAATCAGTTTTAATGAGGTGGATGAAACTGGAGCCTGTTATACAGAGTGAAGTAAGTCAGAAAGAAAAACACCAATATAGCATATTAATGCATATATATGGAATTTAGAAAAATGGTAATGATAACCCTGTATGCGAGACAGCAAAAGAGACACAGATGTATAGAACAGTCTTTTGGACTCTGTGGGAGAGGGAGAGGGTGGGATGATATGGGAGAATGGCATTGAAACATGTATATTATCATATGTGAAACAAATCGTCAAGTCCAGGTTTGATGCATGATACAGGATGCTCGGGGCTGGTGCACTGGGATGACCCAGAGGGATGGGATGGGGAGGGAGATGGGAGGGGTTTTCAGGATGGGGAACACATGTACACTCATGGCGGATTTAAGTCAATGTATGGCAAAACCAATACGATATTGTAAAGTAAAAAAAAAAAGAATACACCTGCCAGTGTAGTATATGTGGGTTCAGTCTCTGCATCAGGAAGATTCCCTGAAGGAGAAAAGGGCAACCCAGTCTAGGATTCTTGCCTGGGAAATCCTATGGACAGAGGAGCTAGTGGGCTACAGTCCATGGGGTCACAAAAGAGTGAGATATAACTTAGTGAGTGAACAACAACAGCTGATTTCAAAGACATGGAGATCTGCGATTTACCTGATAAAAATTCACAACACCTGTTTTAAGGAAGTACACTGAGCCACAAGAAAACATAGAAAGACACTTCAACAAAATCAGGAAAACAATACAAAAATAAAATGATAAGTTTAGCAAAGAGACGATCATAAAATAGAAACCAGAAAATCTGGAGTTAAAGTATAGAAAGAAGAAAATGAAAAATACAGTAGAGACAAAATAAAGAGTGTGAATTAGAAGACAGGATCTTTGAAATTATCCAATCAGAAGGCAACAAAGGAAAGAGGAAGAAAAAGAATGAAGAAGAAGGCATGTGAACTATGGGAAATCATCATAAGAAACATCCTACAAGTTTAAATTTGTGGATCAAAAGAAACAATCGGGCATTCCAGAAGGAGAAGTCAGGGTAAAGGGAAAGAAAGCTTGTTTAAACAAATAATGGCCAAGAACTTCCCAAATCTGGGGATAGGTTTGGATATCCAAGTTTAGGAAACTCATAAGTGCCCCCCCAAACTCAAGTCTTCTCCATGAAGAAACAAAACTATCACAATAATTTGAAAAATAAAATAAGCTATCAAAAATCAAGACAGAATCTTAAAAGCAACAAGAATACTCTATCTGGCAATTTTTGTCTTTCAGAATTGAAGGAGAGAAAAACTTTCCAGCAAACAAAAGCTAAGGGAGTTCTTTACCACATGACCTGCTGTACAAAATATGCAGAAATGAGTCTTTTCAGCTAAAATGAAAGAATGCTTGACACTTGCCCTTAATTATCTCAGTATGTCTCTCCTGCATGAGTCACCAGGGGTGACTTGTTAAAATGCAGATTCCTCGGCCTGAGCCAGGCTCACTGGATCAGAAATTGTGAGCATAGGGCTTGTGAACTTTCAGCAAATATGTTTGATCAAATATTAAGAAATCAGTGTGACCTTCCATGTGACATTGAACTAAGTCTTTAGGCCTTGTTTGTAAAAGGAGGGGCTTGAGTTCTCTGATTTTATGTAACACATTAAGATTGGTTGTTTTCTCACAGTATAGGAGGCTCCAGTGTGAAGAAAGCAAGAGCAATCATTCTGCCTTTAATTCTGCTGTTTGTTTAAAAATATATGTAAGCATCCCTTTGCACCGTAAGCATTCTAAAACATGCTCTTCTCTTGCC
This sequence comes from Capra hircus, assembly GCF_001704415.2. NCBI lineage: Eukaryota > Metazoa > Chordata > Mammalia > Artiodactyla > Bovidae > Capra > Capra hircus. The sequence goes on along the minus strand of NC_030809.1, from coordinate 49,172,425 downwards.
ATGTGTTTTTGGCAATGGCAGGGATTCATGGCAGGACTACTGTTTATACACAGCCTCTTTGGCATCAAACGGAGCATCATTAAATCCAGACATGTTCTAGATGAGTGCATCCACACTGCACCTGCTGCACTAGTGGGGAGGCTTCACAGGGCGAGTTAAGGATGGAGTGAGTTACTTGATGAGCGCTGCAGCACTTGCTCTCAAGGCAGTCACTGTGGACCAGGCAGGTGGCTTGCTTCAACTGAGCGACCAGGTCTAGAATCTTACCACTGGCTTCTGCTGCCAATGATGAGTCCTGTTGGCAACATGGGATGTAAATACCACCAAGACTCTCCCTCAGCTTGCATTTAGAGATCCATTTTTATTCTTTTTTTTTTCCTTATAAAAACTTCAAAAATTGCTTGGAGGCCAAACATTGGGTAGTTTCTATAAACATTTTAAGATCAGAGAGAGTAGAAAGGTACCTACAAATTAATGTGGTAACTCAGAAGCAAGAATTGGACTGCACAAGGACATGACATTCTATTCCTGTTGTAATATTTCCAAATAGATGAAATTGTTTCTTTAATGACTTTGGTAATAGAATGTGGGTCATCCTGCCAAGCCATTGTTCATGGGGTACTTCGTTTTCATGTTTCACTTCTTATTTGCATAAGACTGTACAATCTCTCCTCTGCTTTTGCTGGTTTCCTGGATGTTTTCACACAAACACCTTAATTTAAAAATGAAAAAACCTCTTTGCCTGCCTGCCAGTGGAAAATCATTTGCCACAAGGAAGACACATGGTAGAGGCAGGCCAGACAGGACTTGGACTCCTAGGTTGCTCTTACATTACTGCCAGCTTGCACTCAGACTTTTCCAGGCACAGGCTGTGGAAAAGACTCGGTGTGTGTCCTTGCTGAGAAGATTTCACAACATAATACCCTTGCATCAAGGCTGAATTTATGCAGACCAAAGCAAAGTCTGGGCACCAGTGGTAAACAGGCCATCACCTCTCACCTACTCACATGAATACTTCTCATTGCCCTCTCCACTAAGATTCAGAGAATTCAAGATGAAGGAAGGTAGAGTAAATTCTGAGATCCTTACTGAAAAGAACTTCCAGATAGAAAGAGCTTTCTAAAGGAGTGTTAACATTAGGAATAATTTCTAAATAATGTTCTGTAAAGCAAACTAGATATGTTAGTTTGCTAGTGTTGCCATAACAGAATACCACAGACTGGGTGGCTTAAACAACAGGAATTTTCTCACAGGTCTGGAGGGTGAGAAGTCCAAGCTCAAGGGGTCAGGTTTGGTTTCTCTAAGGCTTCTCTCCTCGGCTTGCAGATATATGGCCATCTGTCTGTGTCCTCATTTGATCTTTTCCTCTGTGTACACACATCTTCCTTTTGGGGTGTCCAGTTTCCTCTTCTTATAAGGATGACAGATTAGATTGTAGCCTATTTTGCCTCGTTTTAACTTAATTACTCCCTTAAAGGTCCAATCTCCAAATCTAATCACCTTTTGCGGTATTGGGGGTTGGGACTACACCATATGAATTCTGGGACATAATTCAGCCCATAACACTAAGTAGCCCAGATTACTAGCATTCCTTGAAGAAATGGAGCACAGGAATGATTTTAATTTTCCATCCAGTAATTTTTTAAATTTTGCTAATAAGCAAATGCTACAGAATTAGAAAAGTTTATATATATATTCATATCTATACATTCTTTTTACTCTGGATCCATGGTTGCATCTGTTGACAAGCTTCAACCTCATTCCCTTTATTCAGGGATTTCCTTTTTCCAATTTCTTAAACATAACAATTGTGACTCCCTTGCATCCAATAATTGTTTCATCCCACCAGAGCCGTCCTTTATTGGGGTCACACCTCTGACCTCAGCCACAGCATGAATGCACATTTCTAAACTCCTGATTCCTTGCATCCACTAGTCTATTTTAGGCATCCACCCAGCGATTCTTTGACCTCATTGAGACCTTTAGCTCACCGACCTTACCACAGTCTAATTATCAATCTTCCCTTCCACCCTATTGTGTCTTCTTTTACTTTCTTGTCCAAATGAGAGTCCCAAATCCATCACTAGAGTTACCTTTTCTCCCTTTCTCTCTCCAGGGTTGCAGTCTTGGTAAAGCCAGGCTCTCTACCTCCACCGTGCCTTTTTTCCCCCAGCAGCCGTAGAAAAGTATAGTACAATATGTGCAAAGATGCACATATTCCAAACCTTGGAGATGGAAAATGAGACTTTGCTTATGTGATTAAGAATCTTGAAATGAGTACAGACATGGAACACAAACTGAAAGTTACCTAAGGGAGGAGGGAAGGATGGATAAATTAGGAATTTGGAAATAACAGATATATAACACTACGTATAAAATAGATAATCAGCAAGGCCCTACCATATAGTACAGGGAACTGTATTCAATATCTTGTAATAACCTATATGAAAAAAGAATCTGAAAAGGAAAATCAAGATCCTACTTTTGAATGTTAGCTGAGTATCTGCTTGTGTTATGATATACCTGTAGTATGTAAATGAAAGCTTCTTAGTATGTGTGTGTATATATATATGTATGTGTATATATATATATAAACATTTTTGCTTTAATTTTTGATTAGGTCTTATTCTTATAAAATTATTGTGACACACTTACTACAACTGGTGGCTTTGTATAACAGTATTCCTTTCTAAACAAAGACATGACTAAAAAAATGGATATACCAAAGACTTGAACTCTTTACCATAATGACCAGCATAAACCAACTTTATAATTCCATTATTAAGATGAGTGAAGAAACATGTCACTTTCCAGTTTCCTGACTACACTAAAGTCTATTTGGCTACAAACAAAAAGATGACTTCATAGCATTTAGAAGTGGACCAAGAGAATATAATATTACTAAGACTGATCTTTAGACCAAGGAGTTGATCCTAGTGAAAGAAATGTAAATGAGAATTGGATGCAGAAAAATAAATACTAAAGATTTTAGAAAAGAAAGTTGGAGAAAAATAGAGAGACAAGAAATTTTGTGATTATCTTGCAAAAATCATTTAGAAAAGTCTTGAGACTGAATTTAAGAAAACTCACAAAAGCTATGAACCCAGTGAAAAGAGACTATTTCTGTGTGATCAAGTTAAACATTACTATTTCTGTGAAACTTCTGAAATGGGAAACTTCTAGTTTTTATATTTAGCATTTATATTTATATTAGCATTTATATTAGAGACATCAAATGCTAGCTGTGGAAGCTGAACCAGTCTCAAAAAGAATACAGAAAATCATTCTGAAAAAGTATTCTTTTCTTCTGAAAAGGTGTGCTAAAAGAGAAGACTGCCTTTGACTAAGGATAGAAATGAGGGTAAAGATAGGGGAAGATTCAGGAGATAATTACATTTTTTAAATAAAGACCATTAAATTTATTAATTGACAACAAACATTGATCACCCACCATATGTCAAGCACTGTGTTAGGTACTCGGAGATCTGTGCTTGGAATTACTAGATGAGTAATTAAGGTGCTCAGTTATTTGAGTATGTGTTTTGCATTCCCTGGCAGGACTTCATTCATCCTTAAAGTCAGACATTCCTAGGTATATTTGGAATACTTGTGAGGAGAAATGATCAGACATACATTTGCATGAGTGATCAAACTGATGATGTTAGTATTGATTGCTCATGAGTACTGCTACATCATTTATTCAAATGAATGAAACATACATACAGTCCCCTAGATGTGACCATTGACTGCTCACATTCCTTCTATATCAACAGCAGTCATGAAGAAGCTGTGACTGTTCTGTACATTAGTGGATTATCAGAGAGTATGTTATTAGCCGATAGTATTAGAAACTGTTAAGGACCCCCATCTTCCTTTAAAGGCTTTTATACCTATAATTCATTAGTGAAATGTAGTTATCTATGTCACAGTCAAGGCTGTATATTGTCACCCTGCTTATTTAACTTCTATGCAGAATACATCATGAGAAACGCTGGGCTGGAAGAAGCACAAGCTGGAATCAAGATTGCCAGGAGAAATATCAATAACCTCAGATATGCAGATGATACCACCCTTATGGCAGAAAGTGAAGAGGAACTAAAGAGCCTCTTGATGAAAGTGAAAGAAAAGAGTGAAAAAGTTGGCTTAAAGCTCAACATTCAGAAAACGAAGATCATGGCATCCGGTCCCATCACTTCATGGGAAATAGATGGGGAAACAGTGGAAACAGTGTCAGACTTTATTTTTTGGGCTCCAAAATCACTGCAGATGGTGATTGCAGCAATGAAATTAAAAGACGCTTACTCCTTGAAAGTTATGACCAACCTAGATAGCATATTCAAAAACAGAGACATTACTTTGTCTCTAGTCCGTCTGGTCAAGGCTGTGGTTTTTCCAGTGTTCATGTATGGATGTGAGAGTTGGACTGTGAAGAAGGCTGAGTGCCAAAGAATTGATGCTTTTGAACTGTGGTGTTGGAGAAGACTCTTGAGAGTCCCTTGGACTGCAAAGAGATCCAACTGTCCATCCTAAAGGAGATCAGCCCTGGGTGTTCTTTGGAAGGACTGATGCTAAAGCTGAAACTCCAATACTTTGGCCACCTCATGCGAACAGTTGACTCATTGGAAAAGACTCTGATGCTGAGAGGGATTAGGGGCAATAGGAGAAGGGGATGATAGAGGATGAGATGGCTGAATGGCACACCGACTCGATGCACATGAGTTTGGGTGAACTCCGGGAGTTGATGATGGACAGGGAGGCCTGGCGTGCTGCATTTCATGGGGTCGTAAAGAGTTCGACAACGAGCTGAACTGAATTGATACCTAGAATTCATTAGTGAAATTTAGTTATCTATGTCATATATTTCATTAGATCAAATCTCACTGAGCTCCTTCTGGTTGCTGTGTTGGGGATGAGGAATACAGAGATACATGAATGTTGCCATTTCTGGAGAAGATCAGAGTCTAATAGTGGCAGCAGCCATGTGGGCAGATAATTACTGTATAATGTGATAAGTACTTCCAAGAAATAAAAGCAGAAGTGGAACTGCAGAGGGAAAAATGACCAATTATCCAGAATATCAGAAAAAGATTTATAGAGGAGAGGGTATTCTAGTCCTAAAAAGAAGAGTAATCTGACTAGGCTAATGGAATCACTGAGTTAGGAAGACAATGATGTATCCAGAGTCCTGTGGCATGGGACTCAAGTAGAGGTGAGGATGGCCTGAAAACACTTCGTCAAAGATAATGGAACTGAGGCTGAGCCTTTCCAGGCAGGCAGGTAGAATATAATACTTGATTTTTTTTTCTTTAGCATCTTTGCTAAAGCTGGGCAAAGTCTATATTCAGTATCTTCAAATAATGAACTTTTGGAAGTGCATTAGCCTAATTAACTATTTGGAGTTAAAAGTTTGTTGTGAAGTTGGGGAAATGATTATAATTAACTCCCCCTTCTACCTTTCTAGTGAGAACCCTTGATTCTCAGCTTCTGAATACATAAATACATATTTAGAAAGAACATGAATTACATTATGGGTATGCTCCTAACCTTAGAGAGGCAGAATTACATTCACATTTCCATTGAAAATAGAAGGTGCACTTTTAAATCTGCCGCTTGGTTGCATTAAAGCTTCATAACAGTTCATTAATTCCCACTGATGTGTAAATATATTCTAAATAAATTCAGAGATACAGACCCAGTTTTAGTTTGGAATAAAAAATTAGGGCCAAGTGTTTCAAGTCTAAAATAAGAACAGCAACAATGGGAATGTAAAGACAATTATTAGGCCATGAGGTATAGGAAATCTAAGAGGGCTTGGTGCTGACTGTGAGTGAACTGCCAATTATTCTCTCAGGTTTTATTTATCTAAGACTGTAATAATTTTTCCTTCATTTTTGGAGAATGTGTGTGTGTCAGCTGCTCAGTAGTGTCCGACTCTTTGCGACCCCATGGGCTGTAGCCAGCCAGGCTCCTCTATCCATGGGATTCTCCAGGCAAGAATATGGGAAAGGGTTGCCATTTCCTTCTCCATTTTGGAGAATAGTTTGGTGCAATATAAATTTTTAGTGGACAGGTTTTTATCTTTCAGTACTTTGTATATGTCATTCTACTGTCTCCTGGTCTCTCAAGTTTTTGATCAGAACCTAGATGTTAATCTCATTGAGAATCCCTTGTGTATAATAAGACACTTTTCACTTTCAATATTTTCTTTTTGTCTTTTGACAGTTTGAGAATGATATGTATAGGTGTGGATCTCAGTCACTTTATTCTACTTGGTTTTTGTTGAGAATCTTGGAGGTACAGATTAATAGTTTTCATCAAATTTGGGAAGTTTTTGATGACTATTTCTCCAAATATTCTTTCTGCCTCTTTCTTTCTCTCCTTCTGGGCCTTCCCGTTATGCATATATTGATATGTTTCAAGGTGCTCCATAGATATCTGAAGCTCTATTCATTCTTCTTTATTCTTTTTCTTTTTTGTTCCTAGGACTGGGTAGTCTTAATTAACCTATCTTAAAGTTTGCTGATTCTCTCTTTTGCCAGTTCAAATGTACTGTGGAGCTCTTTTAATGATTTTTTCATTTCAGTTATTGTAACTTTAAAATCCACCATTTATATTTTATTTTTTTCTTTATTCTCTTTTTGGTGAGATGTTTGTCTCCTACTTTTTAATATTTTTAACCTTGTTTCCTTTAGTTTTTTGAACATATCTATAATAGCTGATTTAAAATGTTTGTCCAACTGTTTAAATGAAAGTCTGATGTCTAGGTTTCATCAAGGTAAGTTTCTATTGACTTCTTTATTTCCCCTATGTAAGGGATATAATTTTCTGGATTTCATTTGTTGGTTTGTTTTGTGTGTGTGTGCCTTATAATTTTTTTGTCAAAAGTGGAGCATTATAAATAATATAATGTCACAACTCTGGAAATCAGACTGTTTACCTTCCCCAAGGTTCTTGCTGTATGCTTGTTTAGTGACTTTCTTAGGCTAATTTTGTAAAGTCTCTCTTCTTTGTTAGGTGCAGCCACTGAAGTCTCTGGTGGTTTTCTTAGGGGTAAGCTAAGGATTGAGTAGAGATTTCCTTAAGTGCTCTGAACCAGTAAGTCTCAGCCTGTGCTGAGGAGCTTGGCCCGTGTGTTGGGTCATGACTTCAATACTTTAGTAGTCAGTTTACAGCTCTGCATTAGCCTTCACTTCCTGCTTGTGTATAGCCTGAAGGTCTGTCAGATGTGAGAAATTTGAGAAATCTCAAGTTTTTCCTGGGCATACACATAAGGTCTGAATATGGACATGACCTAGATTCCCAGGAACATCTAAAAGGTTTTCAAAGCTCTGTGGACTTCTCATTCCCCAGTTTGCCCTTTCAATTTCTATAGTCAGCCTCTTGTTATCCTCAGCAGAAGCTGTGATGTTATAGAATTACTGCTGATTGTTTTCATCAAATACCTTAGAGATAGAGTTCTCACAGAGAGTGATCTCTGAGTTGGATCACATAAACATCAGCCCTGAGATTGGAGCTTTTCAGTAAGCTACCAGGCAAGTCAAATAGTGACAGTTCTCTGGAAATGAGGCTTTTGAGGCATTCCATGCCCATCTTGTTTCCTCCAGTGGCTGCTAGGCTGCTGGTATTTACAGCTACCATAGTTACAAGTCTGTTGTTTTCCAAAGATATCATAGGGCTGGGGAGAGGAGAATTAGCTTAGGACAAGTTAAAATGCTACAAACTCACTGTTCTTAATGACATTCACCTATTTTTCATGAATAAAACTTGTATTGTTGTAAATCTTTAGTTAATCTCTAGAGTTCTGAATGGGTTGATTTTGACAGTTTTTCCCAGTGTTATCTATCACTACTTTTAAGGATTAGCAGATTTTCAGAGGTTCTTACTCTACTTTTCTAGAAGTCATCCATCAGGCTGCAACCTCTAAACTAGATTTCATGGTAAGTTTGGACATAATCAAAGGGAAGTTTAGCACAGAAAAACATCAACTGCCACTGGATGGGATGACTTTCATAATCCAGAGACCCAGACTTGTACTGGGAAGTCTTACCAGATCTTTCATGCTTGGTTACAATAAAGATAGGGTGCTCTCCAGACTATTTTCATGTATCTGGCAATGACTTGATCCTAATTACCAGGAAAGCAATAGAATTTGTCTCTTACTGTGGGCTTATTAGACATTACCATGAAGCAAGCAATAGGTAATAAGTTTTTACCCTCACCAAAGTCCAATGGATTCATCTCCTGTTGCTGGGACTTCTTCTTCTCAGGTGATTGACAGTGGGAAATTCACTGCCTTCAAGGAGAATCTTAACCCTCCACAAAGAGTGTAATTATGACCTTGCACTCTAGCCTTAGTGAGTTAATCACCTGAAAATGTAATGGTACAAAGCAGATATTCTTCAAAGTCTAGGTTCTCTCATGTGAAATAGCACAAGCAGGACATTAACACTGTTCCTGCTTGAAAGTCATTAGATTCTGTCTAGTTTCTTTTGGCTCCTTTTTCCAATTTAACTCAAAGAAGCCTATATAAATCCTTTCCCCAGGTTTCTTGATTCCAACTCCTCATCTTGTCTAAGGTTTGATGCTCAAAGAGGAATTCAACCTATGTTCACACAAACCAGGGCAAAGTTTTAGGCAGAGTGCACAATGAATTCCAAAGGAAAAAGAAGCATTTTTCTCTGCTCAACAATACAATGTCTGCAGAGACTCCATTTATTTTACATTAGCAATGAAACTGCTAGTTGCTCATTCATAAGGCCAACAGAAGGATTTATGGGGCTTCAGATTTATCCCCAAGAGAATGGAATCATAAAGTGAAAGTCACTCAGTTGTGTCCAACTCTTTGCGACCCCATGGACTATGAAGTCCATGGAATTCTCCAGACCAGAATACTGGAGTGGATAGCCTTTCCCTTCTCCAGGGGATCTTCCCAACCCAGGGATTGAACCCAGGTCTCCTGCATTGTGGGTGGATTCTTTATCAGCTGAGCCACAAGGGAAGCCCAAGAATACTGGAGTGGGTAGCCTATCCCTTCTCCAGTGGATCTTCCCAACCCAGGAATCAAACTGGGGTCTCTTGCATTACAGGCGGATTCTTTATTTTTAATTTTTATCTCTAAGGGTGCCTATTCAGTCATAAGAACAATGAAGTAGCAAATCTCAGAAGAGAATTCAAGTTACTCTATCTTGCAAGATGGAATATTTTTGCAGATTGCAGATGTCAATTTTCAGTTATTTTTAAAACTTCTGCTCATAAGAATTTAAAAATTCTTAAGGATCTGCTTTTAAAGAGGTCATCCTGTTACAAAGGCACTGTTTAAAAACATTTAAACACACACAGACACAAGAAATAGGGTGACCCTTGGTTGAAAATGAAATACTGAGGAGTCTGTGTTCTCCAAAATCACAAAGACAACTGTTTGTGAAACAGTGACTTAACTGGGGGGAAAAGACAGTACCATCCCTCCTATTCCTATTTGGAGTGAAATCAATTTCCCTACAATTGCAAATCCTAGGTTGAGTGCTTGATTTTATAAGATCTTAAAGACCTGCCAGATGGCGACAGAAGTATGAACTACTGTAATACAAGTTGGAGTCTTTGGTATCTAGGCAACAGTCACATAAAGTTCCCTTTACAAAGAACAGAGAGAACTTGAAGTTGAACTTAGCAAGGGAGTATGGTAAAAGCATACTTAGATATCTAGCTGAGGACCATTAGCTTATGAGCAAACAGGTAATGGTTCCTTTTATACTAAAAAACAGAGTTAACAGTACAAATTGAGTACAGCCCTCTCTGGAGTTTGTCATAACTCCGGAGATTTTCTCTCTGTCCTGGTGGCTTAAGCTTTGGGACATCTTGTCCGGAATGATTAGAGAGAAGCTCCAACAGAGACATTTAGTAAAAACACAAAAAACCTAATTTTAGAATTGAGAGAGACCGGTTACATTTTTGCCTTACTCTGTAATCTATTTCACATGAACAGAATGGAAAGTTTTGTTCTTGTTCTATCAAAAGTGATGAAGCGCTTTGATTCTGGACTCATCTTCACAATTCCTGCTTCCTCATCTATCATTTCTGTAACCAGCACTATAATTAGTTATGGCATACTAATGTCCTCCACCACAAAGTAGAAATTAATATCTTATATGTATGCATTTGAAGAGCAAGTGAATAAAACAGATATGCGAGTCTCATGAAGGGTTGCTTTGTTTTCTGTTACACTTCACTTGTCTGGCTTAAGAAAATAAAATATGTAAATCACAAAATGTTACATTTCTGATCATAGTTGTCATAGTGATGAGGCCATGGTAAATGCTTAATAAATATCTCTTGAATGAGTAGGTGAAATAAATATAAAATTATTGTATTGTCTAACTGTAATTGAAATGCACATAGAATTCAGATATAAAATTGTCTTTCTTAAAAAATATATCACAAATTAACCCTGAATACATCACCAAGAAAAACACTTGTTTTTGTAATGAACTCTGAGAGAGCAACTGTCTCCCTTGTTTCTACTATGAATAGTCTGTGGAAAAATGAATCTCTTGAGAAATTTGAGTTTACTTTCAGAGCAATATACTCAATTTTCTAAGATCAGTAACACTAGAAATTTTGTGATGACTGCAGCATGGAATAAACTTAGGGCTAATTCCCCTACAATTGGTTTATTTATCCTCTACGGGATATGTAGGGTGTGGAGGGGGGTCATGAGTGGGACTCACTGATGGTGGTTGTTGGCAGAGGGGTGTTGACTTACTCCTGACAATGGAAACAAGCTATTATCTCATTTTCTGAGCAATAACAAGTCCTGGTGTTGGGCACAGGTATTGTAACTCAAACAGTCTGTCAGGAATAGTATACAAAGATCTGAAGAGAATAAAATAGATAAATTTCATTTATGAATGTCAAAAGTAGTCTTTAGGTAATAGTTCACCTTATTATCATTAAGAATACAGAATGGGATTCCCTGGTGGTACAGTGGTTAAGAATCCACCTGCCAATGCAGGAGACGTGAGTTAGATCCCTGGCCCAGGAAGATCCCAGGTACCACAGACAGACTAAGCCCATGCACCACAACTATTGAGCCTCTGTTCTGGGCCCATGTTCTGCAACAAGAGAAGCTAGCTCATTGAGAAGCCAGAATACTGCAATTAGAGAGTAGCCTTCACCCTCTGCAGCTAGAAAAAGCCCTCATGCAACAATGAAGATCCAGGGCAGCCAAAAGAAAAGAGCTATCAGTAGGAGAGCATTGATAATCTGACAAATTTCATAGCGGCTTCTCTTGGAATCTCATATTATCATCCTCCAGAAGCAGAAGGGTTAGAGTAAGTGATGCAAAGGTTTGAGAAGAACAGCTGTGCTATTTTCCAGGGTCAACCAGCTGTAAGTGTCTCTGATTTTTCCATTACAGTCACCCTGGCCTTCAGCTCTTAATGCTGTGATGCTCTTTCCTGCCACAGGGACTTTGCACATGATTTTATTCGAATACTATCTCTGCTCCTTTTGCCTAGTTTACTGCTACTCTTCACACCTTTTAGGAAAGCCTTTTCAAATGTCTAAATGACCTTATAGTACCATGCTCTGCTCCTTATCATAGTTTAATTTATATTTGTGATATTAATTAATTAATGTCTGACTTTCCACCAGACTGTTTGCTCCACAAGGGCAAGAATGATATCTGTTTTGACCTTACATCATATCCCCAGTATCATACTTGAACGGAGTTCTCTACACTTAGAAAAGGAAATGGTTAATTCTTCCTGGAAGCCAGCAAAAGATTAAATAAGCATGAAGGATAATTTAGATAACATATCAGCTTAGTCTGGAGAAATATAGTATGTCAGATAAGCAAGGTATTCCAATTGTGGGAACCACAAAAGAAAGGGAATAGAAGTAATTAAGTATGTGATGTATTCAGAAGTCAGAGCACTGATGTAGAGGAGGGAATGAGTAGAGATGAGCTTACAGGGGCAGATTGGAACCAGATTGTTTAAAGCCTTGGGCTTGTTAAGGAGTTTGGACATTTTTTAGGCAGTAAGGAGCCATTTGCAAACTATTAAGCAGCAGAATAACACAATCCCATCTGTGTTTCTGATATAACTCTGGCAGCAGTGAGGAAGGCAGTGGAACTAAAAATAGGATTATAAGTAATGTGCTCATTGCTTTTCCCCTATTTGCACAGTAACCCAATTTTTAGCCTTGACATACATCCTGTTTGTACAAGAAAAATCCTTAATCCTGAAGAAGCATCTTCTGATAATATCTTAAAGAGAGTTTTGTTATAAAGCAAAAGGGCAAAGTAGCCATCAGCCATTGCATCACATCATGTGCCATTAAACATCCAATAATGAAATCATTTAACAGCAGTAATTAACTGAATTCATGGAACTGTTAAATTCAGGTATTGTTTGAGCATTCTCAGAAACTGATCTTTAGGAAATGTTGCAGAGAAATAGCCTAGAGAATTAATGATATACATCTTCCCACAAAGGTCCAGGTCAGCTGGAGAAGTCAACCAATTCTAAGAAAGTGATCAGTAATATTGTAGAAGTAACAGGTTGTAGAAACCCAGAATATATCTTGCCATTACTAGACTGCTTGAGAAATGTCAACATTAGTTTCTGGGGACACAGTTATTTTCACTGGCAACCTATTTTGCACAGATGCTGTTCTATTTTAACAAGAGTAGCCCAAGTAATCCCCACACCTTTGTGACACACTATTATCAGCTCTATTTTACATAAGAAAACATGGAGATACAACAAGGGTGAGTAATTTGTCCATTGTTTAATAGGTAATAAGTGACAGAATGGATTCAAACCAAGGAGTCTCACTCCAAGGCCATGCTCTTCACAGTTTTCATCCAGATCTATGCTCAGCTTTGGAAAGGCCATCTCTTCTCTTACGGTCATACCTTTATTCATCCTTTATTTTTTCCAGCTAAAGAGAAAACATTGATTTCATCAGATTCATGTTTCACTGACTTTCATGTAAATCACATGTATATTGCCCGTTTTTATTAACACATGATTTTGTTGGTGATCATTAAAAACTAACAAACCAACAATGTGGCGCAGGCTGGTCTAGTTCTGCTGCTGCTGCTGCTGCTAAGCCGCTTTAGTCGTGTCCGACTCTGTGCGACCCCATAGATGGCAGCCCACCAGGCTCCCCCGTCCCCGGGATTCTCCAGGCAAGAACACTGGAGTGGGTTGCCATTTCCTTCTCCAATGCATGAAACTGAAAAGTGAAAGTGAAGTCGCTCAGTCATGTCCGACTCTTAGCGACCCCATGGACTGCAGCGCACCAGGCTCCTCCGTCCATGGGGTTTTCCAGGCAAGAGTACTGGAGTGGGGTGCCATTACAGGCTATTGGAAGTTCTGACTCTCAGGATGTCTACTGGGGCTCAGAGCTCTAACCCAGAACTCTAACTTTTCTACCTCTCGGGTATTGTCTTAGAGTTAACTATATCACTCTTTAAAAAATACTTTTGGGGGGAAGAACACAATGAAGTTATTTTTTCCTAGGGCTCTATTCCTAGAATTTATGCTGTAAAATAAAAACACAAATAAGTCTGCATTTCCTTTTGTTTCACTTGCACAGTTCACTCATCTGATAAAAGTTCTATAGTGTCTGAACTGAGTTTTACACAATATTCTTTCTGGTGTTTCATCTGAAAATATTTTCATAGAGATCCTGAAAACTCTTGGCAGCTTGGACACAGTAATGTTCAGAATTTTTGAGGGAAAAAAAGTTTAAACTACTAAGTGACACGAACTATTTTGATAGAGCGCATATGAGTTTGATATGATAATATTTAGAATAATTTTTTTGTTACTATATGAATAATAGTAAAAATTCCAAAGCTATCTTGATCATGATAGTCTCCTAATTTTATGCCTGTCTTAGTTGCCTAAAATGACTAACTATAGTCTAAGGAAATTAATAGTAACTATTAAGATACACTCTATTTTTATATTATAGATTTCTAGGACCTCAGGGATAATGTATTTCAGCTCCTTCCCTCTCCCTGATCACTGTTCCATTTCCCCACCCCACCCTGACAATCAGGTGACAATTACTCCAGCATTTGTGAACATAAATGCCTGTAGACATCAGACCATAATATAACGAGTGTGATATAAATGAGTAAAGCAGTCTGGAGAAGGCAATGGCACCCCACTCCAGTACTCTTGCCTGGAAAATCCCATGGACGGAGGAGCCTGGAAGGTTGAAGTCCATGGGGTCGCTGAGGGTCGGACACGACTGAGCAACTTCACTTTCATGTTTCACTTTCATACATTGGAGAAGGAAATGGCAACCCACTCCAGTGTTCTTGCCTGGGGAATCCCGGGGACTGGGGAGCCTGGTGGGCTGCCGTCTATGGGGTCGCACAGAGTCGGACACGACTGAAGTGACTTAGCAGCAGCAGCAGGCCTGAGATCCCATTCTCCTCTGAACCAGTAGAACTCAAATCTATGTTTTGTTTTTCTACCTTTGATAGAGACATGGGTACAGGACAAAGTGAAGAAAATCTCAGTGTGATTAAGGTGATAAATGGCAACAGAGGTTTTGCTGAGATAGGGATGAGTGACCTCCACTCTGAAATGCTGGGCACCACACTGCCCTCTGCTGGCCCTCCTGTTTAGGGGTTTATTTCCTCATTCTTAGTACCAAATACTGTATCAGTTTGAGTTGCAAGTAATAGAAAACAAAGTTAAACTGGCTTAAATGAGAAAGTAGTTACATAATTTGAAAACTATAGATAGCATTCCAGAGGTTGAAAGTGCTCAGGCAGGGTTTGATCAGGGCTCTCTGAGTCTCTCTGTTTTGTTGGACTCTATCCTTCACATGCTGACTACTTTCTTGTGTGAACTTCTCTGAGGTACTCAAATGGCTGGAGCAGTTTCAGGGATCACATTGGTATACTGTACTATCCAGGGCAAGGAAGACTCTTACCTCAACCATCACAAAGAAGTCCTGTACAATCACTCGTGAGACTGGTCACTGTGGCCAGGAGGACCTGACTATGCCCATGACGCTTTTGGCCCATCTCTGGAACTGCAGCCTGGACCAGTCACACCAAACTACAGTTGCTGCATAATCGGGAAAGAGCGAAAAGAGGCAGAGGAGCTCTGACCACCAGGTTCTCCCAGGTCACCACCCAGAGAGAAGAGAAACAGTCCTCCAGCAGCCATATACCTTGACTCTACTTGGCGATTTGATATTGTCTGACCTCATTTGGCTTTTGGACCAACCACAATTGGGAAAACCACTACTGGCAAGGTTTGGATCACATGCTTACTTATGTAGCCAAATGTCAGGAAAGGTCCTGTAGTTAACACTTCCTTCCATATCACATGAATCAGGGAGATCATTTTCACAACAGAAGGAGGGTAGGCCATGAGTAAAAATAACCAATGTTCACTCTACCTTATATTCATGTTTTCTGCTCTTCAACACGGAGCTGACCTCGCCCAGAGGTGATACCACACCCCCAGGCACTGATATTAAGGGCAGAATTATAACATGCACTAGTGTATTTTTAAAACATTATGGGAACAATGCATGGAATTTGTCTGAGCATTTCTAACAAGTACCACTGTTTGGATATATTGCATACTACAAGCTTCCTTAGCATAGTTTGTGAATCATCCTATGGTACACATATTCCTTAACATACGTCCAAATTTTAGTTCTTAGCACAATGTTCCACCCCATCCTTTCCCCCCCTGCAGCATATAAACAAAGAAATCATCAGAGAATCAAAAAACAGGAACTGGCCTCTCATTTCAGTTCATTCACTCTTAAGAATTTCTCTGCCTGGAAGGAAGGGTAAATATCATGTAAGTCTCTGGCCATTGGTTAATGTTAATTAGTCCTCAGAGACCCTTACTGAGTGAATTTGTGGTTTTTGAAAAGGTAATCTTGATAATTAGCCATTTTTGGAAACCTCTGGAAAAGGATGGTCTCTGTTCTCCTCACCAATGTATTTACAGCCCTGTGCACAGATGATGTAGTGCTGGCCTCCTCTTCATGGGAAGCCAATGAGCTTTCTATGGAAAACACTTAGGAAAATTCTCTTTGATGAGTGCCTGCATTTTCTAGCATCACCATGTGACTATATCTGCTTCCAATGGAAATGAAAGCCATTAGCTGACTGTAGAGCTGGCCTCTCCTCTCTAGCCACATCTGTGTCCTGTTCCAAGACTCAGATTAGATCCATGGCAAGGAGGAACACATGAGGGTTTGGCAAACTTCTACCTAAACCTCCCTCTTTGTTTAGGGGTCAGCTCCTTTGCTTTTTATGTTTCTAAAAGAAGCTTACCCTTCATCTCTGTGACCCAGCTTAGGTAACCGAGTGATGGGATGGTATCACAGGACCATAGTTTCTGTCTTGTGAAAAGTAATAAAAGAGGTCACAGCAACTTCCACCTTCTCACCTGGAACACTGTCTAGGTAGGTTTGTGTTCATATAAATTCAGCTAGAAGTCATGGGAAACTCCTCTGCTCTATGATCCCAATTACTGAGTGGTAAGACCAGTTCTAAAGCTTAGGGCTCTTTGGATGGTCTAAAGATCCACCTTCAGGGAAAAGGGCAGAGGCAGGAGGAGTGGTGTCTAGATCAGCACTATCCAATGGTGATGCGATGCAAGCCACAAATGTCAGCCAAGTAGGTGATTTTAAGTTTTATAATAACCACATTAAAAGAAGAAGCAAATGTTACCTGGCATTGGATTTGATAGGGATTAAAGGGAAACTGCAATATTTTGACAGATAACTTTTGATAACTCACCATTTTTGCTTCACTTTGATTAAATAAATGAAAATTAATCAGGAAAGGTCTGGTCTGGAGAAAGGAGTTTGGCAGATGCTAGGACAGAGCCCAGGTACCTCGCCATGGAGCATAGAGCAAAACTGTAAATGAGAACAGACCATACATTGTTCCCATAACATGCAATCAGGGCTACTGTAGGATAATTCACTGAGGAATTGAAAGTGTAAGGGGAAGAAATAAATTACACAAATTTGAAAGTTAAGATCTATAAAGCTTTGTCTTATAAGTCTGTCTGAGCTGTAGGAAGTTAGATAATATTTAGAATATTATATATTTGTATTATCAGAGCATGGTCAGATAAAAATAGTTGTTTCAACTCTAAGTATCACTGAAGATTATTTTTAAGGATTTAAATCTATACACACAAGGAGAAGCAGCCTCCCTTCACAGGTAAGAGGAAAAATGACAAGCTCTCTGCTGTGATAATACTATCCTTGTCTTGCTTGTTTTGGTGGCTTTGAATGTCTAGGTTGGTACAAATTAGAGTTCTCAACAAAGATTTGCATGAATTCCATGCTGCTGCTGCTGCTGCTAAGTCACTTCGGTCATGTCTGACTCTGTGCAACCCCAGAGACAGCAGCCCACCAGTCTCCCCCGTCCCTGGGATTCTCCAGGTAAGAACACTGGAGTGGGTTGCCATTTCCTTCTCCAATGCATGAAAGTGAAAAGTGAAAGTGAAGTTGCTCAGTCATGTCTGACTCTTCATGACCCCATTGACTGCAGCCTGCCAGGCTCCTCTGTCCATGGGATTTTCCAGGCGAGAATACTGGAGTGGGGTGCCATTGCCTTCTCCGATGAACTCCATAGCCAACCTCAAATAAAACAGAAATATTGAGCTAGATATGGATTTAACATCTAGAAATTGCAGTAGACTTAGCAGTGGTGACTGTATTTCCAAGTGTCATTGAAACTGAACATAAACAATGTACTTCTACACTCTGAAAGGAGTCTTGGCAAAAACAAGTATTCTTTACCATTCTATATCACAGTAATCCAAGTCTATGCCCCAACCAGTAATGCTGAAGAAGCTGAAGTTGAACAGTTCTATGAAGACCTACAAGACCTTTTAGAGCTAACACCCCAAAAAGATGTCCTTTTCATTATAGGGGACTGGAATGCAAAAGTAGAAAGTCAAGAAACACCTGGAGTAACAGGCAAATTTGGCCTTGGAATATGGAATGAAGCAGGACAAAGACTAATAGAGTTTTGCCAAGAAAATGCACTGGTCATAGCAAACACCCTCTTCCAACCACATAAGAGAAGACTCTACACATGGACATCACCAGATGGTCAACATCGAAATCAGATTGATTATATTCTCTGCAGCAAAAGATGGAGAAGCTCTATGCTGCTGCTGCTAAGTCGCTTCAGTCATGTCCGACTCTGTGCAACCCCACAGACGGCAGCCCACCAGGCTCCGCTGCCAATGGGACTCTCCAGGCAAGAACACTGGAGTGGGTTGCCATTTCCTTTTCCAATGCATGAAAGTGAAAAGTGAAAGTGAAGTTGCTCAGTCGTGTCTGACTCTTCTTGACCTCATGGGCTGCAGCCTACCAGGGTTCTCCACAAATAGGATTTTCCAGGCAAGAGTACCGGAGTGGGGTGCCATTGCCTGGAGAAGCTCTATACAGTCAGCAAAAAACAAGACCAGGAGCTGACTGCTTACCCCTTGGAAAAAGTTATAACCAACTTAGATAACTATTCAAAAGCAGAGACATTACTTTGCCAACAAAGGTCCGTCTAGTCAAGGCTATGGTTTTCCAGTGGTCATGTATGGATGTGAGAGTTGGACTGTGAAGAAGGCTGAGTGCCGAAGAATTGATGCTTTTGAACTGTGGTGTTAGAGAAGACTCTTGAGAGTCCCTTGGACTGCAAGGAGATCCAACCAGTCAATTCTGAAGGAGATCAACCCTGGGATTTCTTTGGAAGGAATGATACTAAAGCTGAAACTCCAGTACTTTGGCCACCTCATGTGAAGAGTTGACTCATTGGAAAAGACTTTGATGCTGAGAGGGATTGGGGGCAGGAGGAGAAGGGGACAAGCGAGGATGAGATGGCTAGATGGCATCACTGACTCGATGGACATGAGTCTGAGTGAACTCCGGGAGTTGGTGATGAACAGGGAGGCCTGGTGTGCTGCGATTCATGGGGTTGCAAAGAGTCAGACACGACTGAGTGACTGAACTGAACTGATCCTCATTGAGTCAGTAATGCCATCCAACCATCTCATCCTGCTCTTGCCCCCTTTCCTCCTGCTCTCAATCTTTCCCGGCATCAGGCTTTTTTTTTTTTAATGAGTTGGCTCTTCACATCAGGTGGCCAAAGCGCCAGAGCTTCAGCATCAGTACTTCCAGTGAATATTCAGGTTGTTTTCCTTTAGAATTGGCTGGTTTGATCTTGCTGTCCAAGGGACTCTCAAGAGTCTTCTCTAGAACCATAATTCAAAAGCATCACTTCTTTGGTGCTCAGCTCTAGTTTCTTCACTATTCCATTCTACAACCCAATTATGAATTAATTTGTACAAGTTAATAAATGGAAGAAGAAAGAGGTCATTATAGGAGTTTGTACCCAGTTTGGAAGAGGACTAATTTGAAGGCATCAGGTATTATATAATGGAGTGACTTTAGAAGGGGTGATAATGTAGACAGCTCTGGGCAACCATGCAGTGTTTTTATTTATTTTAATATGATTTACTTTTTAGAGCAGTTTTAGGTTCACAGCAATACTGAGCAGAAGGTACAGAGATTTCTCATATACTCCCTGACTCGCTACATGTACAGTTTCCCTCATTTGTAATATCTCTCACCAGAGTTGTACGCTTGTTACAATTGATAAGCCTAACATCATGATCACTCAAAGTCCTCATTTATATTAGGGTTTTTTTGTTGACATTGTTCATCAAATAGAGTTTTAAGAGAGCTAAAGTTAGGGCAGGGTGTTGAACAGAAGTAGGGAGGTATCTGTTTCATAGCATTAATTAAGATTGGCCCTGACTTGGTCCTTCTGTTTTATTTTCTTCCCACTTGCTCCTCAAGCATCAAGAAAAGCTTAATTAGAGTCTGGTAACAGGTTTTATATAGAAAGCAGTGAGTGCAGTACTGAACACTCATCACTATGCGTGGCCAGTGCAATGGTGAATATGCTGTACTTGGGGTCTTTTAGTGACTAAGAACAAGCGGAGCCAGGGCATAGCTCATTATTCTAAAAATTGATCATTAAAGGAAAAGAAGTCTATCTCTTGGATTACTGTCATAAACTATTTTTCAGGGTAATAAAATGGATGAGGAAACTATTTTCTATTCGGGAAAATTTCAGCAAATAAATGCAGAAGGAATGATAGGATTGGAAATAGTTTTCCAATTCATTTTCAAGTTCTAATGAAATGACTGATGCAGACAATGGTCACCAGCAGATAATAAAACAATAAAATGATGTGTGGATGGGGAACTGAACTCTCTGATCAATTTAGCCTCACTAAAAGCAAGAAAGCCATCCAGGGGTGCCCCCTGATATGATGCAAGATGAAAACCATGGTACCACTTATAAGGTATGTGTGTCAAAAGTAAAACCTGAGGCTAACAGTAATTAGGTTATTGAATTAGGCATCTCACTTTCAACTCATAGAAAACCCCGGGGATGGGACCAATTTAGGAATATCTGATGAAGGTCATCAAAGATATGATATATTTTCTATAATAACTGATACAATTTTGAGTTCAAATAGACTTTTCCCGAAGTAAGAAATATTTTGAATAACTTGACTTTAGAAAATTTGTCAGTTGTGGTGAAGCACTGTGGTAAGTTACAAAGTAAAATGCAGTAAATTACAGAGTCTAGGAGATTTGTAGGCAGATTCATCAACTGATGGAGGACCCCTCAGAGATTCTGCTCATAAACTGACTTTTTAGATCCCTGGTTTCTGGTCATAAATCAGTGTAGGGACAGGAAAGAAACGTGATGCATATTTTGAAGAATGAATTGGTTATCCTATCCAGTTGACCAGGTTAGCTTCCTGTTAATTTTCTAAACTAATATTTCTGGAGAAATTTCAGCAAGTAAAATAAAGAGATGAACTACTTAAAAGTGACACCCCATTCACCCTCCAAAATAAGATTAAACAAGTATTCAAACATAACATTTGATCTTGATACTAGAGCAATGATTGAACGGGGTCCATCAATTAGGATATGTTTCAGCTACAGTGATGGAGAAGTAACAGTAGCTTAGACAGTGTTAGTCACTCAGTTGTGTCCAGCTCTTTGTGACCCCATGGACTGTGGCCTGCCAGGCTCCTCTCTCCATGGAATTCTCCAGGCAAGAATACTGGGGTGGGTAGCCATTGTCCTCTCCAGGGGATCTTCTCAATCCAGGGATCAAACCTGGGTCTTCTGCATTGCAAGCAGATTATTTACCGTCTGAGCCACCAGGGATAGCCAGGTAGCTTAGACAAAGTAAGGTCTATTTCTTTCAGAAATAAGGATAGCAGCTCCCTACTCATCACTGTCCTGGTCTTTTTCCTTTGTGTCCTGTGTTAGTTTGTAACCTTGTGGGTTACCTGGATGAAATTTGAAACTGGTCCTATAGAAAGGGGACAAGGAGAGACAGAACAATCTGGCTTGGCAGGTGATAGGTTTAATAAGCAAGCGGATTTCCTTATGAGGCTTGTCTTGGGCAGCTGCAAGATGAGTAAGTCTCTGCTCCTGCCTGTCAGAATCTTTCAAAGGCCTTATCTTTGAAAGAACGTTCAGAGACCTTATTAACAGAATTCAGCCACATGCATAGTCTATGTTTGCTCAACAACACATTGCTCTCTTAGGGCTGTGTCCTTGAAATGGCCCCTAGAGCGGAAACGTGGGCAGACCATACATTCCAAGGATAGGGGTTGGGGTACAGAGCCTTGATTGCCCAGGTCCAGCTCATGGGTCAAACAGTGGTCAAGTACTTGTGATGATCTCCTCCAACACTCCACCATCCTAACTGTATATCTGTTCCATGCATGATCCAGCCCAGCTGGAAAGGAGAGACAAAGGACAAAATGTTCCTCCTCCAGGTTGTGTCAATTCCCTGAAATCAGCTTTCCTAGCAATTTCATGTAAGAATTCTGTTCACGTTGCATTGACCACCGGGTGACATGGCCATACCTAGATGCAAGGAAGGCTGGAACTGCAGTCTTTCAGTTTAGTGTGTTGCTGAACTAAATAAAACTAGAGTTTTGATGCAAAGAAGGAAGGGCCACCTGGATTGGGACATCTCTGTCAGTGAGGACAACTGACGTGAGAGAAAATTAAAATCACCGTTCAAAGAATTTCATTTCTACAGAATGCTATAAAGTAGAACATTCTATGGAAGATCTAATTTTGTAAAATATTCTTAGTTATTTTTAACAGTAGGCCAGATTATGTGACTAAAAGAGTGTGAATCTGTTATATCTACTATTTTAAACACTTTTGGGGAAAGACCATTGGCCCTGGTTAGTGTCTAATTTTATACGTGTGTTATATCCCTTTTGATGACTTTATGGTCCATTATTCTGCTACAAACTTCTGTGCAATTTACTGAAAAATGTGTCAAGTCCCCATTACTTGACAACTCCACCATTTTTTTCTTTCACATCGTGCATCCACATAAGGCCTGTTCAGTTCAGTTCAGTCCAGTCCCTCAGTTGAATCTGACTCTTTGCGACACCATGGACTACAGCACGCCAGGCTTCCCTGTCCATCACCAACTCCTGGAGCTTGCTCAAATTCATGTCCATCAAGTTGGTAATGCCATCCAACCATCTCATCCTCTGTCGTCTCCTTCTCCTTCTGCCTTCAACCTTCCCAGCAACAGGGTCTTTTACAATGTGTCAGTTTTTCGCATCAGGTGGCCAAAGTATTGGAATTTCAGCTTCAGTATCACTCCTTCCATTGAATATTCAGGACTGATTTCCTTTAGGATTGACTGGTTTGATCTCTTTGCAGTCCAAGGGACTCTCAAGAGTCTTCAACAATACAGTTCAAAAGCATTGATTCTTTGGTGCTCAGCTTTTTTTATGGTATAACTCTCACATCCATACATGACTACTGGAAAAACCATAGCCTTGACTAGACAGACCTTTGTTGGCAAAGTAATGTCTCTGCTTTTAAACATGCTATCTAGATTGGTCACAGCTTTTCTTCCAAGGAGCAAGCGTCTTTTAATTTCATAGCTGCAGTCACCATCTGCAGTGATTTTTGGAGCCAAAGAAAATAAAGTCTGTCACTGTTGCCATTGTTTCCCCACCTATTTGTCATGGCTAGAAGAATGATATTTGTAGATCAGAGGTTGTTTCATAGTTGAGTAGCTCTGTCATACTTTCTTATCTAAGAAGTAATAATTGATTTGGCAACCAAGCAGTGGTGCAGTCTGCAGCTTGACTTATTTTGTATTGATTTCTGTCATAGGTCAATTCTCTGAAGAAAGTGTATGCACAGAAGGAAATCTATATAGACTTCCATCTTTGAAATCTCAGAAATACAGGTATCCCTTACTGTATTCTTCAAACCTCCATTCATGATTGAGATGGCTCAGGATTTTAAATTATCCAATAGGGCTTCTGTAAGAACACATTCCCAGGGAACCGAGTTATGCAGAGCTTTCCTGCTCCCAAAAGCCCCATATCACGGCAATACACTTTGTAAAGTTTGATTTATGTCAAAAGCTAAGCTGTTCTTCTATGTCAGTCCCTCTCTTGTATTCATATGTCATGGTTTTATTTGAAAGAACTAAAAGACTTTATGGGTTTCCCAGGTGGTGCTGTGGTAAAGAATCTGCCTGTCAAGCGGGAGATGTGGGTTTGATTCGTGGGTCAGAAGATCCCCTGGAGAAAACATGGCAATCTACTCCAGTATTCTTGCCTGGAAAATTCGATGGACAGAGGAGCCTGGTGGGCTAAAGTCCATGGGGTTTCAAAGAGTCAGACATGACTTAGCAACTAAGCATGCATACAGTGGACTTTATAAACACATGGAATGAAGCACCATCTACCTACTATGCTGTAATAAGGAAAACGTGGACTTTGAAGTCTGAGGACTAGAGAGACTAAGTCTATCTTCCTCTGACTTGTGATTCTTGGCAACTATTACTTCTCTGAGCCTCAGTTTTCTCCCTGCTACTTTAACTCTACCCTATTTTGAATGCCAGATGTTCAATTCAGTTCAGTTCAGTCATTCAGTCATGTCCAACTCTTTGCGACACCATGGACTGCAGCATGCCAGGTTTCTCTGTCCATTGCCAACTCTTGGAGCTTGCTTAAATTCATCTCCATCAAGTCGGCGATGCCATCCAAAAATCTCATCCTCTGTTTTCCCCTTCTCCTCCTGCCTTTAATCTTTCCTAGCATCAGAGTCTTTTCCAAAGAGTCAGTTCTTTGCATTAGGTGGCCAAAGTATTGAAGTCTCAGCTTTAGCATCAGTCCTTCCAATGAATATTCAGGACTGATTTCCTTTAGGATGGACTGATTTGATCTCCTTGCAGTCCAAGGGATTCTCAAGGTTCTTCTCCAACATCATAGTTCAAAAGCATCAATTCTTTGGTGCTCAGCCTTCTTTGTGGTCCAACTCTCACATCCACACATGACTACTGGAAAAACCATAGTAAGCTCTCTGTTTTTTAATACATTTTCTAGGTTGGTCATAACTTTTCTTCCAGGGAGCAAGCATCTTTTAATTTCATGGCTGCAGTCACCATCGGCAGTGAAAATAAAGTCTGTCACTGTTTCCATTGTTTCCCCATCTATTTGCTATGAAGTGATGGGGCCAGATCCATCATCTTCACTTTTTTAATGTTGAGTTTTAAGCCAGCTTTTTACTCTCCTCTTTCACTTCCATCTAGAGGCTCTTTAGTTCTTCACTTTCTGCCATAAGGTTGGTGCCATCTGCATATCTGAGGTTATTGATATTTCTCCCAGCAATCTTGATTCTAGCTTGTGCTTCATCCAGCCTAGCATTTCACATGATGTACTTGCATATACATTAAATAAGCAGGGTGACAATATACAGCCTTGACATACTCCTTTCTCAATTTTGAACCAGTCCTTTGTTCCGTGACAGGTTCTAACCATTACTTCCTGACGTGCATACAGATTTCTCAGGAGGCAGGTAAGGTGGTCTGGTATTCCCATCTCTTGAAGAATTTTCCGGAGTTTGTTGTGATTCACATAGTCAAAGGCTTTAGCATAGCCAATGAAGCAGAATTAGATGTTTTTCTGGAATTCTCTTGCGTTTTTATGATCCAGTGGATGTCGGCAATTTAATCTCTGGTTCTTCTGCCTTTTCTAAATCCAGCTTGAACATCTGGAAGCATTTGGTTTACATATTGTCGAAGCCTGGCTTGGAGAATTTTGAGCATTACTTTGCTAGTGTGTGAGATGAGTGCAATTCTGCGGTAGTTTGAACATTCTTTGGCATTGCTTTTCTGTGGGATTCGAATGAAAACTGACCTTTTCCAGTCCTGTGGCCACTGCTGAGTTTTCCAAATTTGCTGGCCAGATGTTACTATGTGCAAGTCACTGTCTTAAGCTTTGGGAGATGACTGTGAACAAGATAAAGGTAATTGTGGCCTTCATTAAAATTGAAACTGAGGTTGTAGATTCCATTGCTTTCACAGGTCACAAATGCCTGAAGAGGAGGAAAGTGAAGCAATCAAGGAGAAATGGGGGTTTCTGCTGAATTTGAGGCTTCATCTCACCAAAAGGTACTTAGATTTAAAAAACTGAAATACTTGATGTCCTAATGTTACCCCTGCTATAGAAAGATTTCTATTTCTACTTAACAGCCTCGGATTAAGTGTGGTGAAATATAGGCAGTGTTGACATACTCACAGGTAACTTCTGTGCTTAACCTAGAGGTTAAGAGCAAGGCTATGGAAACCACTCTGTTTGGATTCCAACTCTTCCATTTATCCAGCCATGATCACTTACTCAATTGATGACTTTGGGCAAGTTTCTTAATATCCATGTGTCTCAGCTTTCTTCTCTTCAAAATGATAAAAATAGTAGATTTAGTGGCCTTGCAGTTAATTGGGTTCTGCATGTAACTAATGCATATAAAATAGAATATGCCTGGTACATAAAACACACTGAATGAATATTATCTCTTATTATGGGAGCACATAGAAAAAGGACTGGCTTCCCTGGTGGCTCAGAGGGTAAAGTGTCTGCCTGCAATGCAGGAGACCTGGGTTTGATCCCTGGGTCAGGAAGATCCCCTGGAGAAGGAAATGGCAACCCACTCCAGTACTCTTGCCTGGAAAACCCCATGGACAGCGAAACCTGGTAGACTACAGTCCATAGGATTACAAAGAGTTGGACAGGACTGGGCGGCTTCACTTTCACCAAGAAAGCTTTAAAGGGTAAGTTAGAAACACTGTGGGTGGAACTCTGGCAGCTGGAGAGTACCTGCTTTGTAGCTATACCAGGAAGGGTGAATTTGATGAGAGGAGCTAGACATAAGTATGAATGGATCACTGAGAGACATTTCTACTCTTTGGTGGAGTAATGCTGTGATGCTTAATTTTATGGGTCAGCTTGGCTTGACTGTGATGTCTAGATATGTGGTCAACCATTCTAGATGTTTCTATGAGAGTGGTTGTAGATGATATTTAAGTGAACTTTGAATAAAGCAACTGCCTTCCATAATGTGGGTGGGCCTCATTCAGTCAATTAAAGGCCTACATAGAAAAAAAAGCTCACCTCCTTCAAGCAAAAGACAATTCTCTAGCGGTCTACCTTCAACGTCACCAGCAACTAACTCTTCGTGGTTCTAGCCTTTCGGCTCAAACTGCAACCCTTTCTCTATTATTCAGCCTGTCAGACTCCCTTGCTAGATATTGGATTTGTCAAGCCTCCTCAATCACATGATCTGATTCCTCAAAATAAATCCCTGTGTACACACACACACACACACACACACACACACACACACACACACACACACATCCTCTTGGTTCTGTTTCCCTGAAGACTCTTAAGACACTTTGGTTGGCAGAATAATGCTCCCCCCAAGTTGTCCACATTCCAATCTCCAGAACATGCTATATTACATGGCAGAGAAAACTTGAGATTGTGGATGGAATTAAGGTTGCTAATCAGTTGACCTTAGGATAGGGAGCTGTGATATTGTAATTTTAAATAAGAAATATATATTTGCCCTTCATCCCCACTTCTAGCACAGAGCTCCTAAAACTGTTGGAATTTCCTAAATGAAAGTGTGATAAAAGTGTCTTGGTATGTATAACAAACCCATTTCAACCATACCTGGGTTTGTTAATGAAATGCCTTTTGGAAACACATAAGGATGCCAGGGAAACCAATTATGTGATTAGAAGGTTGCTACTTTCATTCCCACCTTCTTCCATTCCCACCTCTCAGTAAGAGAGAGGGGTTGAAGGTTGATTCTCAGTAAGAGAGAGGGGTTGGAGGTTGAATCAATTGCCAGTGGCCAATGATTTAGTCAACTATTCCAATGCAATAAAGTCTCTGGGGCTTCCCTGGTGGCACAGCGGTAATGAAGCCACCTGCCAATGGAGAAAATGCAAGTTCGATCCCTGGGTCTGGAAGATCCCTGGAGAAGAAAATGGCAACCCACTCTAGTATTTTTCTTGAATTTTGTTAATGGAAAATCTCATCGACAGAGGAGCCTGATGGACTGTATAGTCCATGAGGTTGTAAAAGAGTCAGACCCTACTCAGTGACTAAACACACAAAAAACAATAAAGCCTCTAAAAAACCTCAAAAGGAAGGGGTTTGGAAAGATTCCAGGTTGATGAGCATGCAAGAATCTAGGGGCAGTGACACCCTGAGAATGTGGAGGTTCTGAGCCCCTTCCCACATACATCTCTTCTGTCTGACTTTCTTGAGTATATCTTTTTGTAACAAACTGGTGCTCTATAAGTGAGATGTTTCTCTGAGTTCTCTGAGCCACTCCAGCTGATTAACTGACATCTCCAATCCATAGCCTGTCAGTCAGAAGCACAGAAGTAGCCTGGAATGCAACTGACATCTGAAGAGAGGAGAAAAGCGGACTTGTAGGACTGATGCTATTCCAGGTAGATAGTGTCAGAGTTGAGCTGAATTGTAGGTCAGCCAGCTGGGATTGGAGAATTGCTTGGTGGTGTGGAGAAAAACACACACTTTGGAACTGGTGTCAGAATTGGAACAGCTTAACTTGGATTATCAGGATGGGTCCAATATAATCACAAGGGTCCTTAAAAGTAGAAGAGAGACACAGGAGAATTCAGAGTCAGAGGGAGATGTGACTTGAGAAGCAAGCCAAGCAGAGAGTTTAGTCACAAGGAATGAAGGGCAGGCATAGCCAACTCTGCCACCCTTACTTCTCCTCCTCTTCCCTGTACTTCCCCTCTGATGTTGGGGTAGAGAAGTGAAGGGCAGAGGTTGAGATTTCCTTTCCTGATGGTGCCTTATGAAAGTTGCTCAGTCATGTCTGACTCTTTGCGATCTCATGAACTATACAGTCCATGGAATTCTCTAGGCCAGAATACTGGAGTGGGTAGCCTTTCCCTTCTCCAGGGGATCTTCCCAACTCAGGGATCAAACCCAGGTCTCCCACATTGCAGGCAGGTTCTGTACCAGCTGAGCCACAAGGGAAGCCCAAGAATACTGGAGTAGGTAGCCTTTCCCTTCTCCAGGGGATCTTCCCTGACCCAGGAATCAAACCATGGTCTCCTGCATTGCAGGTGGATCCTCTACCAACTGAGCTATCAGGGAAGTCCTGATGATTCCTTGGCGGCTCTTCTAATATTAACTACAAACTGTATGGTCTGTGGGACAAACAGTGTCCAAAAATATGTCTACGTGTGGTTCCTGGGCCAATGGGAGGAGTCGCTTGGGCTCTGAACTCTTCTTCCATCCTCTCCAGTCTCCCCACTATGTGGTACACTCCATTACCTCTTGCTATTAGGTCTTCCTTAACCAGCAGTGTTAGCTATTTAACCTTAGCTAAATACTAGCAAGACTGCTCCAACCACCTCCAACCACCTTCATTCTGGTCCGCTACCCACTAAGAAACAAGTAGACTCTTGCCCCTCACACGTGGAAATGTGCCCCACTGGCATTTCAACTGCATCAGTGGTGCTGAGAGAAACTGAACAGCTTTCAGACAAGAAAAGAGGAGATTGTCATTAGGACTTGACTTACGGGGTGAAGAAACCCTCATTCTTTGAGAGTTATTCTGTCGAGCCTCCCTTGACTTTGCGGAGGGTGATAACTCCCCTTGCCCTCCTCAGAGTGAGCTCAGGGAAAGGATAGTCTTTTCACAGACATCGCTGCTTCTAAGTCACTTCAGTCTTGTTCGACTCTGCGCAGCCCCATAGACGGCAGCCCACCAGGCTCTCCCATCTGCCACTTTTCTTTTTCCCTCAGTAATCTTAATATGCAGCTGTGGTGATGGCGGTGGATCCTCTGGGTAAGAAATGGTCATTTCTGGCAGCCCCAGGGGGAACTGAAAGGTGTTAACCACTGGCAGTTCTCTGAGTCTCTAAACATAGAATGTAGGATAATTAGTCCTTTGGGGTCTTATGATTCCATGAAAATTGGGGAAAAAAATCTCACTGAGCATTTGACACCATCCTTATTATAGGCTAGAGAGACGGTGTGGAGTCAGAGTCCTTTGGGTCTCCAGTTCAGCCAAGTTGGGTGAAAGTGAGGGTGGGCTCTGCAGTCATATTAATGGGTTGGAACTTTTTTTTTTTTTGAACAGAAAAATCATTAAAGGATTTTAAACAGGGGAGGCGAGTGATTTAATCTTGTGGTAGGATAATCTTTTAAGACTTTTTTCCCCCACTCCCTTTATTTCCTCCTTTCTTTATTCAATTCTGATATCCAAGTCCTCTTCTCTAAAAATATTTTATTTATTTATTTGGCTATGCTGGGTCTTAGTTGTCAGGTCTTAGATTTTTTAAAAAATGTTTATTTATTTGGCATGTGCGATCCAGTTCCCCGAGCAGGGACTGAACCCAGGCCCCCTGCATTGGGAGCATGCAGTCCCAGCCACTGGATCACTAGGGAAGTCTCCAGATCCTCTCTATTTTATTGTTTCAGGATTTTTTGTGGGGATGGAAGGTGAACACAGGAGCACCTGCTTACTTAGGAGATGCCTTTCTAGGCTTTTAGAAGCTAAGTTCACAGAAGAAACAATACCTGTTTTGAGTGGTGAGAAGGGAGAGGGAATCTTTAAGGGTCTTTAGGGAGAAACGGATTTTACTAAGTTTGAAAAGGTCCTGCAGTTAGACGGTTCTGGAAGCAGCAGGACTCTACTTGTGTTCCTGACTCTGCTGAGAGGTGATTTGTGGACCTGCCTTGGTGGTGAGTGGATGAGAGAGGTGCCCAGTGAGGCTGGCTAAGCACAGGGGTTCCCAGTCCAGTCCCAAGGCCCAGGAACAGCAGCTCCTCAGACTCTGAGTGGCAGGACAGCTTGGATACTCACCATGTCATCAATGAGCTTTGTTGGCTGAAGACCAAAGAAGCTTCTGTCCTGCAGGACATGTGTGTGAACTAAAGGAAGGAGGATCCACATTCATGACTGACAGGATTTCTTCAAAATATCTGACCACAGGCTTAGAATTATATGTAAACATGTGACTTAAAGAACTATGATACTACCTGTACATCTGAGATTATGATTATAAAATCATATGGTTAACAGTCAGATATACATTTTTTTTCACTTTCTTTTTTAAATTTTTATTTATTTATTTATTTATTTTAATTTTTACTTTATTTTACTTTACAATACTGTATTGGTTTTGAAAGATAATTCTGACTACAGTGTGGGTTCTGGAGGACAAGATGAGATAAAAGAATGCTAAGCAATAATCACATTCTGGGAATCTACTGACATTTTAAATTTTATTACTATATACTTGGCTTTAAAGACAAGATAAAGACAAGATATAGCTATATGTCAACTGATGGTTTTGATTCTGTGTTCTTATTTTGATAATATTAGGGTTGGAGCCTGCCCTAGACTATAATTTTATTGACTTACAAAATATTTTTGTGCGAAAACCTTTTTACTTTGACTATGTCATCTTCTATTTGATGGTTTAAAACATTGTGAAGAAAAAATTTCCAGCATATTCAGGAAATCAGATGGTTAAATAAGAGTTGTTGAAAGAAGAAGATTTCATCAGGTGGCTTGGGGATGGCAAAAGGAAGGACAAACTTCACCTGTAGTGGAGAATTTTGAGTTAGTCGCTGGAGCCCATGGAGAGCAGACTTTTGGCAAAATTAAGTGGAAAGGGGTTAGTGCTCCTGGAGTCCTAAGAAACTGTGAAGGGCTAGTAATACTTTCTCCGAATATCATTGGATTATATTAATAGTTTATACCTGAAAAGCCAAGAGTAAGAACAGATCCTGGGGCAGCTGACAGTAAGTATATAGCAATTAGGATGACTTCTGCTACAAAACCAGAAATCCACCAGGAGTGGCTTCAGCAAGGAAACATTTAATTATTTCACTAAACCAGAAGCCTGGAAGCAGGCAGCTCAGAGAAAAAGTTTCATCTGCTCAGTAGTAGCCATATGGCCTGGGCTTTTTCCATTCTTTCCCTATGTCAGCTCCAGCTCATCAGACTTTTCATCCTTAGACTTATTGTCTTAGACACAGTGGTCTCAGCAATGAGGAAAGTAGTTTTGTTCATTTTTCCTGTCTTTGTTCCCAATACCTAGTGCTGAGCCAGTATATAACTGTAGCACAAAGTAGCTGCTTGAATAAATATTGTTTGAATAACTGATTATGTTGCTTCTAAAGAGACAGTTGAAGGGTCTTGCTATCTGCTGGTTTTGTAATTAACTTTGTAATAGAACTTTACAACTGGCGTTAATCAGCATCATTCCTTTCTGACAGATGGCAATAGTGACGCGGGCAAAGAGATTCTCTAGGATGATAGGTAGTTAGCAGTAGAGGACTCAGCTGGAGTGAGGCAGGACACAGGGTCTAAGCTTTTCTTCTTCCCTCTGAAAGCCCTGCTGGGTGTGTGAATAGACTCTTCTCTGCAGGTGGGGTGGCTTGCCTTTTCTCTTGTCCCCTTCCAGCGTAGTGTTATAGCAGGAACTCTGGGCCTAACTTCCTCTATGGCTCAGCCTTAAGTTCTAAAACACAGGGTCTTTATAAATCACAAGTTTTAGCCTACAAGAACATTGCCCCTTTGTTCAAAGGAAGGAAGACTACAGTGAAGTATGGGAGGTGAGGAACCACCATGAGATCTGAAGTCTAGCCAAGTAATTGGGATCTTCTAGAACTAGGGCATAATAGACTACCTTCATTCTAGATCCTATAATCCTGAAAGAAATGAAGAGATTCATACCTCAACAAACCAATGAGTTAATCATGACCCAGAAGAAGAGTTGAAAATCTGCCCAACAGCTGGCGAGTGTCCTCTGAGGAAATGGTCGGAGTGGCGATGGCGCAGCTGATCTTGGTTAGAGCACCAGGTAACACAGCCTGGGGGTCTAGGAGGGCGTTCCTAGGGCGGAACACAGCGCCAAATCTGTTTCAAGGGGAATCGTCTGGTACTATGTTGTTGTTCAGTTGGTTGCTCAGTCGCACTCTTTGCGACCCCATTTATCCAACTCTGCGACCCCATGGACTACAGGACACAGGCTTCCCCGTCTTTCACTATCTCCCCAAGTTTGCTCAAACTCATGTGCACTGATTACTATAACCCCTAGGAAATCAGCCACTCCCACCTCTGAGGCTGAGGAGTGTTTTGTGAATTGCTAAAGACATATTGAAAACCAAGATACTGCTGGTTTTCTTACAAATGTGCATCACAGCTGCTGACCAAACAGGGAGATACATGTGATTTGAGGCTGCCCAGCCTCACTTGCTTTGTCTTTAATGAAGTTCTGCCTTGTTTACTGTGGAGTCTCTGTTTCATTTTTCCCCTGTATGTTTCTGAAGCGTTCAGGAGTGAAAGGGGAAAGCACTCCAATGGGATGAGTCTACAGGTGATAAAAACTTGGGAGAAACTGCAAATAGTTTAGGAGGTATTCTTAAAATGCAATTTTATCTTGATAAGTGAAAGACATGGACTGAAATCTGTAAAAGGATATTTAATAAAGTAACTCTCATAGGGAGAAATGAAAATAGAGGATTCAACTGGGCAAAATCTAGCTTCAGTAATACTGCCAAACAAGCTTTTGGTAATTTGTCTGTTAACGAAATGATTATAAATCATGTGAGTGTGTTAAAATAACAGTAAATGTATTGTTTTACATCAATTGGTATATAACAAAATTACTTTAGAAACACCATTTCACCATACATGAGACAATTAAGTAGCTGTTGTCACTGAAGCAAGAATAGTAGATTTAGAAAATAAAATAGCCC
The DNA here is from genome assembly GCF_001704415.2 of Capra hircus. Classification (NCBI taxonomy): domain Eukaryota; kingdom Metazoa; phylum Chordata; class Mammalia; order Artiodactyla; family Bovidae; genus Capra; species Capra hircus. The sequence goes on along the minus strand of NC_030809.1, from coordinate 49,139,219 downwards.
CCAAACAACTCATGTTTGTGGACTGTATATTCCCAGATGTCCAGAGAAAGAGGTAAGAGGAAATAGCAGAAGTATGAATGCCACAGCATCTCTCTACCATCTACAGAAAATGCCTTGAACTGCCTTATTTGTAAAGATAGAAATACTTTTCTGTTTGGATTTGGCTTCTATCTCTGCAACAGTCTCTTTTCCTCTGACTCAACTCCTGTGCTGTAGACAGCTATGTAACCAAGAGACGAATTCTGTGACTATCTTAAGACTATTGTTGAACTGATCAATTGAATTCTCCCCTCTACTCTCACCCTGGACTTTGGATGTCAGATACACAGATTTAGAATTAATCATAAATGTGATTCATAACACATTCCCAACATAGATCGATTATAGCTTTTAAAAAAATATTTAGTTATTTTTTTACAGGGTAATAAACATTTGTAAACCCACCACTTGAAACACAAGCCAGGAAATTGCAATAATCTCCATTTAAACCCCAGGTTCCACTTCGTCTTCTTATTACTCTGTCTCCCTGACCTGAGATGACCATCATCTAAAATGCCACATTCATTATTTTTCCCTTTTCCCACATGTTTTACATAGTTTTATTACAGCTATTTATAATTTGAAAGATTATATATATTTTAACATTATAAAGAGTATCATGCTGCTGCTGCTGCTAAGTCACTTCAGTAGTGTCCAACTCTGTGCGACTCCATAGATGGCAGCCCACTAGGCTCCCCCGTCCCTGGGATTCTCCAGGCAAGAACACCGGAGTGGGTTGCCATTTCCTTCTCCAATGCACGGAAGTGAAAAGTGAAAGTGAAGTCACTCAGTCGTGTCCGACTGTTAGCGACCCCATGGACTGCAGCCTACCAGGCTCCTCCACCCATGGGATTTTCCAGGCAAGAGTACTGGAGTGGGGTGCCACTGCCTTCCCCAAAAGAGTATCATAGTACATGTTAATTTGGGGGGATTTACTTTTTTCACTTCTATTTCCGAGATGATCCATATCTTTGTGAGTTATCGAAGTTCACTTGTTTTTACTACTGTTTTACATGGGCTTCCCTGATAGCTCAGTTGACCCTGGTTTGATTCCTGGGTCAGGAAAATCCCCTGGAGAAAGGGACAGGTTACCCACTCCAGTATTCTGGCCTGGAGAATTCCATGGATTGTATAGTCCATGAGGTCACATAGAGTTGGACATGATTGAGTGACTTTAACTTCACTTCACTTCACTTCACTGTATAATATTCCATTGTGTGACTATACCGTGTTGTAGTCACATTTTCTCCTACTGATGGATATTTGGGTTATTTCCAGATTTTTGTTGCTGTGGAATATCATTATGAACATTCTAGTAGATTTATTCTGCCAAAAGAGTTTCTCCTGCAATGCTTTCATCATCAATCAAACAGGCTCCAGTGTCTTTGATGCTAAATTCATCTGTCCCTACCCTTATTCCACATCTTCTTGCAATTGCTGTTATATCTCTGCGTTTGCCTTTTCAGTCAAGACTCATAGTTGTATACACATTCTTTCTACTTCCTCAATGCTTACTCTTCAGCACAATCTCTTTTGGTTTCTGTACCCACTACTCCATCCAAACTGCTTTTGCTAAAGATTATCAATGACTTTCACGTTGCAAAATCCAAGGAGTATTTCCCCACAGTCTTATTAGAGCTGTTAACATATTTGATTCTGTTGAGCATTCTGTCCTTAAGATACTTTCTTCTTTTACCTTCCATGTCACAGCATTTCCCTGGATTTCCTCTTTCTAGCTATCATTTGGTATTTGGTTCTTTCTTCTCCATTTACTACTCAGGATAAATATTGTAATTCATCAGAGGTTAGTTCTCTGTCTCTTCCTCTCCTCACTCTGTACTCTCCCATGTCAGGGGGTGGCTGTTTATGCCTAGTTCTTAGCAAAATTTCTAATAGTATCCCCTTTAACTCTCAAAAGTATCCCAGTTTGAATGACAGAATATATGTTCTCCCTACCTCAATTCCAGTGACTCCCATTTTACCCATGATTCATTGAAACTTCTGCTACCATCTTTCCTGGGATATTTGATAGGCACTTTAAAGTTAACATTTCTAAAACTAGACTCTTGCTTTTCCATTCAAAACTCATTTCTCCCCAGTCTCTGTCTCAGAAAATGGCACTGCCATTTAATTGCCCAAGCTCCAAACTCTAGAGACCTTGTTGTTCTTTGTTCCCCAGCCCATCTCCCTCTGAGACTCGTCAATTCTCATCCCATTTCTGTAGTCGACGCCACTACTTCTCTTACCTGGGAGCTGCAGAGGGCTCAGAACTTACTCTGGCTTCACTCTTCTCACCTTTCTCAACCTCATCCATTCTCCAACTCAGATATTGCCTGCTTAAAGCCTTTCATGACTTATCACTGTACTTGGAATAAAACAACTCTGCTTTCTCCCACCTCCAAGACTCAGCGTGCTCTGTCTCATGACTACTGATCTGGTCTCAGCCTAATCATCTGCTCTGGCCACACCATCCCTGGGCTCAGCCACTGCAGCAGGCTCTGCCCTGTCCCACATCCTTGGCACCCGGAGAGCACCCCTACTCCACCCTAATCCCACTGCCCAACACTTACTTGTTCTGTAGATTTCATCTGAAGTATCACTTCTATTGGAATGTGGCATCAATTTGCATGCCTGTGGGTGTAGGTAGAATTAAAAAATTACTTTTTTCAATTCTGAGGTGATATATTTAATTTTTTAATTTAGAAAATGTAGGTAAGCAAAACAAAAACAAAAACCTCACAATCCCACTGCTGAAAGATAAATATAGTTAACATTTTGGTGTGTTTTTTCCAGACCTTTCCTTTGTCTACATAGCATATAAGTTGCTTGTGTGTGCTGTGCTTAGTTGCTCAGCTGTGTCTGACTTTGCAACCTCATGAACTGTCACCCGCCAGGCTCCTCTCTCTGTGGGGATTCTCCAGGAAAGAATACTGGAGTGGGTTGCCATGCCCTCCTCTAGGGGATCTTCCTGACCCAGGATCACATCCAGGTCTCCTGCAATGCAGGCAGATTCTTTACTGTCTGAGCCACCTGGGAAGCCCAAGATGGTACCAGGTCCTGTGATTGGTGAAAGTCGTTCTGTCCCATAAATTTCACATATAATTCACACTAGGACTACTTTTCCACATTGCAAAACTTATTATCCTTCTCAGTCTCTCCAGGGATTCATGGGTTGGTAAAAAGTTCCTCCTGCTTACATCTTGTTTCGGTTTCCAGCTTCTGCTGCTGTCCTCATCTCCCTGGTGTCTAGTCTCTTGTATAGACTAAAATATGGAACATAACCTCGTATGCTTGATTCTAGGGTTCTCCTTCCTGGGGGCTGTGGGGAGAACTGGAAAGCCTTACAGAAGAGCACATGCTTAACACGTCTCCATTTTCAAAAATTCTTTCGCTACTTCAGTCTGAACATGCTCCCCTACCTGAGTGAGTAAAAACGGGCCGCACTGCTGATGGGTTCAGTCTCTCTCTCAACCCATGCCTCTCTGCACACAGTCTTCCAGCTACCCCACATCCAGGGCTTTCCTTATAGGGAGCATATCAGTGTTCTGTATGTCTTGATGGTTCTCTCCAGACCCTTTTATGAAAGGTCTCATTCTTATACCCTCAAGCCTATTCAGACATCTTTTCCAAACAGTGGGTATTTTAGGCTGGTGAGAGACATGCCACTTCTTTGGGAGGCAGAACCAGTTCTCACTAGCTATTGTCTTAAAGCAGGATTCCCCCTGCGGGGGACTGCCCGTGAAGGGTTAAGTCTTAGGCACGTTCCTAAGCTCCCTGTCCCGCCCCCCTGAAGAATTTATTACCCTTAAGGCTCCAGGACGTCTAGTTCTTGCAACATTTCATAGAAGATAGATTAGCTTATTGATAGAAGATAGATTATCTATTTGTGATCTGTACACAATGGTAAGGGTCTTGTGATTGTATTTGGAGATTAAGAACAATCTTGTGAATGTCAGAAGTCACGTACTTTATCCTATATATACTGCAGCACAATAAAGAAAGGCATCCGCCATTTTGGTCTGATCCTCTCAACCCCATCTTTTGTCTCTCTCTTATTTTTCTTAGCGGGGACGCTCCGTTCTCTCCCTGTGCAGGTGCGACTCTTGCTTGTGCTGGCCGCGGCACCCCCTGCCCCCTTCTTGGCACACAGAAATGCCTCCCTGCCCCTTCTCCCACCCTAAATGGGATCATGCAATATTTATATACTGGTTAGAAACCTGCCTTGTGTACTTAATGATTGATGTGAATATCTTTTACAGTGAGTGAAGCAGAACATTTAATAAGCCATGGTTGACAATACGCCCGGGAGGTTGTTACCAGTGCATAGTCTCAGTCTCTATGCCAAACAGAATCCACTCATAACTATATTTTGATCCCTATTATGTGCCTATTCATGGGCACATAAGAGTTGGAGACACATTGTAGAACAATATTTATATGACTTTAATAAGATCCAAAAGCAATTCTTATTTTTTCTTCATTGGAAAATCTATGAAGAAAACTTGGAAAACTGGAAAACTTGTCTAAAAGACAAGTCTGGACATTCATATGGCTGTTTAATTTGTGCTTTGACACAGCTAGCTTTACTTATAAAATATGACATCGTTGCCAAAATGCAAAACAGTTTCTTAGAATGCAATGTCTTCAACAGCTTTCCTTTAACTCTCTAAAGGGAATTGCAGAGTCTGTGATTTTCACATTACATTTTTACAGAAAATTAAAACAGCAATTTAGTGGTTTTTAAATTAATAGAAAATCATCTCTAACCTTCCAAATATAAAATTCTATACAGACAGTTTTAAAATAAGTTTTCAAATACTCATATTTAAGACTAAAGTACCTTTTGCTTTTGATTCATTGAGAACATAGTTACTTGAGTATGAACTCTTTAAAGGGGGACTACCATAACTCATAGTAAGGGTGGAATATACTTATTGGGTCAGGTCAATGCAGTTGAAAATTGCGATATGGTCTAATTTGAAAACCCAAGTTGAAAAAATATCACTCTTGGTTTTCATGTTGCAGAAGATTACAATGAAGTATACTGCTATCCCCTTGCAAACAAATAAGCAGACTTCACAACAACATATGATTTATTTCATTTTAGAGCTTTTAGAAAACATTAATTGAATGAGTAAGCTACTTGCTGTGCTGGAGTAACCATGTGAAAATCTTGGTTTTTAAAATACCTCCAATGAAAAGTTATCTAGCACATTTTTCTATTCATAGTTGAAAAGCTTCAGTTTCCCAGCTGGCAAAAGCATTAAGTGTGTGTATGCTTCCAATTACAAGCAAGATTTTCCCCATGCGTGGTCCAAGGTTACACAGTGGTCCTTCAGGGATTTGTAGAGTTTTTTCCCTCTGTCTTCTCATTTTCTGCTGCTGTTCCATGGATCGTTCGCAGAACTTTGGCTGCTGAGCAAGATGTAAAAATTTTTGAACATTCATTCATTAGGAAGTAGCAATTCAATCCGAACAAACAGAATGCTGCAGCTATGATGATGTTTCCTCAGGAATAATTTTCAGGAAGTCAGAGAGCTAAAAACCAGAAGGGCATTGTTTCACAAATGGAAGCTATTTGTTCCTGCGCCAGTGGGAATTGTTTTATAATGTTCCTTTCAGAACAGAATTAAATAATACATTCTAAAATTTTTCACCACATAAAATGCAGTTACAAATTTTCACAAGTTGTAAAGGGAGGAGAGAAAAGCCAAAGTAAAGACTAAAAAGTATTTCTAAGTCAAGTATTCTTTCAGAACAAAGAAATCACTCCTATTCAGATCATAAGGATATTCAAATAATGCACTTACTATCAGAAAAAACAGTCATTTCATACTTTGGCCTCAGTCTGCCAAGCATAATCTTTTTAGGTTATTTGTCATGTGCCACTGTGAAATATAGACCTGAAGGTTGGTATACAAGCTGCTTTCACATCTTTACAAGACGTCCAGGAACAGTTCCTACTGCAGAAATCAAAGGAACTTAACCTGACATTAAACAAGAAATATATCTGGAAAGAGATTAGCATATTTCCAAATGTTCAACACAGAGAAAGGACATCTTGCACAAATGATATTTAAGATGGTCACAACTTATTTTTTTTTCCTGTATGTATATGACATGCAGGTTGAATAACAGGTCTATCCATTCACTGGATAAAATTCACACAGATCTGTTAGTATTATTATTTACTGAAGTAAAAGAAAAAACAAAACAAGTCTTTAGGAATATTCTAATGTCTGTCATATAAAGTTTAAAATTGATAGTTCCTCTCTTTTTACCCAGTATGTTTGTGATGTTAAAGTATTATTTGTATCAAAATATAGATGGACATCTGAGCAAATAGTCACATGGACTTACATGAGGATTTTTCCACTGTTTGGAGTGTGGGTCCATGGATAGAGGAGCCTGGTGGGCTATGGTCCATGGGGTCACAAAGAATGAATTAACTTGACGTGACTGAACTGACTTTGCACGCATGAACTCATGCACCCTGCCTCTTCTCTGCAAAGTGCTTGATGCATGTACCCCTATCCATCCCATATCCACAATATTGAGGAGCATTAGTGCTTTTTAAAAAAATTAAATTTACTCCAAGTGGAACCAGCTGGTACAGGGACCTAAGTCCCTTGCTCAATCTACTTGTGGTAGTGGAAATAGACGTTTGTTTCAAATTATTGTTACAAGTGAGTGAGTGTTAGTTGTTCAGTCATGTTCTACTCTTTTTGACCCCACGGACTGTAGCCCACCAGGCTCTTCTCTCCATGGAATTCTCTAGGCAAGAATACTAGAGTGGGTTGCCATTTCCTTCTCTAGGAGATCTTCCCAACCCAGGCATCGAACCTGAATCTCCTGCACTGCAAGCAGATTCTTTACTATCTGAGCCATGAGGGAAGCCCATGTTATTATTACAAAATCCGTTATTAAATGGCCTTACCAGTTGGAAGGGAGCACATGCCCTTGTTGTTTCAAGCCACCATTTTCTTTCATGCCAACAGCTGCTACTGCAGTCTTCCAATTGGTCTTTCCATTTCCATTGTTTCCCTCCAATCTATTTTTCATACCTCAGCCAGAGTGATAGGTATTTTAAGGTTTCCAGCATTTTAAAAACTTGTTACCTATATTTTAAAATATAGGTAACATAAGGGCTTCCCTGGTGGCTCAGATGGTAAAGAATATGCCTGCAATGCAGAAGATCCCAGTTCGATTCCTGGCTTGGGAAGATCCCCTGGAGAAAGGCATGGCAACCCACTCAGTATTCTTGACTGGAGAATCCCCATGGACAGAGGAGCCTGGCAGGCTACAGTCCATGGGGTCACAGAGTTGGACATGTCTGAGTGACTAAGCACAGACATACACACAGATAACATAAACGTTACCATTTCAGCTCTTTTCAAGTATACAATTCAATGGCATCAAGTACATTCCAGTTGCTCTGCAATCATCACCACCATCCATCTCCAGAAATGTTTCATCTTCCCAAACAGCAGCTCTACTCCCATTAAACACTAACTCCCCCTCCTGCCTCCATCCTCTGGTAACCATGATTCTACTCTCTACTTCTATGAATCTGACTATTCTAAGTCCCTCTCTTAAGTGGAACTATACAACACCTGTCATTTTGTGTGCATTTAATTTCATTTAGCATAATGACTTCGGCTTCACAAGTGGCTCAGTGGTATAGAATCTGTCTGCCAGTGCCAGAGATGCAGGTTCAGTCCCTTGGTAGGGAAGATCCCCTGGAGGAGGGCATGACAATCCGTCCAGTACTCTTGCCTGGAGAATCCCATGGACAGAGGAGTCTGACGGCCTGCAGTCCCAGCACCCATGCACACAGCATAAATGACTTCAAGTTTCATCCACATTGTATTATGTGCAATTTCCTCCCTTTTTAAGGCCAAACAATATTCCATTGTATGTATTTAATATATACCACATTTTATTTACCCATTCATTGGTTAATGGACATTTTGGTTTCTACCGTTTGGCTATTATGAATAATACTGCTGTGAACATTGGTGTAAAAATAACTGAGAGCCTGCTTTGAATTATTTTGAGTCTATGTCCAGAAGCAGTTTTGCTGGATAAACCAGTCATATGATAATTCTGATCTTAATTTTTTGAGATACTATCATACTGTTTTTCATAACAGCTGCACCAGCAATGCATATGAGTTCTGGTTTCTCCACATCCTTGTTAATGTGTTATTTTTTATTCATTTTTTTTTGATGTTTCTTTCTGCTTAAAATCTCCATGACTTTCAATTGCTCCCTACCATATTCAATGGGCCTGAACATATCTGACCTCTGCATATTTTTCTAACCTCATCCTGTGCCTTCCCTTTGCCTTCCTAGGACACAAAACTCATCCCTCTCTCGGGAATTTTATACTGTCCTTCCCTCTGCCAGGACCATCTACACCTCCATTCTGCGTGGATAGTTGCTTATTATTTTGAGGGTCTTGACCTTCATAAGGGTAAACTAGCCATCGTTTGTAAGTATATCTCCCTTTTTTTTTCTCTCCCCCAGCACCTTGCTCTTTCCTCTGAAGCATGTGTCATCATCTGTAACGATTTCATCTCTGCTTGTTTCCTACCTGCCTTCAGTAGAAAGTCAGCTCTGTGAGGACAAAGCCAGGGGCTTCCTTCACTCTTGCCTCCCTAGAGCCTGGTAGGCTCCTCAGAAGGACTCAACAGAGAGTTAATAGCTAAATTCCAAAAAGTCGAGGATGTTCCTCTGATATTTGTAACTTCTTCCCTCTACAAATAAACCATATGTTCACTTTCTTTGATTTGTCAAATCAAAATCCTTCAGAGACTAAATTATTGTGTAGAATATTGTAACATTTTTCTTTTCTTGGACATGTGCTTAATATGAACTAAATTGTAGTTTAATATTTATGTTACTACAGTCAGAACTGCTAAACAGCTTATAGCTAAATTGGCTGCTTTCTAACAACTGGTGATTAAAATCACTTCCATTTAAAAAAATGTGGCTGATACATTTAAAATGTAACAAATTCCAAATATCATTTAAGCATTTTTGATTCATCAAGGAAAAATGTCAGCTATAACTTTTATTTGAAATCATGCCTGTTTCATTCCAGTGTTACTCCATAAATAAGAAAACACCAAGTAATTTGCCAAAATACGTTTAAAAGTAATTTGAAGTGTAGGTGGGAGGGAATTGGAGAGAATTTACTCTCTGCTTACTTTGATTCCATATTGCTTACCTTGAGAAGAAGATGAGAAGTATCAGCATCAATTATAGACTTTGTAAATTAAAAGAATAAGTGAATTTCCTGGGATTCATTGAGCAAAAATATTTTCTACATGGATGATTTTAGTGTTTACACATTTACAGGCTGGTGTCTGGATGTAGGTCATCTTTATCTATTCTCCTCAGCATTTAATGTGTCTTTTGATCTAAAAACTACTCTCTTCTCACCTTCACTGTATCTGTTCTTCTATGATTTTACAGTCCAACATCTATTACTTTACCTTTTCTTGCACAATTTATTTTCAATTTTTTCTTTGTATCTCTTTTGCTATATGTACTATAGAGACATTGTCACTCTTTCTAAATTAACGGTTCTCAAACTTTTAGCTTCCCAGGTGCCTCAGTGATAAAGAGTCTGCCTGCCAATGCAGGAGATGTGGTTTGAGCCCTAGGACGGGAAGATCCCCTGGAAGAGAGCACAACAACCCACTCCAGTATTCTTGCCTGGAAAATCCTATGAACAGAGGAGTCTGGTGGGCTACAATCTATGGGGTCAAAAAGGGTCAGACACAACTGAGCACACACACACAAACTTCTATGTGTATCAGAATGACCTGGGGGGCTTATTAAAAATAAGTTGATGGACTCCATCCCCAGATTTTCTGATTTAGTAGTTGTAGAACTGAGGCGGGATGGGGGGCTAAGAAATTGCGGTTCTCACAAATCCCCAGGTGACACTGAGCTACTGATATGGGAACCACAATTTAAAAAATACTCATTGTGTATATGTACCACAGCTTTCTTATCCATTCATCTGCTGATGGACATGGAGTATTACTCAGCCATTAAAAAGAATTCATTTGAATCAGTTCTGATGAGATGGGTGAAACTGGAGCCAATTATACAGAGTGAAGTAAGCCAGAAAGAAAAACACCAATACAGTATACTAACACATATATATGGAATTTAGGAAGATGGCAATGATGACCCTGTATGCAAGACAGGGAAAGAGACACAGATGTGTATAATGGACTTTTGGACTCAGAGGGAGAGGGAGAGGGTGGGATGATTTGGGAGAATGGGAATTCTAACATGTATACTGTCATGTAAGAATTGAATCGCCAGTCCATGTCTGACGTAGGGTGCAGCTTGCTTGGGGCTGGTGCATGGGGATGACCCAGAGAGATGTTGTGGGGAGGGAGGTGGGAGGGGGGTTCATGTTTGGGAACGCATGTAAGAATTAAAGATTTTAAAATTTAAAAAAATAAAAATTAAAAAAAAAATAAAATTAAAAAAAAAATAAAAAAATAAAAAATACTCATATCCTTGCAACTCAAAGGGTATCTGAAGATCAGCATGGTATTTCTAAAAAGCTGCTTGTTGATGAAGCTTCTGGTCTCTGGGCTGTACTTTGAGTATCGAGGATTTAAAACAGTAATTCTTCAATTCCAAGTCCTGGACCAACAAACAGCATTAAAATCACCTGAGGATTCATTAGAAATGCAGTTTCTCAGGCTACATCTGAAAACTATTAAATTAGAATCTGCCTTTTAACAAAATCGCTAGGTGACCAGTCCTACTCCAGTACTTTTGCCTGGAGAATCCCATGGACGGAGGAGCCTGGTAGGCTGTAGTCTGCGGGGTCGCTAAGGGTCAGACACGACTGAGCAACTTCACTTTCACTTTTCACTTTCATGAATTGAGAAGGAAATGGCAACCCACTCCAGTGTTCTTTCCTGGAGAATCCCAGGGACGGGGGAGCCTGGTGAGCTGCCGTCTCTGGGGTCACACAGAGTCGGACACGACTGAAGCGACTTAGCAGCAGTAGCAGCAGCAGGTGACCAGTAAGCACAATAAAGTTGTTAAGCCCTGTTCTAAATCACCTAGTCAGTCTTCACTACACCAATTTTATTATATAGCCCACCAGTTACATTTATTTCAGATAAAATTTTAATTTTATTTACTTGTGTTAAAGGCTTTAATTACTCATTGTTTATCATAGTCTAATCTTGATTATAGATGCAATATCATATCAAAATACACTGAGGTTGCTAATATTCCTTCTGGGTCTCCTTATTTGGTTTGTTAATCATGTTCCTTTTATTTGTTAACTGTCCTGTGGTAGTAAATAATCCCACATATCTCAGTGACTTATAAAAACAAAAGTTTATTTCTTGTTTATCTTTTACGTTGGATGAAGGTCAAGGCTGTTTCCACTCTTACTCCACATGTCTTTATATTCCAAGAGGCTGAAAGAAGGCACATAATATGGGCCAAGCCTTTCCTGAGGCAGAATGAAAAGAGCAAGAGGGCTGATAGAAACGTATAAGGGCCCTTAAAAGTTTTGCTTGGATATGGGGTCCAGCTTATTTGCTTATGTGTCATTTCTAAAGCAACTTGCAAGGATAAATGCAAAGTCAATAGAATGGGAAGTATGCTTTTCCCACAGAATGTATGTAAAGAATGAACATTATTTCCTCATCCCCCAATCTGTATGTTGAAACCTAATCTCTACCATGATGGTAATAAGAGATGAGGCCTTTGGGAGGTAATTGGGTCATGAGGGTGGAGCCCTCATGAATGGGATTTGTGGTCTTAGGAGACAGTGAAAGGACCAGAGAGCTCTCTTTCTGCCATGTGAGGGTACAGGAAGAAGGGAGCAGTCTGTACCTGGAAAAGGGCCCTCCCCAGACCCTGACCACACTGGCACCTGACCTCAGACTTCCAGACTCCAGAACTGTGAGAAAGACATTGTTGTTCTAAAGCCACCTGTCTGTGGCATTTTGTTATAGCAGCCAGAACTAGATACATAGTATTACTGAGTCTCTTTCTTTCTCTCAATGAATAGTGAAACATAATCCAGTTACAAGAATGGGGAGTAAATAATTGCAAACAATAATATGATTAACACTTTTACAATTATTGATTTTATTTAAAGGCCTGGTATGTAATATAATATGTAACAAAGTAATGAAGCAAATGGGTGTATATATATATATATATATATATATAAAATTCATAATATGGCAGAAATATATTAGGTACAGACACGCACATGTGCACACACACCACCAATCTGTGTTGGTTTGTAAAGACAATTGGCAAGGGTTTCTTCTGAAGCTGTATAGGTCTGTTTCCCTTCCAGATTTCTCCCTTGAATGGGATGGACAGTAATTATCAATATATATTCAGTTAACGGAGAAGGCAATGGCACCCTACTCCAGTACTCTTGCCTGGAAAATCCTATGGATGGAGGAGGCTGGTAGGCTGCAGTCCATGGGGTCTCAAAGAGTCAGACACGACTGAGCAACTTCACTTTCACTTTTCACTTTCATGCATTGGAGAAGGAAATGGCAACCCACTCCAGTGTTCTTGCCTGGAGAATCCTAGGGATGGGGGAGCCTGGTGGGCTGCCGTCTATGGGGTCGCACAGAGTTGGACATGACTGAAACGACTTAGCAGCAGTAGCAGCAGCATTCGGTTAACTGTTTTAGCTCTTATGTGAGTTGAGGGTGGAGGTTTGATTTTTCCCTGCCCAGAGACCCAGCCTGGGCAGAGTCTCAGACACACAAAACCAGAGAGCTGTCTTGGCAATCACAGAAGAGGGGTGCTCCTTGCTGGCGGGTGATGATGAGAAAGTCCCACACAGCTCCCAGTACTGATGGACCACGTATGTCAGTGGGGGGTGGGAAGTGGGGCTTCTGCTTTCTTACATTTTCTCACTTATTAGTGTTTCTATCTGGTTATTTGTAATGGCTAATTTTATGTGTCAACTTGGCTAGGCCATGGTACTTAGATGTTTGGTCAAACATTTTTCTGGATGTTTCTGTGAAAGTATTTTTAGATAAGATTAATATTTAAACCAGTAGACTTTGAATAAAGTACCCTCTATAATGTGGGTGGGCTTCATCCAATCAGTTGAAAACCACAGGACAACAAAACAGACCTTCCCCAGGAAGAGGAAATTCTGCCAAGGCTTTGGACTTGACCTCCAACATCACCTCTTTCCTGGGTTTCCAGCCTACTGGCCTGCCTTGCAGATTGTGGACCTAACCTGCCTCCACAATCATGAGCTAATTCTTAAATAAAATAAACATCTTTCTCTCTCTCTCTCTCTCTGTATATACTTATACACATAGCCCTGATTAATGAATTTTTTTTTAATCCGGGTTTTGGAAATCAGAAAGCATAACCTGAAAAGATGTCTCAGAAACTCTCTGTCTGCACTTGGACTCACGTATGGCACTTTCACACTTGCTTCCACAGTAGATGGTTGTATGTAACTGTATCAGAGGAGGAGGTAGTGGGAGGTTATCTTCCAGGCACAGGTGGGCTCTGTGAAGGTAGAAGGTGGGGAGGTGCCCAACAGTCTTTGCTGTGAATAGAAAATGACCTGGCCATCAGGGCTTCCCTTCTCAGCATTCACTTCTTTATCCAAGACAGGTCCAAGCAATAGTGCACATCTATGTATGAGACATAATTTGTGCAATATTTAATATGTGGCTTCATCCATTGGGCTGCTATCACAGAATAACACAGACTAGGTGGCTTATAGGCCACATAAGTCTATTTCACACAGTTCTAGAGTCTGGAAAGTCCAAGATCAAGGTACCAACATGGTCGATTCTGGTGAGCCTTGTTCACAGAAGTGTCTCTGTAGTGTGTCCTCACATGCTGGTGAGCTTGAGGGGTCTCTCTGGGGGGTCTCTTTTATAAGGGCACTCATCCCACCCCAAGGGCTCCACCGTCATGACCCCATTACCTCCCAAAGGCCCCCCTTCCAAATACCACCACATTGAGGATTGGGTTTTAACATATAAATCTTAGTGGGACACAGACATTGTCTGTAGTGATGTGTTTTCTATGTTGGACCAGGCTCCAGAGAGCATGTGTGGAAGCTAGATACCATAGTTTTAACCACTTAGAGGAGATCGCTCTGTTTTCTCTCAAACTTCCCCTCCCTCCTTTCCTTTCTCCCTATGGACACACACTGCATCTCAGCTTTAGCAGGCAGTGGTTCATTTCCCCATGTGGGTGGGAAGGCAGGCCTTGGGGCACAGAAATCCACCTGGCAGGGAAGGCAGCAGTCATGCTGAGCTCTGCTGCTCTGAGCTCCATGACAATGAAAGAAATGTCTTCTCATATTCCTAAAATACTCTCCACTTGTCTATTTCGATGCCAAGTACGAGCAATTTATTATGTGAGGCTTGGCCGTGTCCTTGGACTTAGTAAAAGATTGATGGGATATTTAATGTTCATGCTCTGAGGACTCACCAAGGGGTTTCTTACTCAGAAACTGCATGGCACTCATCATGTCCTTTGGAAGACTAAGGCTGGGCCAATTTTGTGGTTTGTATTCCGGACAGTCAGTGTACGAAACAGAAGAGCAGAGACTATTAAGTCATATTTGTGGCTTAGTGTTACTAGCACTTGACGATCATTTAAAATCCTAAGCCTTGACTTTTCAAGTACTCTCCTGAGTTGGAAAGTAAAAGCAATAAACTTTAGGACATTTTGCATAGCTTATAAGAAAGTCATTTAAAGCATTTGTTGCTGTTGTTGTTGTTCTTCAGTTGCTAAGTCATGTCTGACTCTTTGTGGCCCCATGGACCGTAGCACATCAGGCTTCTCTGTCCTTCACTATCTCCCAGAGTTTGCTCAGATCCATGTCCATTGAGTTGATAATGCTGTCTTAATCATCTCATCCTCTGCCGCCCCTTCTCCTTTCCCAGCACCATGGTCTTTTCCAGTGGATCAGCTCTTCCCATTAGGCAGCCAAAGTACTGGAGCTGCAGCTTCAGCATCAGTCTTTGCAATGAATATTCAGGGATGATTTCTGTTAGGATTGACTGGATTGATCTCCTTGAAGTCTAAGGGACTCAAGACTATTCTCCAGTACCACAATTCGAAGGCATCAGTTCCTCAGCGCTCAGACTTCTTTGTGACCCACCTCTCACATCCATATGTGACTACTGGAAAAACCATAGCTTTGACTATATGAACCTTTGTTGGCAAACTGATGTCTTTGCTTTTTAATCCACTGTCTAGATTAGTCATAGCTTTCCTTCCAAGGAGCAAGTGTCTTTTAATTTCATGGCTGCAATATCCATTTACAGTGATTTTGGAGCCCAAGAAAATAAAATCTCACTGCTTCCACTTTTCCCCCATCTATTTGCCATGAAGTGATGGGACTGGATGCCATGATCTTCATTTTTTGAAGGCTGAGATTTAAGCTAATTTTTTCACTCTTGTCTTTCACATTCATCAAGAGGCTTTTTGGTTCCTCTTCACTTTCTGCCATGAGGGAGGTGTCATCTGCATATATGAGGTTATTGATATTTCTCCTGGCAATCTTGATACCAGCTTGTGCTTCATCCAGCCTGGCATTTCTCATGATATACTCTGCATGGAATTTAAATAAACAGGGTAACAATATATAGCCTTGACATACTCCTTTCTCAATTTTGAACCAGTCCATCATTTCATGTCCAGTTCTAACTGTTGTTTCTTAACCCGCATACAGATTTCTCAGGAGGCAGGTAAGGTGGTCTGGTATTCCCATCTCTTTTGGAATTTTTATTTGTTGTGATCCACACAGTCAAAGGCTTTAGCACAGTCAATGAAGCAGAAGTAGATGTTTTTATGAAATTCCCTTGCTTTCTCTGTGATCCAGCAGATGTTAGCAATTTGATCTCTGATTCCTCTGCCTTTTCTAAATCAAGCTTGTACAGCTGAAAGTCCTAAGTTCATATATTGCTAAAGCCTACCTTGAAGGATTTTGAACATAACCTTACTAGCATGAGAAATGAACACAATCATATGGTAGTTTGTACACTCTTTGGCACTGTCTTTCTTTGGAATTGGAATGGAACTGACTTTTGCAGTCCTATGGCCACTGCTGAGTTTTCCAAATTTGCTGGCATATTGAGTGCAGCACTTTAACAGCATCATCTTTTAGGATTTGAAATAGCTAAGCTGGAATTTCATCACCTCCACTATCCTTGCTTGTAGTAATGCTTCCTAAGGCTTACTTGACTTCAGACTCTAGAAAGTCAGGCTCTAGGTGGGTGACCACACCATCATGATTATCTGGATCATTAATACCTTTTTTTGTATAGTTCTTCTATGTATTCCTGCCACCTCTTCTAAATCTCTTCTTCTGTTAGGTCATTACTCTTTCTGTCCTTTATTGTGCCCATCCTTGCATGAAATATTCCCTTGGTATCTTCAATTTTCTTGAAGATAACTCTAGCCTTTCCCATTCTACTGTTTTCCTCTATTTCTTTGCATTGTTCATTTAAGAAGGCCTTCTTATCTCTCCTTGCTATTCTCTGGAACTCTGAATTCAGTTGGGTATATCTTTCCCTTTCTCTCTTGCTTTTCATGTCTTTTTTTTTTTCAGCTATTCGTAAGGCCTCCTCAATCGTTTTGCCTACTTGCGTTTATTTTTCATTGGGATGGTTTTGGTCACTGCCTCTTGTACAATATCATAAATCTCTCTTCATAGTTCTTCAGGCACTCTGTCTACAAGGCATAATCCCTTAAATCTATTTGTCGCCTCCACTGTATAATCATAAGGGATTTGATTTAGGACATACCTGAATGGCTAGTGGTTTACCCTGCTTTGCTCAATTTCAGCTTGAATTTTGCAATAAGCAGCTAATGATCTGAGCCACAGTCAGCTCCAGGTCTTGCTTTTGCTGACTGTATAGAGCTTCTCCATCTTCAGCTGCAAAGAATGCAATCAATTTGATTTTGGTATTTACCATTTGGTGATGTCCATGTGTAGAATTGTCTCTTGTGTTGTTGGAAAAGGATGTTGGCAATGGCCAGTGTGTCCTCTCGACAAAACTCTGTTAGCCTTTGCCCTGCTTCATTTTGTACTCCAAAGCCAGACTTGCCAGTTACTCGAGGTATTATATAACTCTAGATAGATTATAACATTTAGCATGTTATGAAAATAAGTATTGTCTTTCATGATAATTCAGAAACAGACATTCCAGGGAGAAAAACCTAGTGCATTCTTCATTTTAAAGTGTATTTACAAGTCATTGCAAGAAGAAAATAATTAATTCTCCCTGCTTCTTCTTATTTTTAAGTGAGTCATGCCCCAGCTAAGGGGGGCGGGGCATCTTACCTGATCCATTTAAGATAAAAGTTGGAAAAGCCCTGAGCAGGCCTCCTAGCCATCCCTATAATGTCAGGGAAGAGGTGTGGCTCCTGCTAAATGAGATGTGGTGGGGAAGATTCTACAGGGAGTGGGGAGGAGAGCTCAAAGGATGCACACAGCTGCTGCTTTCTCTCAAAGGTAAAATGATGAAGACGAGACCTCTTGGAACTAGAAATACCATTGAGCCCTGGAAATCTAGAATCAGAACAGGCAAGATAAAATAGATAATGGTATTACCAAAAATTAGTTTTCTTTTAATGAAAGATTTTTTAATATCTAAGTAAAAATGTGCACACTTGCACATTTTCCTTAGAATTCCATTTCTTTGTTTCTTTTTATTTATTTTTTTGACTACTCAAACTCTTAAAGTACATTAGAATTAGAGTATCCTGGCATTCTCATTAACAACAGCATAAAAGCATAATCAAGTCAATAAGACTAAAACAGATTTGAATAGTCTCTCAAAATTTTCAGAAACAGAGCCCTCATTCAGAAGATTAATCCCAACAGTTCCTGTTTTTATAAAAAGTTAGTTTTTAAAAAGGGACATTTTAGTTTTTCTTTCTATTTTCGCCTTCTTATCTCCTCTCCTCCTCTCCTTGTAGCCCTCCCTGATTCCTTTTCCTTCCTCTCCTCTCTCTCCTTTATTGATTTGTAGCCACATTTTAAAAGTGAAAAGAAACACCAATGTTAATAACAGATTCATTTAAAACAGCCCATAACAAATATTGTCATGTTTGCAAGTAATCAGTATAAAAACTATTGATGAGGTATTTTGCATTCTTTGGGGATTTGGTACAAAGTTTGGAAACTGGTGTGTATTTTGCACTCACAGCACATCTCCATTCATATTCACCAGGTTTCAAGTGCTCAGTGGCCATGTGTGGCTTATGGCCATCACATTGGACAACACTGATCTAAGGGAAGGAAGAGAGTCATCGGCAAACATGTGGTTGATGTCAGTTTGGGGAGAAGTATTTATGACATGACAAAAAATATTATTTGGTGCTAGCTTATAAAAGTGCCTTAATCTTTCCTGCATGCTTAGATATTTAACAATATCAATCCTACACAGCAAATGATGTATCAATCAAAATTACCTTCTAGGAATTTCCAAGCAGTTGCATTCTCAAGTTCTGTTGAGGTCTGTGGATTGACAGAGGGAAACCGAACTCTCAGTCTGGCTTGGTGGGCTAGGGCTCATGCATGTTCTTCGCCCTGGTTATCATCACAAAGTGAGAAAGAATGTCAAGGGCTGTGAGGGAATCATGCAGTTTGTTATCAAAAACCAGCTCAAGAAATCTAAAAGGAAAAGCAGCATAAAGGCAGCAGTGGGGTAAAGCTAAAAAAGAAATACTAAAGCATTTATGTGAGGAAATATCTCACAAATGTATGTGGAACAAAATTGTAGATGACAAGTGAAGTTTTGTGTTGATTTTTCTTTTTAATTAAATATGGTGAGTTTACAGCTAAGAAGACATTCACACTTCCCTTCTTAGTGTTTCCTCAGCGTGACGTCTTCAGTATGTTATTCAGGTTTGCTGAAACTGCAGAGATTAGAAAGTGGGGTTTGGGGTGGTGTGATCTATCCACCGACTTCCATGATCCTCCCCTCCAGTCTCTTCCTTGCGCAGCAGGCTGGCGAATTTGTTCCAAAGAAAACGAGCAGAAACGGTCCAAATGAACAGATGCTGTACTCAGGATTCTGGACCCTGCAGCGGGGTCTGAAGAGAACCCATAGAATGGGGCCAAGCCAGGTCCCACTGCTGTGTCCTCTCCCACTTCCCGCCTGTTCACCACCTCCAGCCAGCAGATTCCTCAAACACCTGCATTTATTCCCACTTCAGGACCTTGGCCCTGGCTAGTGCTGACCTGGGAGTTGGATCAGGTGTTAGATCATAAGCAACCTCTCTGTGTGTGCCTCTGTCTCCTCATTTGTAAAGCGGTAATAATAATAACACAACCACCTCAGAGTGCCGATATGAAGATTAAATGAATTAATGCATGTGAGCACTTAAAACGGTGCCTTGTATTGAGAGGTTAAAAAAAATGTAGGTTTCATGCAGATTCATTTGGCAGTAAAATGTGATCCAAACTGATATATGGCCATTCATGTTTACTTACCCTGTTCAGTGTGATAAATAAATGTTTTCTGCAGAAACAGCAATAAGATTATAGGATGCTGCCCAGACCCTGCCAAGCAGGGTCTGCTCTTTTGAAATCCCCAATACTCTAATCCTGACACTTATTTTTCCCCAAGAGTTTGGTGTAAGGGATCGTGAACAGGATTACTACTGTTCCTGATTCAGCTTATTTTTTCACCTCTTCTGAGAGACTTTCTGACCCTTCTTCCTTGGCACCCCATCCTCTCCAGTGCCTCCTATTATCTGACCCTGTTGACTGTCCCTGGTAGAACTTTTCACTACAGACAATGATAGTATTTTTTTTGTAGCTCTGTGTGCATGCACTCAGTCGTGTCTCTTTGTGACCCTGTAAGCTCTAACCTGCCAGGCTTCTCTGTCCATGGGATTTTCCAGGCAAGGATGCTGGGTTGCCATTTCCTCTTCCAGGGGATCTTCCCAATTCAGGAATCAAACCCACATCTCCTGCACTGGCACATGGATTCTTTACCACTGGGCCACCTGACCATTTATTTCCTGACAGTTCCAAGAATTATACCTCCAGCAAAGACCTCTTCCCAGAACAGATCATATTGGCAGGTGACAATCTGACAAGGAAGGAAGGAAAGAAGGGAGGGAGGGAGGGAGGGAGGGAGGTAGCTCTGTTTGGATATCCAAAATTTGAACTTCTGATCCACCCCTCCACCTTGCCTCGCCCACATTCTCCCCTGTCATGTTTCATGGAAGCGCCATCCTTCCAGTGTTTGAGGCCAGAATCTTTGGAGTCCTTCTTGGTGCCTCTCCTCCCCCCACACTCCACCACTGTGCCCAAGCGAATTCTACTGGCTTTGCTTTCAAAGTCTATTTGAGGTCTGACCCCTGTCATCACTTCTGCCCTTTCAAGTCTGGAGCAGGTCACTGGGGATCCCTAATGTTTTCAAATACTTGTGCAAATGTTCAAACCCTTCTTAGAGGGTCTCACCTGACTGTCCTATGAAAGTTGAAAACTTCTATCATGCTCACATTGCATTCCCTAGGTCGCTTGCTGTTTATCTAAACATATTCGTAATTCATGAGTTTTTATGACACTTAACACTTTCCAGCTTCTCCTCTGGACCCAGTTTTTGTACCTTCCTGGATTCATTCACCCCTGCCTTTCTGCTCAATGCTGATAACTGTCCAGGAAGATCACCTGGCACTACCACATTCTGAGGGCCATAGAGGAGGGGCCTTGATCTTGCCTGAAAACAGACTCACTATGCTCTGCCACCACCTGGCAAGGTGGCAGCTGGGGTCACTGTCCTGTGCAGCTGGGCTCTCCGAGACAGCTGCTCCTAGACACTCATGCCCAGCTCAGGCCCCAGAGAAGGTGTTGCCCCAAGTCTTCCACTGTTGCACCGCTGCTGTTTCTGGGGCTGCTGAGGACAGAGACTTCACAGGAATTCTGAGAGCACCCATGCAATCATGAGCTCACCTAGAGGCTCAGGCGGCAACAGGTCAGGTGCGGATCCTTGTGCTCACCCAATGCTGGGCTCAGGGGCTGCTCTTCCTGTCTTGAGACCTTGCCTCTCTCATGGGTGCCAAGAGAGTTTTGAGGGCACAAACTGTAAGACAGTGGGGTTGGCAGTTCTTGGGGCAAACTGTCTCGAATACATCACAAGAGCCTGTGGTTAAATATTTCTCCCTTTCTGTTCTGTTTACATCTTGGAATAACAAACTACCTTAAGGATGGAAAATAGCAACAACAATTTATTTTGCTCTTGAATCTGTAGTTTGGCCAGGGGGTATTGGGAGTGACTTATCTCTGCTCCACTGGAGCTGGAGGATCCTGAATCAAGGCTGTGTGCTCACGTAGTTGGCAGGGTGGTGCTGGGTGTTGGCTGGGAGGCTCAGTTCTTCTCCACATGGGGACTCTCCCCAGGACTTCTTGTTTCCCACAGCAGGGCTTCTGGGTTAAAGCTGAAGCATCTCAGGAACCAGGAAGTAGCAGTTGCCAATCACTTAAGGCCTAAGGCTTGGAAGCTTGTACTGGGTCACTTCCTCTATATTCTATATCAACAGCCCATCCAGATCCAGGGAAGGAACATAAACTCTGGCTCTCAGGGGAAGGAATGACAGGGAAGTTGTGACTGTTTCTTTTTTTTTTTTAATTGAAGTATAATTGATTTATAATAATATATTAATTTCAGATATACAACATAGCAGCTCAGCATTTTTGTAGATTCCACTCCACTTAAAGTTATTATAAAACAATGGCTGTGCAATATATCATTGTTGCTTATTTATTTTATACATAGCAATTTGTACCTCTTAATCCCATGCCCCATCTTCCTCTCTCCAGTCTTAACAACTAGTTTGCTTTCTGTATCTGTGAGTCCACTTCTGTTTTGTTATATACATTCATCTGTTTTATTTTTTTTTAGATACTATGGACAAGTGATAACACACAGTATTTATCTTTCTGTCTGATTTATTTCACTAAGCCTAATACTCTTTGGGTATATCCATGTTGTTGCAAATTGCAGAATTTCATTCTTTTTATGGCTGAGTAATATTCCACATTTTATACCACATTTTCTTTATCTGTTCATTTGTTGATGAACATTTACATTGCTTCCATGTCTTGTCTATTGTAAATAATGCTGCTATGAACACTGAGTTTCATGTATCTTTTTGAATGAATGTTTTCACTTCTTTTGGATATATACTCAGGAGTGGAATCGCTGGATCATATAGTAGTTCACGGCGAAGATCCCCTGGAAGTCGGCATGGCAACCCACTCTGGTATTCTTGCCTGGAGAATCCTGATGGGCAGAGGAGCCTGGCGGGCTACAGTCCGCAGAGTTGCAGAGGCGGACACGACTGAAGCAACTGAACACGCACATGGTCACTCTGTTTCTCGTGTTCCGAGGAGCCTGCATCCTGTTGCATAGTGGCTATGCCACTTTATACTCAAGTTGTGGCCATTTTCAACCTGCCATATGTCTTCCTTAAGATGAATTGTTCTGAGACCCAGTGATTCACAGGGCTTTTGTATAGACTAAGTAATTGGCTGTGTTTTTATGAAGCAAGAAGCCTGGTTGGTAACCCATCCCTGTATTTGTTGCTCTTCTTTCCTTGCATCATCCTCTGTTCTCATTCCTGCTTATCTGGATTTTACTCTCAAGGAAACTGCTAGCCATAGCTTTTGCTTCAGTTCTGTTCTGTGTTCTGGAGAACCCAGTGCAAATCAGATACTAGGTACTTTACATAGGGATTTCCCTGGTGGCTTAGACGGTAAAGCGTCTTGCTTACAATGTGGGAGACTGGGTTCAATCCCTGGGTCGGGAAGATCCTCTGGAGAAGGAAATGGCAACCCACTCCAGTACTCTTGCCTAGAAAATCCCATGGACAGAGGAGCGTGGTGGGCTACATAGCTTTGTTTATTGTCTATCTCCCTCCCTAGTATGTAAGCTTCTTAGAGCACATGTGCGTGTGTGTTTCATTTAGGATTATATTCTTAGAGCCTAGAACAGTGTCTGGCTCATTGAAGGTACTCAGTAAATGTTAATTGAATGATATTTATATCTTGATTATCTAGAGCTTAATTTCCATGAAAGCAGGAACATCGCCATCTCAACATTGTTCCCTTGGCCTCCTATAATACTTTAGAAAAGAATACATGAACAAAACCAGGAGAAACAATACATAGAATGTTGTTGAGGGAAACATAGTCATTGAAAACCAGGGAATATCAATAGAAGCTTCTAGAAAGGTCCAGGAACCAGAACAGCTCAAAAGGATCCATGCAAGGTCATCACATTTGAAAGGTGACAGCATCACAACTGTCACAGCATTTGGGGGATGTTATTATACAAACATTTTGAAATTGAACTTTAATAGCCTTTGGAGAAGAGGAGCCAGATGAAGCCTCTGTGGCCCCAGACTCCTCAAGTGTCAGAGACCGGCAGAGCTGTTCAGGTGCCTGTCTGAGGAGCTGGACATATTCCTTCATGCCCTTGGCATACCTATGTCTTCCAGGAACATGTATCTCTAAGAGCATTACCTTGACCAACCCTGGTTTTGCTGATTTGAGTTGCCCCTGATGAGTTTTGATTATCTTAGTTTTGTATGAGGATTTGTTTCCTTATCTTTTCGATGCATTCAATTCAAGTCAACATTTTCTTTAAAGTTGAGAGTCTATTTGCCAGGTACAATTCAGTTTTTGCACCATGTCAGTCAAGACACCAATAGAAAACAGGGAACCCTCCATGAGAGAGATCAATTCAAGGAGAGTTCGCATACCAGTGGCTGTTTCCAGAGCTGTGAGTGCCAGGGGCCTGTGGAGGCCAGCCCAGTAACTGGAACAATAATCAGTTCTCTCCTGGCAGCTGTAGTGCCTTGGGCAGAGTACAGACAGAGGTCCAGGGGTCACAAATCAGAATATTCCAAGGTTACAACTCAAGCTAACACACCACTGAGTAAAATTTGTTCTACCCTCCTGCTTCACTAATGTGGTACTTGTGTGAAGACCTGGAGAGCCAGGTCTGCATAGAGAATTATTACGTCCCTCTGAGTTACAGACCCTGGTGCCAGAACATGGTGGGGAGAGACAGACAGCTCATGTCCCTGCCCCCTCCCTTCCCCTGACCTATGCTCACGGCAGACACCTTTGCCAGCTCATGGAGGGACACTCTCTCCATTCATCCAAGCTCTGTTCACAATTCTGCTGTCCTTTGGCCATCTGGGGTCTAAGGGTGGGCATACCAGGGTCACAGTCCCCCAGCCACCCTGAGACAGAACTGGAGCTGAGACCTGCACACACCTTGGAAGCTGGCTTGGTTCTATTCAAGTGGAGAATTCCCAGTCTGAGTTCCTAGAATGTTCTATAAGTAAGGAGTTTGATAAAGATTGGTCAGGGATCCCACTTGCACTGATCTGCTAGTGGCAGTGCTGTGATGACTCCAGGGATTGAGGGCAGGTGGGAGGTCTGCGGACTGTGCTATCCTTGATCAGGAGTAACCTTCCTTTTGGACACACAGTCATCCACAGGTAACCTTGCAGGGAGGGAGTGAAGGGACACAACCTGCCTCTGATACCAGCACTCCCCACTGGCTTCCCCCATCAGAACACAGAGCACTGGGGCATCCTCGTGATGGAGCCTCCAGGCTGGAGAGCAGAGAGAATCTGGAGGGGCCAGGCCAAGGTCACAGGCACAGGTCACATCAGCGGACAATGCAGACCACCATCTGCCTCTTCAACCACAGGGGATAATTTATCAACGCTAGAAGAGAAGGAGGTAGTGCCTATGGAAGGACTAGCCTGGGCCTCCAAGCAAGTCCACGGGGGAGCCTGGGATCTGCGGATCTGCTTTACCCTTGACCGTCATGTTTTTAAGAGTTGAGGTGGGAGAGAGGCGCAAAGGGTACCAGCAACAGTCTTCATGGGTGATGTCATTTGGTTAAGCCCTTGAAATAATCCTTCACAGGGTACTGTTGAAAATTATTTCATTTTATGACTTTTTATCTGTAAGAACACCCTGCTGATTAACACGCCTAGTCATCCCCACAAGCGGATGTTTAGGGTGCTTTGAGCAAGGCATGGTGCCAAGTCTAGGCAGAGGCTGTGCCCCAAGGAGCTTGTAGTCTGAGTGGAGAGGCCTGGACTCTGCTCTGAGCGCTCCATTCTCAGAATTTCTCCCCTTGCTCCCCTCCCTGCACCCCATCTTCTTGAGGCCTCTAGGCTCTAAGTTAGACAGAGTCAGAGAGGACTTAGGGAAACTTCTGTGTGTGAGAGAGGGCAACAGAGAGAGAATAGATGGAGAATTTTTTTAAGGGGTGTGAGGGCGCTCTGAATGCAGTACCAGTGAAGCAGATGGAGTTCCGGGAGGAGGTGGTGAAAGAGCAGGGGAAAGGCAGGAGAAGGAGCGGGGAGAAGGGAAAGAGAAAAAAGAAGGGGAGGAGGGAGGGAAGGAGGACCAGTAATAAAAAGACCTTGAAGGAGCGAAGATAAAACAGGTAGAGGGATAAACAAAGGACCGTCATCTCATCTTTCATGCATGAGTTCGTATTGGGTATCGTTTCCTGTTCATTCAGAAACCATGCGTATTACTGATCTCCTGCTCTCTGTGGCTTTGGTCTCCAATGTGCACTAATGTTTTCAGTATCTCCCATGTTGTTTATTCCTGATGTCTTTGTACCGTTATTTTGTACAATTTTGCATTGTTTTGTATTTTGTATTGTTTCTAGGCTGCTGCTGCCAAGTCACGTTGGTCGTGTCCGATTCTGTGCAACCCCATAGACAGCAGCCCACTAGGCTCCTCTGTCCCTGGGATTCCCCAGGCAAGACCACTGGAGTGGGTTGCCATTTCCTTCTCCAATGCATGAAAGTGAAAAGTGAAAGTGAAGTCGCTCAGTCATGCCTGACTCTTTGAGACCCCATGGACTGCAGCTTACCAGGCTCCTCCGTCCATGGGATTTTCCAGGCAAGAGCAATCATATTTTTTAGGACGAAGGCACTAAGGCACATTTTGAGGCAATCACCTGTGGTACCAAAAACCTGAGGAACCAAGACAAATAATATTTTAATGTAGTAGTTTAAAAAATCAAAATCAATGAGAAAAGTTCATGATGAACAAAATCTCAAAAATTCAAATAAAATCAGGATCAACATCCTAAGGCTGAAACAACAAAACAGTTTTGTTCCCATCAGTAGCGGCTACTGGTTCCTTATAATCAAGGCCAAAGGGAGGGGTGGAGGGAAAGTCACCAGTCAGGGCAGCCGTCCCTGTCCACAGAGTGCTGGTTGTGCTCTGCAAGTGAAGCTCTGTTGTCTGAGTGCCCCTGCTGCCTTAGGAGTGATTCTGCGGTAGGTTTGTGCTTCCATCTAGTGGTCATATATGCCAGCCTCACTTCTGGAGTCTTTTGGGGGAGGCACGGTTAAACCCGAAAAGACAGAAAGCAAAGAGATAAACAAATATCAGGAACTCTCCGGATCAACAGGTTTTTGAAGTTGTGTTCACTTTCAATCCGTTGTTTGGTATCTGTTTTTCTTTCCTTTTATTAAATACAAATTGAATTCCTTCTATGTTAACGAGAGGGCTGGACCCTGGATATGGAATGGCAGACTATCCTACGTGGACAGCTCTTTCAGGAAGTCTGAGTAGGAAGAGATTGTACAATTCATCTACTAGTCCATTTAATTAAACGCAAAAACCTAAAAAGAAGCCTGGAGAGGGCTGCTGAGAGAGCGAGCTTTGTCTAAAGTAATATAACTGGTTAGCAGAGTCAGACTTCTGACTCAGTGAGGTGCACTTTCCAAGGCATGCTGTTTCCTTTCTCACGTCAGGATGCTGAAACAAGCCTTTTAAAGCTCCTCTTATCTTCTTTGTGGGAAGAGTAATTGGAGTGTAGTTTAGAAATGGATTAGAGAAGGAAGTCAGTCAGTCAGTTCTGCTTAGAAACAGACTCTGCCAGTTCCCCAAAGTCAAGACAATATAGAATGTATGACTCATGTTTGAAACGTATTTAATTCACACTAGAGAAGGAGAAGCAATAACTTACATCTCGCCCATGTGCCAACAGCTCCCTCATTCCCTTCTTTTGTGACTGAGCTACTCCCACTTAAAGTCTTAAAAGCACCCTGGCTTCAGGGGCCACCACTAACCCATCCTTCATTTTTCTATTATAGATACAGAGTATTAAGTGTTCCCCAGCAATGCATTATATTGGTGCTTCGTGTTCGGGATAAAATAACTTACTCTGATACAGCAAAACAAAAAAACCGATTGAAAGCTAATTTGCAAACATATTTAATATATCATGTATTTAGTTTTTTATCATTAAAAATTTCAAACATGCACAAATTCAGAGTTTGCAGTGAACGCCAGCATACCAATCACCCAATTTACCAACATTAGCAGTATTACGTATTTAGTAAGATTATGCCCCATTTAATTCATCTTCCTTCCTTTCTTTTTTTCTTTCTGAAGGATTTAAACAAATTTTAGACACTTCATTCTTAATACATTATTAGGAATTTCCTAATAATATGGACTTTTCCTTGCTACGATGCCATTATTATACTCATAAAATAAACAATAATTCCAGGATATCATCCAAGGTTCAGTGCATCATCATATTTCCTCATCACATTTCACAGTTCAGTTCATGTCATGTTGGACTCTTTGCAAACCATGGACTGTAGTATGCCAGCTTCCCTGTCCATCACCAGCTGCTGGAGCTTCCGCAAACTCACATCTGTAGAGTCAGTAATGCCATCCAACCATCTCATCCTGTCGCCCCCTTCTTCTGCCTTCAATCTTTCCCAGCATCAGGGTCTTTTCCAATGAGTCAGTTCTTTGCATCAGGTGGCCACAGTATTGGAGCTTCAGTTTCAGCATCAGTCCTTCCAATGAATATTCAGGACTGATTTCCTTTAGGAGGGACTGGTTTAATCTCCAAAATCACCTTTTCTATTGTTGGTTTATTCAACTCTTGATTCAAACAAATTCCAAAGATGACATTTGATTATTGTCTCTTAAGTCTCTTTCAGTCTAGACAATCCACTCTCTCTCTCCCCCAACATCCCCCGCATCAGACAATGTTTTGTAAAGAAACCAGGTCAGGTATCCCGAAGAATGAATGTCCCCCATGCTGGATTTGTCTGCTTCCTTCCTTGTGGTGTCATGCAGTCCATCACACTGTGCACTGTGATTACTGTGAAGGGATGTGAGTACTAGAGGCTTTGCTACACTCAGGTTCTTTCCATCCTCCACCTTTTCTGCAAGAATACTTCTTAGGTTGTTTGTGTATATCACACAGCAGCACCTCAGGAAGTTCACCATGTCCGGGTATTTCAGTTCTGGTGTGCAAATGTATATAACCAGAATTATATTTTGAAAGTCATTTATAACAGAAAATTTGCAAGAATAGCAGAAAATTGAGTTTCATCTAGTTTCAGGCATGGAGGCATAAACTGCTAGATTTTTTTCTTTGTTTGTTCTCTCTTCTTTCTTTTCATCACTGTGAGTGCATGCTCAGTTGTGTCCGACTCTTTGTGATACCATGAGCCTGCCAGGCTCCTCTGTCCATGGAATTTTCCAGGCAAGAATACTGGAGTGGGTTGCCATTTCCTTCTCCAGGGGATCTTCCTGACCCAGGGATCGAACCCGTGATCTCTTGTGTCTCCTGCATTGGCAAGCTGGTTCTTTACCGGCTGAGCCACCAGGGAAGCCCATTTCATCCCTAAGTAATTGAATTATCGTCACTATTTCCAATAAATTTAAGTGATACAATAATATTGTCCTATTTACAGTCCAATTTAAATTTTTCCAATTGTCCCCCAAATGTTTTCTGTAGTCTTTTTTTTTTTTTAATTCTGCAACAAGAGTCATGTTTGCATTTGGCTTTCTTGTCTCCTACCATTCATTATCTTTACCTTGCCTCTTTTTGTCTTCCTAGCAGTTCCATTTTTGAAGTTCCCAGGCCAATTGTCTTAAAGAATTCCTTTTGATTTAGGTTAGTGTTAAGCATTTTTGACAAAACTAATTACGTGGGTGGTATTATATCTCCCCATTGCCGCGATTTGCAGGCCACGGTGCCAGTTTGTGCCATGACTGATAGGTCAGTTCAGTTCAGTTCAGTTACTCAGTCATGTCCAACTCTTTGCAACCCCAGGCACTGCAACACACCAGGCCTCCCTGTCCATCACCAACTCCTGGAGTTTACACAAACTCATGTCCATTGAGTTGGTGATGCCATCCAACCATCTCATCCTCTGTCATCCCCTTCTCCTCCTGCCCTCAATCTTTTCCAGCATCAGGGTCTTTTCAAATGAGTCAGCTCTTTGCATCAGGTGGCCAAAGTATTGGAATTTCAGCTTCAACATAAGTCCTTCCAATGAACACCCAGGACTGATCTCCTTTACAATGGACTGGTTGGATCTCCTTGCAGTCCAAGGGACTTTCGAGAGTCTTCTCCAACACCACACTTTAAAAGCATCAATTCTTTGGCACTCAGCATTCTTTATAGTCCAACTCTCACATCCATAATGACTACTGGAAAAACCATAGCCTTGACTAGATGGATCTTTGTTGACAAAGTAATGTCTCTGCTTTTGAATATACTATCTAGGTTGGTCATAATTTTCCTTCCAAGGAATAAGCGTCTTTTAATTTCATGGCTGCAATCACCATCTGCAGTGATTTTGGAGCCCACCCCCCCCCCCACAAATAAAGTCAGCCACTGTTTCCACTGTTTCCACTGTTTCTCCATCTATTTGCCATGAAGTGATGGGACCTGATGCCGTGATCTTAGTTTTCTGAATGTTGAGCTTTAAGCCAGCTTTTTCACTCTCCTCTTTCACTTTCATCAAGAGGGTCTTTAGTTCCTCCTCACTCTCTGCCATAACGGTGGTATCATCTGCCTATATGAGGTTATTGATATTTCTCCTGGCAATCTTGATTCCAGCTTGTGCTTCCTCCAGCCCAGCGTTTCTCATGATGTACATGGCAACCCAATCCAGTATTCTCGCCTGGAGAATCCCATGGACAGAGGAGCCTGATGGGCTACAGTCCACTGGGTATCAAAGAGTTGGAGACGACTGAGTGACTTCACTTTTACTTTCACTCTGCATATAAGTTGGATTAAGTTGTTGTTTCCAGTTGAGGTTCTCCAGAGAAACAGAACCAATAGGAGATATTTATAGATACAGATACAGAGATCTTTATTTATCTATCTATCCATCTGAAATTGGGTAAAGCAGTTATAGAAGCTGAAAGGTCCCAAGACATGCAATCAGCGAGCTGATATCCAGGACAGCCAAAGGTGTTGTTCCAATCTGAGTCTGAAAGCCTGAGAACCAGGAAAGCCAGTGACATAAGTTTCAGTTTGGAGGTGAGCAGGCTTGAGGTCCAAGATGAACCGATTTACTAAATCAAGTCCCAAGGCAAGAAAAGACCACTGTACCAGCTTAGCAGTTGGGCAGATGGAGTTGTTGCTACTTAGGGAGGGTCAGCCCTTTTGTTCCAGTCAGGCCTTCATTGGATGAGGGCCATCCACACTGGGGAGAGCAATCTGCTTTGGTAGTCAGTCTACCAATTCAGAGATTCATCTCATCCTCAAACACCCTAACAGACACACCCAGAATAAGGTATGACTAAATATTTGAGCATTCCAAAGCCCAAGTTGACACAGAGGACTAGCTATCACACCAGTGTCCCCCAGGCTCTCCATGTATGGTTCTTCCCCAGTGGGGATGAATGAACTGTCCATGTGGTCACAGCCTGTGCCTGTGAATATCCTGCTCCCAGTGTTTTACCCAGCAGAGTTCTAGATTTTTAAACTGCAGAAAAGTCCTGCAAAGTACTTGAGATAATTGAAAAGATGGCAAGAACCTCCTTCAATGTGAAAAACTTCCTACAGAGTTAGGGTTCAAGGTGAAGGGCCAGACTACAGAGCTAAGGTCCAGACCAGAGAAGTGCATGGATCTGATAGGGAGTGACTTTCTAGGGCCAGGCAAGGGCAGGTGAGAGTCTGGCTTGACTGACAGCAGGTACTTATGTAAAGCCAACTGTCAGGTAAACACTGGGGGAACTCCCAGTTTGTTCTCCTAACTCTCCCCACTTCATTATCATTTTAAGCCACTATATAAGATTTTTAACCCACCAATGTCACCTATACATTGCTTAATGGCCTTCCAAATGCTTACATCAACTTAGGGGTTTTATTTATCTCTTTCCCAGCTCATTACCTCACCTCCACCATTACGGATTCTAACCACCTTATATGTGTGTGTGTGTGTGTGTGTGTGTGTGTGTTTTAACTTTATTTTACTTTAAAATACTGTATTGGTTTTGCCATACATCAACATGAATCCACCACGGGTGTACACATCTTCCCAATCCTGAACCCCTCTCCCACCTCCCTCCCAGTACCATCTCTCTGGGTCATCCCAGTGCACCAGCCCCAAGCATCCTGTATCCTGCATTGAACCTAGACTGGCGATTCGTTTCTTATATGATATTATACATGTTTCAATGCCATTCTTCCAAATCATCCCACCCTCTTCCTCTCCCACAGAGTCCAAAAGAATGTTCTATACATCTGTGTCTCTTTTGCTGTCTCACATACAGGGTTATCGTTACCATCTTTCTAAATTCTATATATATTTGTTAGTATACTGTATTGGTGTTTTTCTTTCTGGCTTACTTCACTCTGTATGTTTTATAGCATTTTATTTTAAAAGAGGAATTTCACACTTTATTTTATCCTCACAATAACTAGGAGGATCTTCCCTGGTGGCTCAGACGGTAAAGAATCTGCTTGCAATGCAGGGGACCCGGGTTCTATCCTTGGGCTGTAAAGATCAGCTGGAGAAGGGCATGTAATCCACTCCAGTATTCTTGCCTGGAGAATTCCATAGACAGAGGAGCCTGGTGTGCTATAGTCCATGGCGTCACAAAGAGTCGGACACGACTTAGTAACTATCACCAAGTAAATATTGCAATTCTACATTAGTTTTAGGGTGAACTAAGAATAGATAAATTCTTATCCTTCAAAAGGCTTTTGAATGTGGAAAGGTATACAAAATCTCTTTGTGTAGTACTTTACTTACTAATTTTAACTATCCGGATAACAAGCTATTAGAGTTTTTAAAAGTAAACAGTTGTATTAGATATTCATATACTACTTACAATTAAAAAAAAATTCCCCCAAGATTTGAATAATGTGCATGTGATCAAATGGGCTTCCCTGGTGGCTTAGATGGTAAAGAATCTACCTGCAATGCAGATCTGGGTTCGATCCCTGGGTTGGGAAAATCCCCTAGAGGAGGAAATGGCAACCCACTCCAGTATTCTTGCCTGGAGAATTCCATGGATAGAGCAGCTTGGCAGGCTACAGTCCATGAGGTCGAAAAGAGTAGGACATGACTGAGCAACTAAACACACACACACACACACACACACACACACATACACACACGCACACACGTGCACGTGCGCGCACATGTATTCAAATTCTCTAAACAATCAGATTAGTTAAACAAATTAGGTTCTTATTAGAAGATCAAAAACCATTAAAATCAGACCAAGCACAAATAAGGTTGAGTGCTAACCATTTTTTTGCCCTTACGATTCACTGACCTAGTCTCTTAGCGTCACTAAAAACATGTGCTCCTTATCATAATTTTATAATTATGTGTGGGTTATCTAACAGTGTTAGCTCCTGGGAAATGAGGAAGTCATTCTGCTTTGTGAGCCCTGTTCTTCAGATTGTCTTTCTGTTGTATTAGCTTGTAGGATGCTATTGAAACTTCCTTCTGTTTGGTTATTTTGTGTGACCATCAGGTTGTAAACAGTGAATCCCCAGGAGGCTGATAAGCCCTTCCTGTTCTGAATAGGGTTCCTTCTATCTCTGTGTTAGCTCAGTTCCCTTCAGCTATTTTTTCCTCTCTTCTTTCCTACTTATTCAGATATACACATATGCGCACACGCATACACGCACACACTAGTATATTTATAAACTAAAGTAGGAACAAAATACGTGTATGTGTATATATACATACGTACACTGGTTATGCATATACCTCCCTTAATGCAATAATGACAAACATAAATCTTATTTCATCCATCTGTGGATTCACAACTTCCTTTTTGTACTTTTTAACCTGATCTTCTGACTCTGATTTTGATCATGAAATTTTATAGATCAAATCATTGCAATTAACCATAATGCCAAAAGCAATTTTATTATATAATTATAATTTAATAGCTAAGAATTACTACCATTATTTAAGACTTGAAGTATTATAATTTTTCGACAGAACCTCTTATGTGGGATCCTTCGGTTATATGTCACTGTTTCCACTATTCCTCGCATGCCCCTGGTTTTCTGATACACACAGGATGATCCTGACCCATCCTGAGTGTTTTCCCTTAGCCCATCACCTCTGACTTTCCCCTCCTTCCTCCATCTCTCTCAGCCACAGTCGCCTACCATGCCAGCTCCTTGGTTACCCCTTGGCCACAGGCAGTCCCACTCTGCTGGCTGCCTGTCCAGCCACCTTCTGAGGCACAGTGGGAAGTAGCTTTGCCTGCAATTTGTGCTGATCTCCACAGTAATGCTTATTGAATCTATAAAAATATGCATTTTTTTGGCAAGACTTGTGTTTCTCTTTACAACCAACTTATAGTATTCTAGCACGGTGTTGTCCACCACTTACAACAGCATAGTGCCTGGGGAAAAATTATAAACACAACAGCATAATGCCTGGGGACAAATTATAAACAGGGACTTGACTTTATGTTTTGGACGGAAGAGGGCTGTTGCAGTGGGGACTTAGCTTTAATAGTGGTCAGATTATTAGTGAATATTTAATGTTAGGATGACTTTTGCTCTCCTAAGAAATATGGCAACTACAAACATTTTATAATCAATTCTTAGATAACAAAGATGCGATAAGTTAACCTGGTGGACTTAATTCTAAGACTTCCAACTTAACCCACTATTCAAAATATAAATGATTAATCAGCCTGATCGTCCATCTTGAAAGGATGAGATGCATTCTTTGTCTTTTCTCTGAGATTGGAGATTGCCCAGGATGTGAACTTGAAAAGGCTTACAACATTCTCAGGCTTCCTTGTCTACACCTGGGCTCTTCTGCTGGTGTTTACCTTTTACCTCTCCATCTCTTGAAGACATGTCCTGCTAAGTAAGAAAAAAGCAATGGTGGCTATCGAGTCCCTTTTGCCTCCTGGTATTGCAACAGGCTTGATGAAAGTCTGGTGCTGTCTAGAGTCCCTGGTGGCTCAGATAGTGAAGAATCTGCCTGCAATGCAGGAGACCTGGGTTTGATCCCTGGGTCAGGAAGATCCCATGGAGGAGGAAATGGCAACCTGCTCCAGTATTCTTGCCTGGAGAATTCCATGGACAGAGGAACCTGATGTGCTACAGTTTATGGGGTTGCAAAGAGTTGGACATGATTGAGTGACTGACTCTTTCAACTTCACTGATGAGAATCATGACACAAACATCTTACATTTTTGCCTTATAAAAGGGACATTGGGAGACTGGGTTCCCCTGAGAAGAGGTAGTGGAAACAGGCCATCTTAATTAACAAAAGGACTGATGAGCAGGCATGTTTGCTATCACCTTTGAAAGTCCTGGTGGCCTTCAGTATAAGGATTCATCCCTTGGTAAGAAGCTTTGGGCTTGGGTAATCTGAAGAAAAATGGAGCTGCAACCCAGATCCAGAGTTCCTAGAGAGAGAACCCCTTCCCTCCTTGGAGATGATGTGTTTTCCTGTAGCTTATGGTAAAGTGGTTCTCTGAGGATGTCTTCTTTGCCAATTACCTCCAAACTCATCATCTCACTGGTTTCACCCTAATTGTAGCTTACTTAAGATATAAGAAAATGTAATCCTTACATACCATATTCTATAAATCTAACTAATAAAAACGTTTCGTAAGAGCATTTTGAAGTCCAAGAGGATGTTGGAATAATTTTTATGAGATTAAAAAAATAATCTCTTCTTACAGACAAGAAAGTCCATTTTGCCAAGAATAAATGAATTCAACTAGCCAAGGGATTTCGGCTTGACTTGGCTCAGAGGTTAAAGCATCTGCCCGCAATGCAGGAGACCTGGGTTTGATTCCTGGGTTGGGAAGATCCCCTGGAGAAGGAAATGGCAACCCACTCCAGTATTCTTGCCTGGAGAATCCCATGGACCGAGGAGCCTGGTGGGCTACAGTCCACGGGATTGCAAAGAGTTGGACACGACTAAGTGACTTCACTTTCACTTTGAGATGCCGAACCCACTGTGTTTCACTGGCCTCCTCCCAGAGCCAAGCATGTTTTCTAGGGCTGAGAGTTAGTGCTAGTATCTAATGTTCATACAAACATGTTAGTACTTATAATTATTTTAGTGTGCCAGTTGCTCTTAATACAAAAAGCTTGGTTTCTTTTTTGAACCAGTTTTACTCTACAGGCAAGGAAGAGAGAGATTATTGATGTTACAAGTCATCCTTTTATTAGAGTTTGTTAAAGTTATGTGGAAAAATTTGAGTTTCCTCTTTGATATTTCCTTAAGTATTCTTACTTTCTTCCTTCATATGATTTTCAGGTAATTTAAATGTTTTTTCATGATTAGGTTCAGAAACATTTTCTAGGAATACTTCCTAAAAAGAAAATTATGGTAAACAATCAATGTTGACAGCCATAAAAAATTCATGGAAACTTCAAAGAAAACATCATGCTATTTTACATGAGGGCTCATCATTTCCAAATAAATTTTTCTAAAAGATGACTATAAAATAAAAACAATAGCAAATTCCTCTACCATGTTAAGATAGATTGATTTAAAAAACAGAAGCATTTCACCAGTCACTTCTTTTCTGCTTGTTGGGACTTCATTCTCTATCAGTACAAGCTTCTCCAGTTTTCTCTGCTCTTTCCTTGTCTGACCCTGCTTTCTCTGGACTGCTACCATTCTTCCTATTTCAGTCTTGTTTATTATTGTTGCTGTTGCTGTCATTATTGTCTTCATCATCATCATCATCATCATCATTCTGTTTTTACCACTTCCCAGGCTCTACATCAGCGATCCCCAACATTTCTGGCAACAAGGAGCAGTTTTATGGAAGATAATTTTTCCAGGGGATTTCAGGATTACGCCACTGCTGACGTGATAAGAGACAAAGCTCAGGCAGTAACGTGAGCAGTGGAGAGCAGCTGTAATTGCAGATGAAGCTTCACTCCCTTGCCCACCACTCACCTCATGCTCTGTGGCCCAGTTCCTAACAGGCCATGGATGGGTACCAGTCTATGGGTCTGGGAGTTGGAGACCCCTGCACTATACTATTCTGGACCTTCATTTTAAAAGTTCAGGCCCAATGGCTCTGTTGTTCTTCCACCCACCCCCTCCATCAGTCCACAACATCCTGCCTCCTTTTACCCTGTCCTCTTTCACATCCCCTCATTCCTCATCTCCTTTTAGCCTACATACTTCTCAGAGCCCAGTCTTAGCCAGACAATCACCAAATAACTAGTTGCAGGCTTCCTGACCACTCCTCAAAGAAAGATGTTACATCCTGCTTTTGACTTCAGACAGGACTGTGTACAGGCACCTTCCAACACCCCACACCCTCCCTCCCCATGAGTAGTCAGGATGCAGCTTGCACTTGGAATCCCATGCATTAGACCCACTTCTATCTTGCAATCACTCAGGGAGGACCAACTGTGTGCAGGGCAAGAGGAGGAGTAGGTGACTTATAGGCAAAGATGAATGAAAAGGGACTCGTCTTTGTAATAGGGTACAATGGAGGCAAGCCCCCAGAAGAAGCAGTGATGAATGCTGTTGCAAGAGATCGTCAGGAACAGGAAGTGATATTTGTGGTGGGTTCACCCAGGATAGACAAGCAATGCTGAGCAGACAAGGGGAGAAGATCATTCCAAGAAGTAGCCATTTATGCAAAGGTACTGAATGTTAACAGCAAGATATATATGTATCTAACATATATGCATGCATATATATGTGTGTGTTTTGCATATCAATGTATGCATTATATTTATTATATATGTGTAAAATGCATATGCATACATGTGAGTATGTGTGTGTCCATGTGTATTAGCTGGGGTTCTTCAACGAAACAAAACCAATAGGCTAAGTATATATAAAAAGAGATTTTTTTTTAAGGAATTGGGATGGGTTATATCTGTTTGGCTCCCCTGAATGCCTTGCCTGATGCAAGCCCTAGCACTCAGGAGGTGATGGTCACACAGTATGGTGGCTTTAGAGTCAAGCACTTGGTCAAATCTCCTTCCTTCACCTCATATTTGTATGGCCTTGAGTAATCATTTAAGCTCTTTGTGATTTAGTTTCCTTTTGCCTAAAGTAGGAATCATAATAGTACTTATGTTTTTGAGGCACCTATGAAAATGAGGCTTGGAAAGCCTCTGGAAGAGTGCCTGGAACATAGGAAGTGCTCAACAAATTTTAGTTAATTATTTGGTACTCAAAAATACTCATTGAATTAATGAATGGATGCTAAGCCCAAATCTGTCTCCCACTACCTTTACCTATAGCCATTTAAAATCAACCTACAAGCTAAATTCTCCCAACTTTGCTCTGACTCATAAAATCTGTATATATATATATATATATATATAATATATACAAACATATATATAAAATTTGTATATTATGTATTACTCATATATGTATAGAAATATGCATTAGTATATTAGTCAGGGATATATATATGTATATGTAACATATATGAAAGTTATATATATAGAAGATATATATTTGTATATGTTTTTTATACAAATGTATATATAAAAGAGAATGATTTAAGGAATTGGCTCATGGGATTATGGGGGTGGCGAATTTGAAATCTACAGGGCAGACTGGCAGTCTGGAAAATCAGGCAAGTGTTGCTGTTGCAGTCTTGAGTCTGAATTCTGCATTGCAGTAAGCAAGGTTCTATGTTGTAGTGTTAAGGAGAATTATTTCTCCCTAGGGAAACCTTAGTCTTTGCTTTTAAGACCTTTGACTGATTCGACAAGGCCCATCTACATTATGGAGGCACCCTGCGTTACTCAAAGTTTACTAATTTAAATGTAAATTGCATCTAAAAAATACCTTCACAGTAACATCTAGGCTGGTGTTTGACCAAACAGCTGAGCACCATAGCGAAGGCAAGGTGACATATAAAATTTACTGTCACAGACTGCTTGCTTTACTTTCTGTGCCCCCCTGCAAAAGGGGGAGTTCTGGTGTGTCACAAAATTGAATGAGTTTACATATTTGTATTTGGCTTTTATTACATACTTGGCCAAACTAAGATTTTTATGTAGTTATTTTTTAGTTCTTTATAGCTTAAAATGTACTTTAATGCACATTGTGTTATTTGATCTTCTCAACCATCTTGAGAGATACAGATACTCTGTTAACCCACTTTACAAGGAAGGAAGTCAAAGCTCAGACAGTGTCTCCACTTGCCAGTAGGGTAAAGGACACTTGGCATCCTTAACCCAGGCCTTCCCTGCACACCTTGCGGGCTTTCTAAGGCATTAGAAAATTGCTCTAGACACTTGGAAATAAAAATAAGATGAATCAGACATGGTTCCTTCCTCAAGGAGCTTATAGTCATACCCAGCTAGCTAAGAACAATCTGACTTCAATTTTCATAATGATGAGAACAAAGTTTTCTAAACTCCAAGGATGGAGGAACTCATGTTAGCTGGGGATGGGGAAGGTTTTAAGAGTGCTGACACAGATGTGGAGGATCCAATGACTCTCTTATTTGCAGGCACATCTGGATGTCTTCAAATTCTCTGCACCACTTATTTGCATTATTATTTGTTTATCCAGATGGTGAAAAATATAATGATTAAAATATTTGACCAAAACGCCTAGCAGGGGGAAAAGCCAGGGAAGAAAAAGGAGAGAATCAGTTATTAAATGAAATCCTTAAATGTTCCTTTTGTTTTAATCATGGAAAAGGCAATTTTATAAAATGGTGAGGGTAGCATCCTCTGAAGATAATATTTATTTCACAGTGTTTGACTTACAATGAGTAGGAAGTTGTGTGTATGTATACGTGTGTGTGTGCGCGCGTGCGTGCGTGTGTGTGTGTGTGTGTGTGTGTGTGTGTGTGTGTATGTTTCACAGGGGCTGGAGGTGAAGCTAAGACCTTTTGCCTTAGTGAATTGTCCTCCAAAACCCAGAACTTCCTAGCTTTGTTTTGGTTATTTTGCGCTTACCTCTAATTTCAGACTAATTCCAAGGGTCTGAAAAAATTTAAACCAATTCCCAAGAATGAGGAAATCATTAGCATAATTGCTTTTAGGTTTATATTAAATTTCTAAATTGCATTGAATAATCAGCTGCATTTTATTACTTATACCCTTTCCTTAAGTATTTATTATGTGCTGTCTTATTAATGGGGGCTTCCCTAGTGGCTCAGTGGTAATCTGCCTGCCAGCGCAGGTGTTGTGGGTTCGATCCCTGGTCAGGAAGATCCCCTGGAGAAGCAAATGGCAATCCACTCCGGTATTCTTGCCTGGGAAATCCCATGGACAGAGGAGCCTTGCATGCTACATTCCAGGGGTCACACAGGAGTTGGACATGACTTAGTGACTAAACAGTAACATCTCATTAATGATCAGTAAAGGAAGAATTATTCCTGTTTTAATGGTGATGATACTGAGGTTCAGAGAAAAAAAGTAGATTTGACCTATTCCTCTTCCTAGACTGTGGAGAGTTATGATGAAAGCCCTAGTTCTCTGCTTTTATGTTAAATGTTCTTATCCAGTCTCGTAGCTGCATCTAACGAAATCAGCTTCAAACTGTCTTTGTTCTCAATGGTTGTCAATCTCTCAACTTATAAGGTATTTATTTTGCCTTCTCATCTTCTGGAAGCTCCTGGAATAGCCCTTGTCGGTTTTCCAATCCCCTTGCCTTTGGAGTTAAGTTTAGTGAATTCACTCGGGGATTTTAATGATTCCTGTAGGAGAAATAAAGACCATGCCTCAGATGAGCATGGTCATATATCTGAGTATAGTGTAAATATAAATAGATTTTGATGTGTGTGTGTGATTTGAACTAAATTGTAGTAATGAGAAATAGGGATAGGTTCAGATGGTTTGTAATATAGATACCAATTCACATTTTATGATATGTACACCAACCAAGGAAATAACCAGGGTAGATCTGAGTTGGGGAAATTCACTTTAACTTGCAATGTGACCTTTTATACCATGATCACCAACATACTAAACAAGTCTGCATGATGTTGTGTTTTGGCAGTTTTCTTATGTTCCTTCATCTTTTTGATAGGAATAGCAATGGTGGCATTAACAGTTGGTAGCTTGAACAAAACTATACTGCAGACAGCATAAGTTATGGTTTCACTTGTAAAAATACTTTGCATAATAATTTCCCATGGAAATCCGAGATAAAAATTTTTAAAGACTACCTAGATGAGAAGTAATTTAGGACTAGAAATATGAAGGATTAATAAACCAGTATAAATGCCTATTAATTATAAAAGCAAATGAAAAAGCTTTAGTCTAATACTACAGATAAGCTCAATACTCAGGGACACACATCATACAGAAATGTTTATTTGAAAATTTATAACATGTATTTTAACTGAGTAGTATTTTTATAACTGGTGTAGTTCATGTAAGAAGGGAATTTTATTTCTATCGAGGGTTCCCTGACAATTTTTAGAGGCGAGTAAGAGACACAATGGAATTGCTTGCTCAAAAATTCCATGAACAAACCTGTCCCAAATGGACACAAGAGGGCGCCAAGCCTCTATGCTAAACATGCAGAAGCTGCTGGAGATTTAATGGACGAAACAAGCTCTGGCACTTAAAAATGAAGCCATGTTTATTTTATTCTGGGTAATATATTATGCACCTGCTTGTTTTATTTTTTAGACTGATTCGTGTCAAACGACTTTCCAGAAATATGACACATATACTGGATCCAGGCAGAATTAATCTTTCAACAAGCAAGCATAGTATTATTTTGTACAAATTTTATTCCATGATATAATGAAGTTTTACTTTATTATACTCACTCTAAAGGGAATTAAGAGAATGTAACAAGTTGTCACATACTTTTTCAAGTATTTTTTTTTCCCTCTGTAGCTTACTAAGATACAGTTTTTGGCCATGGGCTATCACACACACACACACACACACACACACACACACACACACACACACACACACACATTAAAACTCCTTTGTTAGAAGCAAAGAATAGGAAAAGTTTGTCCAGAAGGTTGAAGGGAAGTTTTAAGGCTGAAACTTCTGGAAAAAAAAGAAGATAAAAAGGGTACTTGAAAGAACTAGAGTTTGCTATAGATGGGGAAGAAAACTAAGGCATTTTTGTAGGTAAATATTTGGTTTATGTGTCAGACCAAAATACAGACTTAGTTACTTAAACAGACTTAGGTGCTTAAACAACAGAAATTTATTTTATCACAGTTCTGGAGGCTGGCTGTCCAAGATGAAGGTGCTGGCAGGGTAGGTTTCTCCCAAGGCCTGTCTCCTTGGCTGGCAGGCTGCCACCTTCTCCGGCGACCTGTCTTTCCTCTGCGTGCACACAGCCCTGGTCCCTCTTTGTGTGTCCAAATCTGTTCTTACAAGGGCGTCTGTCCGATTGGATCAGGGCACACCTGAACGGCCTTATTAGCTGCCTCTTTAAACGTCCCGTCTCCATATACTGAGGCGTTAGGAGCTATGGGCTTCACCATATGAATTTTGGAGAACACAGTTCAGCCCGCACTTGCTGCCTTATTTGTGTAAGTGTACCATGGAGGTGGGTAGTGGACTCCCTTCTGTCTGAGTGCATTTCCATTGAAACCATCACTGAGCCATAGGCACATCAGATGTTGAACATGCATTTGTTGAATGAATGAATTTCTGCTTTGAAAGGCTACCCACTTTACTCAGCTCAGGCTTGCCTGAAATCTTCAACCGCCTGACAGGTAGTAATTAACTGCTGAAAGAAAGGCATAAATACTTCCTTTTAAACACTGACATTATGTCCATTTGGTGAAAGAAAAGGATAGAGGCAAATAAAGAGAGTTCAGGAAATGCTAAAATTTCTTTGAAATAATTTCATTGAAAATTAACAAGTTGATTATTGTGAAAACAGATTCCAATTTACACATAATGGCCAATCATCTAGCTTTCCTGGCCTTTGATGAAACCCTTCCTACTCAGAGCGATTTGCTTTTTACCCCGCTGGAGTGGTTATCCAGGGCTTCTTAGGTTAATTTGCCTTTCAGACTTCAACCACTTAAAGATGATACGTTTAACTCAATTATAAGCCTCATCTTGTGCACAGGGTGGTTTCTTCTGCCCTGGCAGCCCTGCCTGGGACTTCTGTTGCAGTGCCCACCTCTTTTGTGAGGTGCAGTAACTGAGTTTTTTGCAATTGGATAACTTGTGCAGGATCTCCAAAACTCAAAACTGGAGCACAGGGGCCAGTTGGGGCAGGCTTTGGGGACTCCTGTTTTCAGGAGTGGTTTGCTGTTTCAGGAAGAATTTCTGGCCACATAGACAGAATGATGCCTCCTTGGTCGATCAACTTCAAGTGAGTCAGAAGGCTGGCATCACGGGGCAGCTTCTGTCCACCCTGCTTTGCAGGAGCCATTCCTTTGGGGCTTGGACAGTAGGCATACCACTCAACTCTAAGGGCCTGTTTGGGGCACAGCTCGGAGGAAGAGACCTTCAACTTGGTCAGGACTTATAATAGCATTCTCTCCCTTGAAGCCTGTTTCTGCAAACAGTTGATGAGTTATCTGTTGATTTTCTGATTTCTAACTTCTTTAATTAGAGGGATGTGGACTAAAAGATAAGGCATGTAGTTGCTTTTGTATTTAAAACAAACTCCTTATCCTTTAAGCCTTCTCTTTAACCTTGTAGCCTTTCAAAAAAGACTGTATCTTCCTCTTGTCTCTTGAACTTCCCCTTTTCAGGCTACTGTGTGATTAAAGTTCTCCATACTTTCTGTCACAAAAGACTTTAAAAAAAATCCTTTATGCTGGCAGGGAATTAACTCATGAATAAATGGATAATAATGACGGCTGACATTTTTGGAGCGCTGACTACTTGGCAGGCACTGAGCTGAGGGATTTGCTTGCATTATCTCACTTGATCCTCTCAACAGCTTTATGACAAAGCCCACTTCACCAAAGAGGAAACTAAAGCTGAGAGGTTTGAGGCCCTCATCTGAGGTCATAGGATCAGGAAGCGGAAATGTTGGACTCTCGAGGGTAGAGGAAGGGAAATGGGTCTGGAAATGAAAACTCTTGACTGAAACACACACAAGGTAAATGGTCAAAAAACTAAGGTTTGTTATTTTCACTTAACAAAGGTGTGGTACTGGAGGTAACAAAAGGGACTCAATCTGCCCTTTGAGATTTTTAATCTAGTTCAATGGTTCCCACATT
Source organism: Capra hircus (assembly GCF_001704415.2). Lineage (NCBI taxonomy): Eukaryota > Metazoa > Chordata > Mammalia > Artiodactyla > Bovidae > Capra > Capra hircus. The sequence goes on along the minus strand of NC_030809.1, from coordinate 49,095,716 downwards.
CTGGAAAGATCTAGGGGTCTGGAACATATGCTAATGCCTGCCAGACCCCCAGGGAGTCATTTTAAATGGTGAGGATGGGAGTGTAACCTGAGCATCAGAAAGTTTAAAAGCTCCCCAAGTGATCCCAAGGTGCAGTTGAAGACTGAGAACCATTGGTCTAGTTGAACAGAGAAGCTATAACCCACTGATGGTGAGGCAGGGGATAATATGTGCCATGGCTTGGCTGAATTACAGTTTCCACAGGAATTTTCATAATTCCTTTGCCAGTGAAGTCAGGTTAGCAGAGCCTCACGTCCGCTTTTTTCCCCTAGGTCTCTCACTTTGGTCTGGATAGCACATTTCCTTGATTCACAAAGCCTCAGAACAAAGGTGTGTGGGTTCCTTTCTTTCCAGCACAGGGTTGCATAGCATCTCAGTCCGGCTCTCTGAGGTCCCACGTCTGCTGCTGCTTTTCACTTGTAATACATTTCACTATCCTGCGTAAGCTTTTGTTCGTTTTCACTTGTTTCTTTTGGCCCACTTAAATTTTTCTCTTCATTTACTACTCATCTGTCACTCATCTCTCTCTCTGATTAAAATGTGACAAGCTCAGTCCTTAAAAAAAACAATTTTTTTTTTTTAAAGAAGAACAAAGGCTCAAGTGTCTTTGGTGCCCTTATTTGGTTAGAAAATTTATACACACTCTGACCTCCTTTCTATAAAACTGTATTCCATCCATTTGTGCCATTTCCTGTGGTCCCGTAGGGACATGCTCACCTCATCGTTTTTCAACTAATATCTGTTGACCACTCTATCTGAAGTACTGCCATTCTGCTCTCTGTGATGCTTTTCAAATCATTACGAAGATACAGAATTTTCTTTGCATGTTACCATTACTCCATTTGGTGTTTAACTCTGCTGAACATATTGAAAGGTTGAAAGAGACATTACTATTTTGGTTATTTATCTGTTGCCGAATGTACATGAAAAGATGTAGCTTTTTCTTCCAACGTTCACCAACATTAGCTAGGATTTTATGGCTTTAGAGATTTTTAAAGCAATTATAGCTGTTCATTACTGATTGTAAAATTTTACTAATTTGGATGACGTTAGAAAAATAAAATAATGGTTTAAATGAGGACTCATAAAAAGATAGTTTGGAAAAACCAGAGAAAGAAAAATTAAAGTAAAGAAATTAAAATCAAAATTTAAGTATGACGTGAATTCCAAATGTCACTATAGACCTGGAAAGATTAGGTACAAGATAAGCAGCAGAGACACATACATAGAAGTGATTATAGAGAAACAATTTCTAAGATAAAATGAGTTGATAAGTTTGATCTAAGGTTATGGTAAAATGCCAGAAGTTAAAGACGAAAATGGGAGTGTGGGAATGAGAAATTAAAAAATAATTTTGCAGCTAGAGACAAAATCAAAGAATTTTCCATTTACAAAGGTGTACATATCGAAGGAAAAGAAACAGGGAATTAAGGTGTCCCATTTCTATTACAAAGGCACAATATCACACATGTCAATGAAAATGCCTCAGTTGAAAACCTGGCGGAAGATTATTCATTATCCAGATGAGAACATGAAGTGGTTGAATCGCTTTATTTGTTGAGCCAGAAGATGGCACTGTTGTCAACGTTTGCAGGGAAAATACCTCCAGGTCTGGAGAGTTCGTGAACAAAATGCGTCAAGCTGGTTTCTGCACGGTTCAGAGCAACAAAATGTACTTAAAGGAGGATTCCGTGTAGGTTTCTTTTTATCTGGGTTATGTGTAAAGTACAACAAAATTTTCCAAAGCAAGCTGAAACACAAAAGTAATACAGGATAGATGTTTTAGACCCATGTCTGTTACTTACCTTATGACTGTGTAGTTACATCTTTATATTGGCATTCTATTTTGGCTAGGTTTTTAGTTCATTTTCCCCATAAAGGAAAAACCTATATCTAGCTGATTAAGGGTAAGGGATGGACTCACTGTATTACATTTCTAATTTAGCATTATTGGAAATCTATAGAAATACTCGTGTTACTCTTGTTTCAGAGGATGTTAAAAACCTCTCCTTGGAGATCGCTTTGTCTTCCAGCTGTGGCTTCTTACTGTGGGAGGAGATATTCTCATCAGGCTTGGGACAAAAAAGTGGTACAAGGAAAAGCATTTTGATTTCACTTAGAGTAAACCTGAAACAAAGCTTCTTCACTGTGGAAATTCCTTTTCATTAATATATTTCTTGGTTTGTTCTTTCCAAAACTAAAAAAAAATAAAGTGTGTCAAGCAAGTTAGACTTGAAGGGTAATTCCTGGACCTCAAAAGGGCAACAGGAGTGAAACACTCACAACACTCACACTAAATTTTTCCTTTTATTTAACTGTGTGTATGTGTGGCTTGGGAGCACAGTAAGGAGGGATATGAGGGGTGATGTTAAGGTCAGGAGACAGGAGAGTGGAAGACATTCTAGCTTGGGCTATTTTAATTTTAAACACAAAATTTCATCACATTCTTTGAGTAAATGGGACTCTAAAGCTATATTCTTAAAAATTACAGAATGCTTTAAAAGAACATATTTGAAAAGGACTTTAAAAATTAATCAATAATGAAAGAATAAGGATACATTCTGCCACAGGATACCTTTTTAAAAATTGCATTTGGTATCCTATTAAATAAGGAATCTAGGTAAGCTTCTTGCATTTATTCACACAGGTGGGTACATTTCATCACCACCCATATGACTCAGACTTCTAAAAAGTAAAACATGACATTTTTGGTTAATAATAATTTCAGCAACATTTCCCAAGCATCTTTTATATCATAAACAATGTGGATCCTGATTCAGCTCTTCTGGATTCCATAATAACAGATGGATTTCGAGACTGTTTACTGCTGCTTCCCACAAACTTCCTCTTTGTAAACTACTATATTATTTATGAATCAGAAAAGTTTCAAAGGAGACTCCTATCTGATTACTGCTTACTGATGAACTTGCATCAGAGAAACTTTTAGTCCAATTATACCCGTTTGTTGTAAAGAGCTGTTATTATTCCAAAGTCTGAATTTGTTAACTGGTTACTTTGCCTGCTTCTCTGTGCCATTTATTCACGAAGACCTTGTCTAACAGATTGCAGTAACTCAATCCACAGGAAACAATGGATAGGGAGGGTATCGGCACAGCAAAGTCAAGGTAGACTAATAATAAAAAGTGTTTGTAAGCAGTATGACTAGACACTGAGATATATTTAAAATATACTTAAGAAATTATTGCAAGTAATTTTGTCTTTGAACTGGTTTTTATTCATCCTTGGGGAAAACTGTATCTAGTTTTCTGTATTAACCTAGTAACAGATGTTTATACAGTTTATAGACATTTCTGGTTACTGACCTTGATACTTTAAATGTTGGTTTGAGTGTCATGCAGGAGTAGGTGTGAAAAAGAATGATGTTGAAATGTATCTCTTTAAAGTTTATTTGATCCATCCTGTTACTTTAGCAATAGAAGCAATTTCCTTTTCTGTGTGTGTGTGTGTGTCAAGTGGGCACAAAGATGTTCACATTCATGGGATTTTAATTAGATGCGAGAGAAGACAAGATACAACAAAACCAAACAAAGCAAAAATCTCCACTAAAATAAAATCCTGCAAAGAATTCTAACCTTGCCTTAAAATTTTCACCCTCTATGCTACTTAACGATAGTCAACATGACTATGATGAATTCATTATGACTTTGATAAGAAACATATTTGTGGGGAAGTGTCAGCAGTTACCGTGGTTCTTGGGCTGAACCTGAGCTTGCGTGTGTGTGAGTGTGTATGACAAGGCCAGTTATATCATCATCTCAAAAACCTAATTGTCAATATCCTGCTGGTGAACTGAGTGAGTTCTCACCCTGCACCTAGATGCAGTCCTCACTGGGGACCCTTTGCCTTCATGGGAGCCCAGTGCTGAGGCAGACCAGCTGAGCGATCCCTGGATGCCAGACTCAACCAGAAAGGAGTCTATGACAGATGCTTCTGTGTTTTATGCAAATAGCAACTTCATGGATCAGTTTTCTTTCCCTCTGCGGAATATAAGCATCTGGAAAATAGAATTCCAAGAGCCTTAGCACATTAACAAATGAACAGAAATGACCAAATAAAACAGTGGCGACAGGACTGACCAGGAATGTCAAAGAGGAATATGTTTATTAAAACCCTAGTTTTATTGTAAATTTCCACTCCGCCTCAAACCATGGACTTTTATCACTTCCTAGTACTTTTCTTTTCATAAATGTGTAATAACTGAGAAGTATGTATTTTTTGTATATATGTCTCCTGGTCACTGTACTGTAGTTTTTGTGGATCACAGGTCTGGAATCATAGTGAAGAAATCCACACATTGGCTGAAGACATGTTTAAAATGATTCTAAACAAAAGCAAAACCAGAACATTCTTTCCGAGAAAAAAAGAGTTTCTTTTTTTTTTTCAAAGTAGAAATAAATTTCCAAGTTTAGGGGTTTAGATCTAGTTGCAGTTAAATAATTGCTATTTTTTTATATTACTGTGCCTCTTAAAATACACTTATGAAAAAACATAAGCTTTACAATTAAGGATGTAGCAAACATGTATGTATATTCTGACATTCAACTTCAGCTTTTCGATGGATATTACTTGTATGTCAACGCATAAATAATTTTATAGAACTCATAGATTTGCTTCAATAAGACTTTCACATTATATCTAATTTTATGTAAATTTTATTCAGATTTCAATCCAAGAGTTTTGTAGGGGAGGTTAAAGGGTGTTTATCTTGATTTGTTAAAAACACACCATTAAAATTAGGCAGTGACAAATATTATGACTTTTTAAATTGTTCTAAATGGTTGAATTTGTTTATTAGACTTGTGTTTATACAAAATATTTTAACTCTCTAAATGTAACCTAATTTGATGAATTGTTCATACAGGAGCCATAATCAGCAAAGAGATCTGATAATCTCATAAATTCAACAGTCGGCTTATATTCTTAGTAAAACCCCTCTTTAAGAGTATTGTTTAGTGACGTAAAATAGTATATATCACATTTAGAAAAATTAATGAAAAGAAAGCTTAGATTATTTTATTTTTTAAAATACTAGCCTCTCTGTAGCTAATCTTTATGATTAGTACCAAAAATGTATTTCCTGCACATACATTTTTAACATTTGAGAAAATATATATTTACTTAGAATAATCATAATAAAAAATAAATGCAAATTGACAAAAAAATTTCATTTTTTCATTTAAAAATACTTCAGAATGTCATAGTTTAAGGAGGAAAAGAAAGTAATTAGAACCATCCCTCCATAAATATATGACTAGTATATTCCTACATGTTAGTTATTAAAAGTAATCAGTGATGATGGACTATAGATAAGACATGGCTCTAAACTAAACCTTAACCAAAAATTCAAATAGCACTTCAGCATCACATATTAATAGAATAAACTTAATTTTAGTTTCTCATAAGTGCAGCTGCATTTTCTATTTAATTACAGGTTTTCAACAGTAGTAATTTTTCCTTGACCTACTCAATCTCCCAAGTCAGAAAATTGCTTCTTTTTAAAAACTGACAATGGCACGGTATGTTTCCAAAGAAAAAAGACAAATTACAGAAAACCATTAGTTTAAACAGATTTAAATAGCCAGAAGAAGTTCTAATAGAAACTTGGCTGAATAAGAGGAAAAGTTAGAAGTTACTTTTATTACATGGCATAACGTGAATTTTAAGATATTATTTTTTTTCTAAAAGTAAAAAAGAAAAAAGATATGTTGTATAATTACAAAAAGCCCGATGCATTAAAGATTACTTGTTTCTTGCTCTTTGGTAAAGGGAATTCTTTACAACTGCAAATTCGTGGAGATTTTGCCTACAGCCTGGGTAGTAAGGTGAACAGAAAAAATGTTTTAAAAGATAAAAGTTCAGCATTGTGAAATAGGATAGCAAGAAAAATGAAAACAGAGCATTAGTCTTTGAAAAGATAATAAAATTGAAGCTCAGGATTTACTGACAAATACAGAAGCAAAACATGTTTTTTGACCTAAATTGTTAAATCGTACTGCAGAGTGTAAACACTCAGGTTTTGTTCTGAATGAGAAACTAAATAATCTTACTGATTTAATAAAGCAGACATCTTAACCACAGAGACGAGAAGATGGGAGTTTTTGTTTATTTGAATTAGAGATTTTTTTATAGTGTATGTTTTAATCACACATTGAGACTCCTTTCGTGGCCAGTGAATAATTCATGGGCTAAGACTCCAGGCTGATGACTGATTACAGAAAGAAAACAATTTAATAGTCAATGGATAATTCTTCACTGTTCCGTTTTCTTACTTTTGTCATGCTCATAGCCTTTCTCAATTGTATGTGTGCCTTGAGATTTCTCTGACTCTTTAATTGGCATTAAGAGCAAATTGCTTACCAATGAATTAAATCTGATAAAAGAATATTTCTTCTAAAGCTTAGTTATTAATACTTTCCATTATTTGTGGTGCCAACATAAGTGACATCTGTCTTCAGAGCCAAAACATGGTCTCAATATCAGGTTAACTGAGAGGTTGGTGTTGTAGACTCTGAACCATCAGTAACCATGAAGATCCATTGAGAGCATACCTCCAGCCGGGGAGTCAAGGGCAGGTTTTCATAAAAACCAGGGATGTCAAGACATTCAGTGCTTTTATCTCTGCTCATTTTGATAGAGTTGATATCAACAAATGACCCAGGACCCCCTTCCAAGTGCATATCTGCCAAAAACCCAGGTTGCCCGGGGAAGGGAAGTTAGAGGCTCATATTACTATAAACTTTATGTGGCCACAATATTGATGTTTAGCTTATTTTTTTCTACTAGAGTTTCAGACGGATGTGCTATATTTTAAATTTTACTTAGTAAAATATTCCTTTTACAATCTACTGTTGCTTGTGAGGAAGGTCCAAATAAGAGTGGCCCTCAAATCTCATCAGCATCCTCGGAAGCTATGAACTAAAAACGAAACCCATGCAGTGACCCAAAGAGGCTGCTTCACAGTAGGGAGGAACTGAGATGTGGTCAGATGGGTTAGGAGAGAATCTGCCTTTGAAAGGTAATTACAACATTCATTTGTGGGATAAAAACTCATGAAAAAGGAATTCTTTGGAGTAGAAGGGACCATGAAAATCTAAATAGCAAAATAAACACACATTTACACCCAAATTCTCGTAAATTATCAACCCATAAGTGGCTGATCTCTGGGTCATAGGCAGTGACCATAAATACTGTCATCAGCGGAAGACAATATATTGTATTGTCTTCGTGAACAGTTGGGCCATAAAACAAATGCATAATAATTTTGGGCCCTTTTTTATGGTGTCAGGAATTTCATAAGGAAGTCTTTATAAAGCTAAGGAAGTGTGGATTCAGTGCCACGTTTACTCCTTCATTTGCTGAGATACTGTAAAACAAAAATTATGGGTAAAAGTAAGTCGCAGATCAGCGAGACGGCGTATTAGGACATATATTTGGAGCCCCAGGACCTAGTTCTTGGTCTGTTGGAGCTCTCTCTTAGTTTCCTCCTGTATGAAATGAGGATTTAAGGCTAGATGATCTCTTGGGTCCTGACAAGTTCTAAAATTCTATGGCTTTTAAAATTAAAAATAATATGCCATTTAATATTTATTTCTATTTAAAAAGTGTTACTTATATTTTTCAGTTGATTGATACTATATTAATTTACTGTTTTAGGTGCCCAGCTTTGTGAAAGGAATTAAAAAATGCATTTTGGCATGCACAAAGGAATCAATTAAAGGTCACATAGAAAATGAAAAGTAAAAGGACTGTTGAGAGCAATGAGATTTCTGGAAAGAAATTTTTAGGTATTACCATAAAAACAGAGGAATGCTGAGAAGCCATCTCTCACTGATAAACAGATGATTTCAAAGTTAGTAAAACATTTCTCTTCTCTCCACTACCAAAAAAAAAAAAAAAAAAAAAGCCAAAGAAATAAGAAGAGAAAGGAGAGAGAGAGGGAGAGAAAGTGAGAGAAAGAAAAGTGGGTTCTCTATCGTTATATGGGAGAGTTACTATAGGTGTTCCATTTACAGTCAAGGGGGTTTTCATCTCGAATGCTATATTTTTGTATCCACTAAAAATATGTATGCACATTAAAAAAATTGCAAGGCAATGAGTTTGAAAATTCTTTTAATTACAAAAATTAAAATGACTCAAAATGAGTTTGAGCAGGTGTGTATAGGTCACAGGTCATTAGGTCAGGGAAATGTCAGAGAGACTGAGTGGCTAAGTTAGAACGTGGGGGTAGGTCTTCCCTGGTGGTCTTGTGGGTAAGACTCCCTGCTCCCAATGCAGGGCACTGGAGTTCTATCCTGGGTTGGGGAACTAAGATCCCATGTGCTGCACAGTGCAGCCTAAAAACAAACAAAACAAAACAACAACAACAAAAGAATGTGAGGAGGAGGTTGAATGGTAAGGAACAGAAAAGGGTAGGTGGAGCAAAGGGCTCCATGATAGAAATAATCATACTTGATGAATAATTCACTGCCTTCACCTTTTTTAGCGTTAACCTTAACACTCTTTGCCTTTAGTCCTTTTTAAAATAAAAAAACAGCCACAGCCACTAAAAAACCTCTTTCAATCTCACAGTTGAGGTCCTGCTGTGAAGACACTAGTTGCTTAGGAAAATCCCAAATGACTGCTGTTCCTGTTACTTTAAACTCAAGTCCTGCAGTGTTACATCATTGTCTAGAGGTGTCTGGCATGCGGCTAGACATCAGTAGATCCACACCATCAGTTTTCATTATTATCTTCATTTACCAGGAAACGACTGGCTGTCAACCGAGTGCTTTGGTGAATTATTTTAGCTGTAGTTATGATGGAATTGGTTTAAACCTTTCTACAGGGGAAGATTTCTTACAACGAGGCTGTCAGCTTGGACTAAATTCTTGATGTCCTGTTTGTACTTCACTGACTCTCCAGTAAGAGATGCTCTAAATAAAGGGCTTACTTCCACTGTCTGATAAAGATGCCATGAAGAGGTAATACCCCCAAAATTAGCAATCAGGAAGAAAGGAACTCTGACCATTAAGACTGATGGCCTTGAACTATGCCCACATCTGGTACTCTAGACTATGTCATGGGCTCCAGCAGTATGGGCTAGTTGCCAGCATCAAGATATATGTCTACAGGATGTTATCAGATCAGGGAAGTGAAGTGAAGTGAAGTCGCTCAGTTGTGTCTGACTCTTTTGCAACCCCATGGACTGTAGCCTACCAGGCTCCTCCATCCCTGGGATTCTCCAGGCAGGAATACTGGAGTGGGTTGCCAAGACTCCTTTAATTTTAGGAACAGTTACTATTGTTATTTTTACTGTTATTTAGGTTAGTATTTTTTTTTTTTTGCTTTAATATTAGACTCAGTTCTTATGAGTGTTAAGAAGCAAAATTTAACTGAATAAATTTTAAAGATCTCTTTAGCTTAATTCAGTAGTCTGAGAATTGGGCAACATCCAATCAAGCAGATAGAAAAGACCTCTGAAGAGCTATAAAGGCAAGATATTTTATAGACAGAAGGGAGTGGAAAAGGGGAGTTGCATAGGCAAACAAGCTAACTGGTTGTTGCAAGGTCACTTCCCTTATAGTGGCTGGCAGGGGTCTACCAGGCAGATCACCTCCACTGTGCTAATGGGGTGATTTCTCTTTAAGAATCCATTTCTAGGAGAGCTGAGACTGTAATTCAGTTAAATCTGATGACGTGGAGCTTAGCATAAGCAAATCCATTTTGGGCCTATTGTCCTGTCTTTAACATCAGAAGATATTAGAATTAGGGGTTAATTTCTGAGCTATGTAGAAATATTTCAAATTGTAACTCTTAGTTTTTTTTTTTTTTTCTTAAACTTTATCATGCTTAGAAAAAATTAGGATCAGTGCCACTAACTCTTTCCATCCTTAGGTCAATTTCTATTCTCAGTCCCAAAGTCACTTGCTCATTACTGCCACATATGATGGATCTGTCAATTGGTCAAATGTGTCTGGGGGCTTTTCCTCATCTTTCCAAGATATTCTCCTCAGCTGCCTGTACTTTCATTAGTTTGAAATTCAAAATATATTTTATTCTAATGAATAAAACCTTTTAAAAGCAGGAACATCAGTTGGATTAACTTTATGAAAGGAAAGAAAATAATATTTCTTGGTGGTGATAATTTTTTTGTAAATTAGGTCTCATTTTCCCATTTGTTGGAATTACATGTCAAAAAAATCTTTAGATTCATTTCAAATATTTTTCTATATTGAAAGATCTCTAAACATGAAGCCTTTACATTTTTCTCTCTGCTCTGCCATCCCCCCTCCTCAATTATTGACTTATAAATGAAACCAACACTGAAATCTAAAGCACAGCAACTTTGTCTCATACAGTTGTTTCTTAGACAATTTAATTTTTATCATATGAAATTTCATCATCATGATATAGTGGTTTTATTCAGATTCTCACACATTCTATATTAGTTTAATTTTTTTGTCAAGGAATACTATAAGAACAATTTTGTTCTTTCACATTACCCCAATACTTGTAGAATCATAGCTAGCTTTTTTCTTTGAAACTTTCCAACAATTCATAGCAGATTCCCAAAATAACCTGTTCTCTTACCAGTGGGGAGAGAGAAGGGAAAGGAACATGATAAAGGTAGGGAATTAAGGAGTACAAACTACTATGTATAAAATAAATAAACAACATGGATATATTGTACAGCACAGGAAATATAGCTGATATATTATAATAAACTATAAATGGAGTATAAGCTATATAAATATTGAATCACTGTATTATTCACCTGAAATTAATATGATACTATAAATCAACTATAGCTCAAAAAACCCCCCAAATCTTACCTCTTTCTGTATTGTATGTCAAATTAGCCACAGAAGTGTGGGTTTTGGGGACTGGACACAATGAATTCTTCCCAGATATTAACAGTGTCATTAGAAGAAGAGTGAAATGGTTTTAATAGCATGAACTATTTCCGGTTTTCTTCACTTGGCAAATCTTCTGCTTTAGATTCAGGTTGCTTTGTTTAAGATTGGGATCATCTTTAATGTCACTGAGACGAACTTTTAACAAATCTATAAAAACTTGTTAAAAATAGCAACAACATTTGTGAAATTTAGTTGGGCAGCCTGTGGTATTCATACATACAATCTATGTTTTTATAAATATAGAAGTAAGACACAATCAATATTTCTGATTTTATTCATGATTTGTCATATAATTTCCTCTCATGGATAGAAAAACATGGGGAAGACTTAGTTTAGGAATTTGGGGAGGAGGCATAGAGTGAATAGATCTGGGATCTTGGACACAGGATTATATGAAGATTGTTATTTTTATTTCACTATTTCCTCATGGGTTTATTAAATTTAACATATTCCATTATTTTCTGTGGCATTAAACACTTAGATAAGAAAAACAATGGTTCTTGAAATAAATTGCTAAGTGCAGTTGCCTTGTACTTAAGTGATAGAGCTAATCTCGAAGGAGAAAAGTGGCCCAGAGACCTCTTTGTGTGAAGTATCTCAACATATTGCTGTCTGTTATATTGTACCGAACACATGCACTTCTGTTTAGTAATATTTTGGGGAGCTGAGATTTAAGGCAGAAAAGATTGGAGCATCTTTGCAACTAATTCTAAAATTTTATAGGGTTATTTATTTATTGGTACTGTGATGAACATGCATTATTTGTAATAACATTTTCAGTTTAACATTCCTTTTTTATTTAACTCTGGTTTTTAAGACCTTCGAGTTTTTCTTTGCTTTAGCTTGGGAAAACCAAATAAGTGCAAGTTTCCTCCAAGACACCTCATGAAAACATTTTTTTTAATAAAATCAAGAGTGAAACGAGTCTATATTTATTTGGAAGATCATCTGACTACTGCTAAATGGAGTATCTCAATCTGAAAGTGAAATCTGTTTCACTGCTAAAAATTGCCAAGAGTTTTTTGACTGAGATTTGGGAATCTGCAGAAAATGTAAAAGTTTTTTTTTTTTCTACAATAATCTGTTCAGTGAACAAGCTGTGAAAAATAGTTCTGTATTTTGTCCATGTGATGCAGCAGACGGTAAATTTCCATTTTAAAGAACGATATGAGTAGCTTCTGGCATCCGTCTCTATTGCCTTACTCGAATCTACTTACACTGAGTTACAACAATGCAGTTTATTATTTCTTTAAAGCAAAAAATAAGAAGAGATCTTATATTCTTTCTTTCTTTTTTTCCCCATAGCTCAGCTCTATCCCTTTATCTGGGATCAGTAATATGAGGACATTTAGAGGCCTTATCAAAATGAGACTACAAATGCCACAATTGTATTAAGAAGATATTATTTTCATGCATTTAAAACTTTTGATTTGAAGAGCTTTAGAATTAATTTACTATTTCTTTCTAAATATATTCTTTTGAGGTAGGTGGTTTGATAACAAACATTTATTATAAACTCTTAAAGGATATATGTTTAAAAGAAGTATAATTATGATTCTTATACAAACACAAAATGAACATGTGCTTAAAGATTTTTATCTATTCATTAATTAATGAAAGAAGCAGTAAGATGTTATAACCTGCTCAAAGGAAAATTCAAATTTGCCTTCATATACACATAGGTAAATAAAGAATGCTGGAATGAATTGGCAAGTAGATGCAAAACTGGTGAATATTTACAGGCTAATAATCAATTGTATTCTATAGGTCATAACATTTATATTTCTATGGACCGGAATTATTCATATTATTTTAAATTTTCTGTAGCTCAAAGATTCAAAATATCTCAAAGACAGTGAAAAGCAGAGATAGCCTGTAAGGGTATGCTAGACACGTAATGATCTTTTTGGCTTGTTTCAAACTCTTTCCCAATTTTCAACCTACAGATCCAGTTAAAAAGTACTTTTAATTTTCCACTGAAATTAATCGACTTTGTTTCCTGATTTGCATTTTACCTATTCAACCAAACACCACATGGAACAGTGTCTGACACATAATAAGTGGTCTATTCATATTTGTTGAATGGATAAAATTTTTCTTGTATTATCTACTGAATATTTTATAAGTAACACAGAAGTACAAGTTAGTCTGTTCTTTTGTTCCAAAATCTCCAGCACGTCAGAAATATTCTGAAAGAAACTCGGGATCACCTTCAAGGCTTTGGTACCTACCTTTCTTTTGCTTTTGATCTTTTCACAGTCAATAACACATCATCTGAGAGAGCAGGAGGTACATGAATGGAAACCATGAGTCAAATTGCCCAGTCTTCCCAGTGCCCATGGCTGGCACGAACTCTGGTGGGTGAAGTCAGGATCACACTGGCTCTGGGGTAAGCTGCCTCTGAGAGCAAAGTCTTACCTTTCTGAAGCCCTTAGTGTACCTTTCTGAGGACTTTACCGCAAGTCAGATGCTTGTCACTAGGATTTTGACAATATTAGGTTGTTCCGAGAATTGTTTGTGCAGCCTCCACCAACTTCAGCTAGATGACAGTTTCAGGTTTCTGAGGAGGTCTCTGATGTTCATACAATCTTTTTCTCCCTCACTTGTCTGATGACTGAAATTCTGTGACTTCATTCCTTAGACTTATCAATTGTGATACACCTCTGATGTGTAGATATATCCTCTTGAGAGAGGTAGAGTTATTATTAACATTTTATGTATTGCACACTTCCCTGTGGGAGAAAAGTAGTGACCAGACTGTGATTTATTATCCTATTAAGATTTTGATGTGGGAAATGAGTGTCAGACAATATGTTAGGGACATACTAGTGTCAGGCTCCAAATGTTAGGGACAGGTCAGAGTGAGGCAAAGTCAGGAGTGAGAAAGAGATGCAAAGCAGAGCTCAGCGTCTTCAAAAACTTCATACCCTAACCCTCTTTTGGTTAATGTCTCCAATGTATTTTTGTAAAACTATTCTGATGTTACCAGCAGCATTACAAAATGGAGGGCATTCATTTTACCGTGGAAGACTATTAGCAAAACCAAAAGCTTTTCATAATGGTGGCTATTTTGGATCTTTATTTAATCACTGGATTTCTTTGTTACCTATTTAAAAGTTTGAGAAGTTGTCTTTCAGATATTTTATCATGCTTATGCTCTGCTGCAAATCTGAATATTCTCTTATGGTTGACAAGCATTTTCATATATATTATCTCATTAAATCTTTACCATAATGCCATAGTTCTTATTGTGAGAGACAATCTTTGACTCAAAAGGTGTATTTTCCCCATTCATGGCAAGCTTTTCTGTGCGAAATAAATGACTATCCTATAAGTAGTTTGTCCTCATCAGCTATATGGGTGCTGTATGTTTATGAGACTAATTACTTTTGTTGTGGTAGTCCATATCCTGCATGAAGATAACAAAAAAAGACAACACTCTGGAGCCACAGCCTGATTCATCTGCCATTTATAGGTGTGGTTTAGTTTTTCCTTCCTCTCTGGCTTTGCTGTTACCACTGAAGAAATTAGTTCTATAAACACTTCCAGTCTTGACTCACTGACACTTTGTACTTTGTCATCCAATATTTTCAGATACTGTAAAATTTGAATGAAGAAATCCTGGAACATAGGTTATCCGTTGTTCTCATCTATAACTCTCTATTAAAGCAGTAAATGGATTGGAATGAAAGTTAGACTTTGAAAAATAATGTGACTTTTAAAGATAAGAAAAAATGAACTGGTAATTTCCACTCCAAATAGCTAGTGTGACTTTAGATGAGTGACTTAATTTTCTAAAGTGGAAAGAATAATACTTTTGGTTTAGGGCATAGAGGTATTGTGAGGATTAGGGACAGTGAAATATTCTTAGTTAAAAGATATTATTTAAATGCAAGGCATTATTACTATGAAAAGAAATAGAGGACCTAAGTTACGTTCTGATTAAATTTGCTTTTAAACTCTTGAACCTGAAAGGCCAAAGAAGTCTATTCTTGTATATATCATTTTGTGCACGAGAGCTGTCTACCTATGTGACTTTGGATGAATTTTCATTAAATGAATGAATACGTTTCATTCAAGGATTCCTAACTAGCTTTATTCTTTCTAGGTCAGTAGACAGTTTTTAAAAGTTTGGGTTATTTAGGCTGTAGGGAGAAATAATTTAGGTGTATCCTTAAGAAGCAGTTAAATTCAAATTTTTGTACACTGAATGAAATTCTAGTTTGAAAAATCCTTAATCTTAATGTACTCCAAAGCATTTTTATATTTTTATTATTTCCTTAAACTAAATCTAGACCTTTTCTTATCTACGTATCTTTCAATTTTTGGCTGATCAGAAGCTCCACTATGTTTTTAAGGATTTTCTCTGTGATTTTCTAGAGAATTGCATCTCCACTACCGTAAGTAGTCCTGGGATGATATTGGATTTTCATTCAAGGGACTGGATACTTTCCTTTCTCTTCTCTAGTTCTACCAGGGGGTTATTGAGTATCAACACTGGCCAATTAGATGCCCTCTTCAGGAACATCTAGTTTTGAGGAGATGACAAGGTTTGGGGTGTGCCTAGAGGATTTCCTAGGAGCAGCAGAGGCAGACATGGCAGCTGGAATGATGGTGACATTTTTTTCTATACATAAGCTGGGTGCTGTGCTTTATGTTTCCTTTTTTTTGGTCCTTTGGAGCATCCTTGGATTTTTGCCCAAACCCATAGCTGACCTTTCAGTTTCCTGTTCATTTTGTGAGCTCCACAAAATCTTCCAATAGGTGCTTTTTGCCTAAAGTAGTTACAGTGGGTTTCTGTTGCTAACACCCAAGAATTCAGACTGAAAGAGTGCACCTGTGCTTCTGAGGAATAGCAAGGTGATACAGGGAAAGTACTTGGACATTGCTTGGTTTTAAGTAACACTGACAGGTTGGCCACTATGATTATTATGACTCTTCCTTTAGCACTAACATATGATATTGTCTGGCCTTCCCAGGTGGCACTAGTGATGAAGAATCTGCCTCCCAATGAAGGAGATGTAAGAGATGCAGATTCAATCCCTGGGTCAGGAATACTTGGAGGAGGGCATAGCAAACCACTCCAGTATTCTTGCCTGGAGCATTCCATGGACAGAGGAACTTGGTGGGCTACAGTGCATGGGGTCACAAAGAGTCTGACAGGACTGAAGCAATGCATTCATGATATTGTTTAAACTCCTTTAGATTGTCATTCTTGTAGACGAAAACAGAAATACTTTGTAAAAATCTTGTTCTAGTTCTTTTTGCATGTGGCCCAGTATTTGGAATATAGTTTTAATTCAGCAAATATCTATTGGTTGGACTAAAAAATAAGCTAAATTTGGCATTCTTAAGCACACAAGAGAAGACTCTACACATGGACATCACCAGATGGTCAACACCGAAATCAGATTGACTATATTCTTTGCAGCCAAAGATGGAGAAGCTCTAAACAGTCAGCAAAAACAAACCAGGATCTGACTGTGGCTCAGATTATGAATTCCTTATTGCCAAATTCGACTTAAATTGAAGAAAGTAGGGAAAACCACTAGACCATTCAGGTATGATCTAAATCAAATCCCTTATGATTATACAATGGAAGTGAGAAACAGATTTAAGGGACTAGATCTGATAGACAGAGTGCCTGATGAACTACAGACGGAGGTTCATGACATTGTACAGGAGACAGGAATAAAGACCATCCCCATGGAAAAGAAATGCAAAAAAGCAAAAATGGCTGCCTGGGGAGGCCTTACAAATAGCTGTGAAAAGAAGAGAAGTGAAAAGCAAAGAAGAACAGGAATAATATAAGCATTTGAATGCAGAGTTCCAAAGAATAGCAAGGAGAGATAAGAAAGCCTTCCTCAGTGATCAGTGCAAAGAAATAGAGGAAAACAACAGAATGGGAAAGACTAGAGATCTCTTCAAGAAAATTAGAGATACCAAGGGAATATTTCATGCAAAGATGGGCTCGATAAAGGACAGAAATGGTATGGACCTAACAGAAGCAGAAGATATTAAGAAGACGTGGCAAGAATACACAGAAGAACTGTACAAAAAAGATCTTCACAACCCAGATAATCACGATGGTAGGATCACTCACCTAGAACCAGACATCCTGGAATGTGAAGTCAAGTGGGCCTTAGAAAGCATCACTACGAACAAAGCTAGTGAAGGTGATGGAATTCCAGTTGAGCTATTTCAAATCTTGAAAGATGATGTTGTGAAAGTGCTGCCCTCAATATGTCAGCAAAGTTGGAAAACTCAGCAGCAGCCACAGGACTGGAAAATGTCAGTTTTCATTCCAATCCCAAAGAAAGGCAATGCCAAAGAATGCTCAAACTACCGCACAATTGAACTCATCTCACACTAAAGTAATGCTCAAAATTCTCCAAGCCAGACTTCAGCAATACATCAACCGTGAACTTCCAGATGTTCAAATTGGATTTAGAAAAGGCAGAGGAACTAGAGAGAGATCAAATTGCCAACATCTGCTGGATCATCAAAAAAGCAAGAGAGTTCCAGAAAAACATCTATTTCTGCTTTATTGACTATGCCAAAGCTTTTGACTGTGTGGATCACAAGAAACTGTGGAAAATTCTGACAGAGATGGGCATACCAGACCACCTGACCTGCCTCTTGAGAAACCTATATGCAGGTCAGGAAGCAACAGTTAGAACTGGACAAGGAAGAACAGACTGGTTCCAAATAGGAAAAGGAGTACGTCAAGGCTGTATATTGTCACCCTGCTTATTTAACTTATACGTAGAGTACATCATGAGAAACACTAGGCTGGAAGAACAAGCTGGAATTAAGATTGCCAGGAGAAATCTCAATAACCTCAGATATGCAGATGACACCACCCTTATGGCAGAAAGTGAAGAGGAACTAAAAAGCCTCTTGATGAAAGTGAAAGAGGAGAATGAAAAAGTTGGCTTAAAGCTCAGCATTCAGAAAACTAAGATCATGGCATCTGGTTCCATCACTTCATGGGAAATCGATGGGCAAACAGTGGAAACTGTCAGACTTTAATTTCTGGGCTCCAAAATCACTGCAGATGGTAACTATAGCCATGAAATTAAAAGACACTTACTCCTTGGAAGGAAAGTTGTGACCAACCTAGATAGCATATTGAAAAGCAGAGACATTACTTTGCCAACAAACGTCCGTCTAGTCAAGGCTATGATTTTTCCAGTGGTCATGCATGGATGTGAGAGTCGGACTGTGAAGAAAGCTGAGTGCCAAAGAATTGATGCTTTTGAACTGTGGTGTTGGAGAAGACTGTTGAGAGTCCCTTGGACTGCAAGGAGGTCCAACCAGTCCATCCTAAAGGAGATCAGTCCTGTGTGCTCATTGGAAGGACTGATGGTGAAGCTGAAACTTCAATACTTTTGCCACCTCATGAGAAGAGTTGACTCACTGGAAAAGACCCGGATACCGGGAAGGATTGGGGGCAGGAGGAAAAGGGGACGACAGAGGATGAGATGGCTGGATGGCATCACCGACTTGATAGACATGAGTTTGAGTAGACTCCGGGAGTTGGTGATGGACAGGGAGGCCTGGCATGCTGTGATTCATGGGGTCACAAAGAGTTGGACATGACTGAGCGACTGTACTGAACTGAACTGAACTGAACTGAAGCACGCAATAGGCAACCAATTATTATGTTTGATTAAATTCAACTTAATTCATTGAATCCTACTATGTCCAAATTACTTTGAAGAATATAAGCCATGTCCTTTGTCTCTTTTTTTTTTTTTTTTTTTTTTGGATATTTTAACTATTTTATTTTACTTTTTTTTGGCTGCACAACACAGCATGTGGGATCTTAACTCCCCGACCAGGAGCTGACCCATGCCTCCTGCATCTTAACCACTGGACTGCCAGTGAATATTCCCACTATGAATATTTTCAGTCTCTCTTTCAAATCTTCAATTTGTGAAACCTGTAAATATTTGTGTACATATCATCTTGCTTTTCTGCCTTAATAACATAAACATTTCTCCATAGAATTACAGATTATTCGAAAAGTAAATTAAAAATAAATTGTTTGAAATTTTGAAAATACTCAATATGCAGAAAAGTACAAATAATTTAACAGAAAGACATGTTCCCCAATCAGATTTAGAACATAAGTTAACATTTTACCATATTTGTTTCAACCTTTAAAAAAATAAATTATAAAGATACCATTTAAGACCCACCTCTCTTAACTTTAGCAAGTTTGCAATTTCATAATGAAAAAAGGATGAAATAAGAAACTTTAGAATTTATTCCTCTACATGCACTTTGTGTGTGTGTGGCTTTGAAGCTCTCGTATTGCATAGTAAATTTGAACAGTCTTTAAGATTGACTTCTCTCAACCATGAGTAGTCTAGTGCTAAGTATAGAAAAATTGAATATAAACTCCAAACCTACATATTGTGTGATGCTGACTGGTGATTTGGATTAGAGTTGACCTGTTACCTCTATAACCTAGGATGATTGAAATTTTACTATATTTAATTGACATTCTGATTTTAATTGATTCCACTGAAAGTAGAAATAGTATTTTGTATTTTACACTAGAAGCTTGTTTTATTCAATTAATGACCATGCAGAGTATATTCATTTATAAAGTAATGATAAAATTGAATGAGCCTGAAAATTGGATTGAGTGCCAAGAAAAAAACATTTAAGCCAATGAGTACATGGCCCTTATCAGAATACCCAGAAAGAGTTATAGCTGTATTTCTACACTGTAATATAGGAAACATCAATTAGGACAAGAGTGAACACCATCCTCAGGGTCTCTATTCTCAAGGTTCTGACTATATAGTGACTTATGAGAGGGAGAAAGAGGACTTTATATTACAGGAACTGATAACCCCCCATCTAAGTATCTTTAAGCCAAAGTTTTGCAAGTATGACTCTTCAGTGGAGGACAGGGAAGCCTGGTGTCTGCAGTCCATTGGGTTGCAAAGAGTCAGGCACAATTTAGTGACTGAACAACAAATGGCTCCTCAGACTATAGAATATGTGTGACTGTTCTGGTCTCAGCTTCTGTCTGCTCACGACAAGAAGCTTGCTTTAGAATATAAATCATCTTTATCTCCAAAGACACTGTTATGTTTGACTAAGTTTTTTAATAGCAAGACTGTACTGATGAAGGAAGCTGGCCATTGATTTACAGTCTGACATGAGTTCCTCCTTTGATTGCAGACTGAAAACAAGTACTTTGTAGGCAAATCACCTTGAGCAGGGCTGGTTGGTACAGTGTCACCTGGGCTGCTTGTTCAACTGTGGCTTTATGGCCACAGAGAATGCCTATTGAAAATAGTACTTTGCGGAGGAGACTCCTAGCAATCCTTAAAACATTCTCAAGACGGGGGCAAAATTCATTTTTCCAATTTTCCCAAAATGAGATGATATTTTTTGCACATCTCCATGAAAATAAGAGAGATGGTCAATCTCTTCAAGGTGAACATGAATATCTCTATGGTTTAAGCTACATTTCCCCCCCATGTTTGTGATGTTACACATTCTGAATACTGATAAGCAAGACTATGTGGACAGGTACATTAACTTAGAGAGCTTCCTATATTTTAGGAATCTTTTCCTTGGTTTCCCTTTCACCATCATTAATTCAAAACAAGGCTCTTACTAATTATCCCAGGGGAAGAAATATGATCTTATTGAGATTCATGTAAAATCCTTATTTGAGCAGGATGAGGAACTTTCTATAGTTTTGAGATAATAATTGGGGATGAGATTTTAATAGAAAAACAAAATTGAATCTGTTTGTCTTCTGTGGTAGTTGAGATTTCTTGGCTCCTAAGATTTTGAACTGTGGGTTGGAGAAGTCTTTTGAGAGTCCTTTGGATTGTAAGGAGATCAAACCAGTTAATCATAAAGGTAATCAATCCCAAATATTCTTTGGCAGCACTGATGCTGAAGCTGAAGCTCCAATACTTTGTCCACATGATGCGAAGAGCCAATTCATCAGAAAAGACCCTGATGCTGGGAAAGATTGAAGGTAGGAGGAGAAGGGGGCCACAGAGAATGCGGTGGTTGGATGGCATCACTGACTTAATGGACATGAGTTTGAGCAAGCTCCAGGAGTTGCTGAAGGACAGTGAAGTCTGGAGAGCTGCAGTCCATGGGATCGTGAAGAGTCGGACATGAATGAGCGACTGAACAACAACAGGATGAATAAATATTTGATTAGCATCAGTTGATCATGATTTGTGAAGGTCCTTTAGTTGGGGGACAGCATGGAGACATCTGTGATCTGAGAGCTACAGGTTCAGCTCCTCAGAGTTTCAGGGTGCAGGAAGACTACCTAAGCTGGTATCCCACTGTTGGCCACGTGCAATCTGAAAAAGCCTTGCCACCTGAAAACTGGGAACTTCTCTTTTGTTGTGAAGGATTTGAATTGCAGATTGGAAGGCAAGATGTGAAATAGATGAGGCTGAAATTGGGGTTCTTGAGACACTTGATATAGGAAGTCAGAGCTATAATTTTTAATAACTCATTCTATTTCTTTTGTATGGAGTGGGATTGAGTGATTTTGATTGATATTGTTGTTGCTGAGTTGTGTCCGACTCTTTGTGAACCTATGGAGGCCACGAGGCTCCTCTGTCCCTGGGACTTTCCAGGCAAGAATACTGGAGTGGTTTGTCAGTTCCTTCTCCAAGGGATCTCCCTGACCCAGGGATAGAACCTGTGTGTCCTATATTGCAAGTGGATTTTAGTGACTGTAATTATAGCATTAGGATTCCAAAGAAAACAAAATTTTGTTTTGTTTAGTTGCTAAGTTGTGTTTGTCTGTCTGTAACCCTGTGAACTGTAGCTCATTAGGGTCCAATATCCATGAAATTTCCAGGCTACAATATAGGAGTGGGTTGCCATTTCCTTCTCCATTGATTGATATCAATAGTTCCCATCAGAATCTGAGTCTTTGCTCCTCTCTGGCACATGGAAGACTACAAGTTTTAGGCTTGCAGTTGGAGGAGACACAAGAATAGTTCTGGCCAAAAGGTGTGAATATAGGTGACGTCATCTCTAGGTTGAAGCCTGGAAGAGGGGGATAGGATATCTCCAGGTGTTCTTCTGCTTCAGCAACTACAGGACCTCATATTGAGAAGATGGAGCCACAAAATCAAAGTAGATTCTCCAAGTTACTGCATGGAAGACAGTCACCCTGGGATGTTGCCTTAACTCATAACAGGCTTTATACAAATGAGAAATAAGCCTTGGTAGTGCTGCCCTGCTGAGATTATGGGTTTATTTGTTACCACAGCATAGCCTAGCTTAACAGACCGGTAAAATGATTTAATAACAATTGCCTTGGATAGCTCAATCTTTAGGTTCTAAGATTATGAAAAAGTCTGGTTAAGCAAGAACTATTAACTATTTAGAACCGTAAACTACTTCTTTGTATTCATTTAGTAATTTGTTCAACTCTTCAGCAAGAGACCTAGTGTAGGTGGTATGCCAACCCCTGCGCTGTGCCAAGGGAAGCACAGTATCAGTGAGCAGCATGTGCTCTGAATCAACTGCTTGAATTTGAATCCTGGTTCCACTATATGCAAGCTGTGTGATTACTGCTGAGTCTTTAACCTTCATCTCTTTTACTTTCTTTATCTTTTCACTTGTTAGACAGCAATTGTAACAGTGTATACCTAATGAGTTTGTGAAGATAAAAGGAGATAATATATGTAAAGCACGTGGCATTATGCCCTGTGATGTAAATGATCAGAAATATTAGCTATTATTATTTGATGGCATCCCTGTCTTCTAGCAACTCTTATTCCAAATAACAGTATCATAGTCTAGTAGTGAAAACCATTTATAGTAATAATTCCTATATTATAATTTTATTACTGTCATAACAAATTACCATAAACCTCATACATAAAGTGACACAGATTTACTGTCTCAGTCCTACAGGTAGAAAGTCTGGGTTGACCTGATTGGGTTCTCTGCCCCCACTTTCATGAGGATGGAATCAAGAAGTCCACCAGTTGATTCTTATCTGAGGCTCTGGGGAGAATCTGCTTCCAAGCTCATTCAGGTGTTGGCTAATTTCAGTTTGCAGTTTTAAGACTCAAGTTCTCATAGTCTTGCTGGCTCTCAGCAGGGCACTGCCCTCACTCAGCTCCTAGAAGCCTTACTCTCCAGAGCCCACAAGGGTTGGAATCTCTTTGACTTCCCTTTCACCTCATCACTCTTCTGCCTCCAGCTGGAGAAAGTTCTCTGCTTTTAAGGGCTGATGTGATTAGATTGGTTTATCTAGATAATCCAGGATGTGTGTGTGTGTGTGTGTGTGTGTGAGTGCTCAGCCACTCAGTCATCTTCCATTTGTGGTGACCCCATGGACTGCAGGCCACCAGGCTCCTCCATCCATGGGATTTCCCAGGCAAGAATACTGGAGTGGGTTGCCATTTCCTCCTCCAGGGGATTTTCCCAACTTAAGGATCAAACCTGTGTCTCCTGTATCTCCTGCATTGGCAGGCAGATTCTTTACCACTGAGCCAACTTTACTCCTATTTCAGATAATCCAGGATAATTTCCCATTAAAAAGCATTTTAACCCTAATTACATCTGCAAAGTCTCTTTTTGCTATGCAATGCTAACAACATCTTCACAGGTTCCAGGGACTAAAGCATGTGCATCTTTGGGGAACCATTATTCAAGATCTACCACAATTACCCTGGGTCCACAATTTACTTTTTCCTGTTCTTTATAATGATACTACTACATATTGAGTGCTTTCTGTGTGCCAGGTAATAAACCATACCTCTGTCTCTATATCGCTATCTGCATGTGTGCTAATTCACTTAAGTTGTGTCCAACTCTTTGCGACCCTATGGACTGTAGCCCTCCAGGCTCCTCTGTCCATGAGATTCTCCAGGCAGGAATACTGGAGTGGGTAGCCATGCCCTCCTCCAGGAGACCCTCCCAGCTCAGAGACTGAAATTATGTCTCTTATGTCTCCTGCATTGTCAAGCAGTTTCTTTACACTAGTGCCAACTGGGAAGCTGTTTCTCTGTCTATAACTTTCTAATTTCATACAACTCTGCAAGCAAGTTAATATCATTAATCCATTTTAAAGATAGGGAACTGGTGCTTACAAAGATTCTTGAATTGACCCAAGATAGATTTTCATAGCTGATAAGTATGAGAGAAGGAGTCCCATATCAGATATGACTGCCTCCCTTGGGACTTTAGTGCACTAACAATCCATGATGCTCCTGGGTCTCCTTTCAGCATCATGATTAGCCCATTTACAAGACCAGTGGGCTCCCAAACTGGCAGTGGCTCAATAGTTAAGGTTCTACTCGACTCCCTAGAGCCATCTACATGTTTGTCTGCATCCAGAGTCACAAACTTATTTTGGCCATCTCTTGTTGTTTTGGGTCAACATCAGGAAGAGAGGTGAGATGGTGCTGATGGTCAGGGGGTAGACATTGCTCATATTACAATAATGATAATAATAGCTGATGCTTAGAAAGAACCAATTATGTGCTGGGCCTTGTGCCAAGCACTTCAGATGGAGCCTCAACACTCATTTCATTCTCAAAACAAGTTTACCAAGGAGGTGCTATCACCAGCTGCACTAGAGGGCATGGAATTGAAGTCCAGAAAGCTTATGTAACTTTCTGAATCAAGCCTCAGAGCTCCCTTGTGCTTCCCAGGTGGCACTAGTGGTAAAGAATTTGCCTGCCAATGCAGGAAACGTAAGAGACATGGGTTTGATTCCTGGGTTGGGAAAATCCCTTAGAGAAGGGCATACAACCCATTTCAGTATTCTTGCCTGGAGAATCTGATGGACAGAGGAGCCTGGTGGGCTATGGTCCATAGGATCACACAGGGCTGGACATGACCAAAACGACTTAGCATGCAGAGAGCTATTTGTCATTCCTTCTTCTCCTCTCTGCACTCCAGTAAAGTTGAGGACAAGAGAGTCTGTAGTCAAGACTGGGGTTGGGGCTATTGGCTGGGGTCAGTAAGAAGACAATCTAGAACAGATGTGGTAGCCCAGCCTCTGGATTAGGGTATGGCATCTAGTCTGCCAGCTCCTCTCTCTAAGCACGGGAGTGAGACCCTGTGAGTCGGACATCCCAGGCTGCTATTAATATGTCATAGAACCAGAAAGAGGGACCCTTGTCTGATTCTATGCTGACAATGCATTCAGCAAACACTTCACATAGTTACCCTTCTCCAACCCCAGAACGCATCTGTGTTGATGGGTTTTATATCATTATAAGCAACACTCCTCTTCCTTCCCACATTGCTGTGCTGAGCAGCTAGTTTTCCTGACCTTTATTCCTTTTCCTTTCAAAAGGGATGACATGGTAAAAGAATGCACTAGGAGTCTGCATGCACTTTTATTTATATATTTTTTGTCCTGATTTAGGCTCCTTTCACAAATATCTTGAAAACTCAGTTTTACATATGTGACTGTTCTAAATTACTTTTGAGGAAAGTTGTTAAAAAGTGATAAAGAGGGGTGTGTATGTGCTTGCAACATGAAAAGTTCTTGGCCATAAATGAAAAGAACCGAAAAGGAAATTAAATACGTTTTTGAAATTACTATACTCTAAAGAAAAGGACATGCAGATATTGTAGAAACGCTTTTGTAGCTTCTATACCTTTTGCAAATGTTATTGGATTTGACATTCCACAATTTAGAATGATATAAATTATAAGGACAATGACAAGTTTGGTTATAATGACAGAATTTTTTGGTACCACAGACTAAATCTATAATGATGATATTTAAGCTGAATGAGAATTTCTTGAGATTTTATATGTTAATAGAAGAAGAATTCAGATGACTCGCATTCTTATGTGGACTAATATTCCCTTGAAAACATGTTCTATGTTAACAATTAAAAACAATGACAATTAAAAGCATAGTCTTAATTATTGGGATAGGAATATAAATGTGTTATAATTGTCTTTATTTTCTTTTCTTTAAGTGCCACAGATATCTTGCAAGATACATTTTTTAGGACTGGATTTTACAGCCTTTAATCTGAACTATAGTACTTTACTCTGAAAGTTTTTCATAGCTAGATCCAATATTATTTAACGTTGTGCAGAAAAACAGAAACTTCAAATTGATAGAAGGTTTGTTCACATTCATTAATGTAAAAGGGAACTCTTTGTGATATAAAAATGTTTCTTGAGCTCCTGCCAATTAAAAAACAAACTAGAAAAGTCATCTGAAATATAATCGAAACATAACACTCAACAGCTGAAGGCTGCTATTTGGAAAACTTTGATGAGCCTGTAGAGAGGTGGGATCAATTTCACCTTTTGACAGCAATGGAAATGTGTCTTAGAGGTTTTCAAGTTATAAGGTATGTTCTGGTTCCATTCTAAAATTAAAAACTGTCAACTTATTCTAGAATTTGACTCATATTCAATTTTAAGTTCTCCTTTGTCTAATAACTTTAAACTGTAGCACAGATGGGACTTTTTCTTTTCTAACTTTTATGATAGGTTATTAGATCAACAAGGGCTAGCCTAATAATTGCACAAAACCATAAAGCATGCCTTGAAAGAAGAAAATTTGGGATTTTAATAGGTGTTTGGGTTTTGATGAGCATGTGTTCAATCTTGCTGCATTCTTATAAAATGGAAAGTTTCAGTTTTCTGTTTGTAAAACAACTGCAGGCTGAGAATGCTGTTGCAGTTATCAGCAAAGCTCAATACTGTTTTTGGACTTAGCAACCTTACAAAATGGACTTTGAAGAGTCCCTAAACTGTGTGGGAAACTATTTTGAGACAAAATTCTTCCATCTCACCTTCTTTGTATTATAACTCCATTAATTTAATACAGCACTTAATGATTAACCCTTACTGACTTAATCTTTCATTAACGACCAATGGTTGATAGAAATACCATCAACAGAGAATGAAATCAATCATTCATACATCCCTAAATAATTATTGTATAAAACACTGCCTGAGTCCTGAAGATGCAGCAATGGACAAAACAGAGTTTTGCTGTTCTGGAATTTACAAGCAAAGAAGCTAAACCTCTTCTCTTTGTGGGAAACACTTTCCATTAAGTCTAATGGTACATTATGTCTAAATCTGCAAATAAAATCGCATTGTAACATAACCTCTAGCCAATTTCAGTTTGTCGTATACTTTTAAAATGCCAAATATTGACTGGTAATAGCCACATACTGCTATTTATTTCATTTATTTAAGTGAATGAATAGACAATTACAGCTCTGGTGGCTCAGCTGGTAAAGAACTTCAATGCGGGAGACCTGGGTTCAATCCCTGGTTGGGAAGACACCCTGGAGGAGGGAAAGTCTACCCACTCCAGTATTCTGGCCTGGAGAATTCCATGGACTACAGTCCATGGGGTCGCAGAGTTGGACACAACTGAGCAACTTTCACACACACACACACACACACACACACACATACATTTACTTACTGTTATGTTGCATCTGAGATTAGCTATCTTTGGCAGGAATCTTTTTAGCCTAAGGCTTATCTGTACAACAAACAAAATCAAAGTCATAGGTATTACCCTTAGGAGGAAATGGTGAAATATTTGTAAATTCTTCCTCTCTGGATTCTTCCAGTGTCTTTTACTTGGATCTTGCTCTGATCTTAATGGCCCCATAGTGGTTAGCATAACCACTAATACACGACTAAAATGGTAGGACAATAAGTTACAACTTGTATTACTATGTGCTTGGCATTGTGCTAAGCATTTTACATGCTTTATTATATTTAATTATTACAACAATCCTATGAGGCAATTAGTCTCATACTTTACAGATGAGAAAAAGTGAGAAAACTTAGTACAGAGAAGTAACTTAACCAAGGCCACAGAGCGAGGCAGAAAGACTTGCGTCCCCGAGATGATGCTTGCAGTCACTGAGATTAAATATTTGTTGGGGAAAACCCCATTTTTACAGCTCTAGAACGTCTGAGATGCAGGCAAATAGAGCACATAAAAGAAGAAAAAAAAAATAAATGTCTTTCAGATGCAGAAATGGTGTAGCTGTGGTCGTCCTAGTTGTGGGAGCAAGACTTCAGGAAGGCTCCTCATATCACCTGTTGAACCTATTGCACCATCTCCCCAAAGGCAGTTTACGGTTGTTTTCTTTCTCTTCTTCACTACAGCTCCAATAGGTCATGCGAGGTTAAAATCCCACTCAATAAATTTTGAAATCAGCAATTTCTTTACTAGGAAACCAATACAGTTAAAATAGATAATTTAATAACTATTACAATAAAAGTCTATTAAAATAACAATGGGAGTTACATTATTAGGCTGCCCAGCATAGGCACCCTGAATAGTCCAAGATAAGAATAATAAAAGAACTTTCCATCTTTTTCTCTTCGCTCTTCTCTCCCTCTCCAAGCTTTTTTTAAAATCTCTTTCTTTGGTGAGACTGGGTAGTTCTCTGCACAAATCATGAGCATTTAGTTCCTTGTGCTGTGAAAGTGGAAAGTTAGCTAGGATTTTTTTTATAAGAATTTTACAGTAGTATAAGAATATAACAAACCTTGAAAAGAATGTCTCCTTCTGATTTCAATAAGCCGTATTTGTGAGAAGCATAATAATGTCTTCATTTGCTGGAAAGATCTGTTCAAATATAAATGCCATAACGAGTTGTGAATTTGGTTATAAAGACAGAAAAGTCTGTTACGGTGGTATCATGCCCTGATAATGTGGCTCTGCCTGTAGACACATTCATTACCTGCATCTGTGAGCAAATGATTGGACAGAAGGAAATTATTGGGGGTTTTAACTTGATGCATGGGATAGTGGGTGTCTCCTTGTGAATCTGTGTGTGTGTAAGGCAGTTAATTAATCCAGGGTAAAGCGGGTCCTTAGAGATGGGTACTTTACACCTCTACTGTCGTATACAAGTCTCTTGAGAATTTACAGAGCACGGAGGATGCTTATCTGATCTAAAGACTGTTTTGCTGCAAAGAGAGACCTACTAACCCATGTTGGAAGTGCTGAAGACAATGATTTTAAAGTGCAGGGTGGCATGGGAGTTTCAGAAGCTCTACGGCCAAAGAGGTTTACAAATGCCAAGAATGGGTACTGGTCAATACTGGTACTTTTAAAATGCCAGTCTGTGCTTTCCCTCACAGAGAACAGTTACATTTGATTAGGGATCATCTGGGAGTGGGAGCGGGGACTCAGCTTTAAGACTAGGAGAACTTTACAGATAGAAGCAGAGAGAACTGGGATGAAGTAATTATTAGTATTGCTGAAGACTCAAGGGGAGAGAGTCTTTCTGAACACAGGGAGGTCTCCTGTGGCCTGAGGCTGACATTCTCAGGCTGGTGATGACATTTACTCTCCGGGGTGAGTCTTAAGCTTTAAGAGCAAAACAGAACTGTAGCTTTTTGCCTTGATTTAGACCAAACTTCAGTACATATTAATATCAGCGACTGTTTAAACAAGGTAATAGACAACAGCACACCACTTTAACTAAACCCAGCATGCAGGCTAATTTTAAGGCAGCCCAGTTGGTGGAAGCCCATGCATTAATTTATTCTAATGGCAAGTGGGGGAGGTGGGGAGGGAAAAAAGGTTGAAAGGCATTTTTTTTTAAAGAACCAAAAACCCCAAAGAACTAGTGCTCAATGTCTGTTTTGTGGGGGGTGGTATTTAACACGTACAATTTGGTCAAATTATGGGCAGGATAGCAAGAGAAGCTAGTCAGTTTTAAAAGACCGAGAGTGTGTGAGACAGGACATGATTACTTTCCTGAATCCCCACTTTTTTGTTTTTTTTTTTCTTCCAAAAGAGACAAAGGGAAATACTTAAGAACCAATAGTGACGGCAACAAAGCAATCACTGAGTTGCGGGATACCTTTGTCTCTAGGGGGCACACAGTAATTTTTACATGTCTACCACTGAGTGTCAAACCTTTTCTTTTCTTCTTCTTTCCATTCTGGATGGCCAAACTGATTATCTAAAATAGAAAATTAGCACACAATGGGTTTACTCTGCGATACCCCTTATGCAACTAATGGCAAAGCTTGTTAATTGGTTGTAAATGCCAGCAGGTTGCCAGGATAATACTTCAGAAATAAGCGGGTATTCTGATAATTACAGCAATCTTCATCTATAAAAGCTTAAGTAGATGAAGTAGTGGCTGGCTTAAAACCAAGATTTATCCCGCTGCACTCACATTAAAAGAAAAAATAAGATGAAAACAATAATGTAACAAAACAATTATATAGCAGGAAGCTTTGTAGGTTTTAGAGATTGTGAAAACTCAGAAAGTAAAACAGTGCTGTAATAACCAGTTATGGAAAAATAGGCCATTTACATTTGTGTATAATTAAATAGTAGGCTATGCAATTTCACTTTTTAAAGTAAACTGCCTTTTCCTTTTTTTATAGGGCAACGTAGCCATAATTGCTGCATTAAAGCTTTAATGAAAGAAAAAAGCAGCAGATCAAGATGACATGTAACATCTACATTTGTACCGTGGCGCTGTGCTTGTTTAGTAATGGGAAGCTACTGAGGAGATTAAAATTGCAGAATTCTTCATAGTTTGTTCTAAAATTGCTATAGGAAGATCATTCGGGGTCTAAAATACACACAATTTATTTTTCCACCTTCAATCTTCAAGAATTTAATGGCTTTCGTAACTAGTAGGTGGTTGGAAATATGTTTTATATTAGAGAGAGAACTACTTTGGATCATAAAAATGATCAGAAGTAAGTGGATCAGAATTTAAGCCTTAGGGGCCTTCCTAGTGTATTAGAATATTGGCCAAATGTTATATTATAGTGTTTAACTTAGTGTAGTATGAGCTTTCTTGTTCAAAATATCAACAGGTTGGCTTGTAATATTGTTACTTTATATTTTGCAGTTTTTTTGTCACCCCCACTAACATCAGGAACTGGTGCAAAAGGTAGCCAGCTTATATTATGAGGTAACATTCTGGTAAACAGTTAACAGGCATGTGGGCTTTTGTTTTTAAAAAAAACAGTCTCTCCTGTGAGCTACTCTCTCCTAAGAAATACTCCTCAGATGTTACATTCCACATAGGTTGGCCATGTTTTCTGTAAACCATCTCTGGCAAATAATGTAGGCAGAGATTGGAAACCTTCATTATGTGTTACAGCACTGAGAAGAGGGTATGAAAACATGCTAAAAACACATCACGCAAGAGAGTTACAAGAAAAATACCAAGGACATTAGTGCCAATGGCTAGAGCAATAAAAAGTAGCCTTAAGAAAGTAAAAACAGGAAAACCCAAACATTTGTATAAATTCTACGTGATTGTACTCTTCTATTGTAAAAAGAAAAACGCAAAAGCCATTTCTGGTAAAAGAAAAACCCGAGGAATGAACCCTAGGAAGGCCCAGAATTTTGACTTTTTCGGTTCTCACTTCAAGAAAGTGGTGCAGTTGCTCCGGGGTTTTGTTTTGGTGTTTGTTTCTTGCAGGGTTGATGAAATGCATCTTCATCTATGTGCAGTTCTTCTGGTATGGAAAACTTGAAATACATAGCCTTCTGGAGTGGCTGGCTTCCGCACAGAAGTCAGAATATGGTATTGGCATTGGGGCCGGAAGCGCGGGGGTGCAGAGCTCTCCAAGCATGGAGGCGCACCAGGCAGCCCCGTGTGGGAAACGGAGAAGCCTGAGGCGGGACACGCGCACCACCACCTCATGGAGATGGGGCATCAGCAACAACTTTTTTTTTTTGGTTCAAGTACTACCTGAAGCAGGAGGAAGGGAAGAGGGGGAAAGGAACAAAAAAAATTATATTGAATACTTGTGGAACTAGGAAGGGATCCTGGTCTACCACTAAGTCTGGTAGTTAAAAGAAGTTCGTACCTTCGCGTTCTCTGCTGTTGGCTCCTCATTGCTCACATAAGACGCGGCAGCAATGGCCTCGCGCCCTCCCAACAGTATTTCATGTCTTTTGGAGGCTGGCAGTTGTTGAAGGCATTTAGGATGGCGCCAAGAAGGCACTTGTTTTAGGCGGACTGATTTAAGATGTTCTTTCATCCACCTCTTTAGTGTGTTTTGAAGGAGCAGAGAAAATAGCAGGGGGAGGCTTTCTTTCCCAGGAGGTTGAAACCAGCAGAGTTTTGGGATCTGGGTAGGTAGAGGTTGAGAGGTAAGCGTTTAGGGGAAGAGAAATGAAACAGAACAGACTTCAGAATAGGAAATGTGTGTGTGTGTGTAGGGGGAGCGGGGGACGGGCATCATCCAGTATTGTGTTTTATCAGAAAGCTTAGACACGACCGACTTTCCTTAATATATACTGAAGAAAGCATCTCAAAATAAATCATCTACATTTAGGGGGAGAAAAACTTCCTCAAAAGTAGAAAAATATCGTAAAATATAAAAAAAAAATTTATGGCCAAGGGCACATGAAGTTTTTGCCAACGTAAGAACTTTTGGAAATTATTCATTTAGCCTAGTTTTACCTTTTCTTAGAAAAGAAAATTGTTTAAGTCTGTCTCATGCTTGAGTTAAATAATTTCTTATTCTTAATGATATAACATAGTTTTCCATATGGTAGTGAAGTATTTGTGGTAACTTTTCTAAGGACAAATAAAATGTAAATTGAAGAATTCAGTGCTTGGTGGATTTGTCTTTCACGTATAGAAAGAATATTATCTTTTTCTCTGACTCATGCACTCTATTTTGTTCTTAGTCACTCATCCTTGCAGAACTGTACCTGTCCTTTGGTATCTTTCAGAACTGTTCATTATTTGAGTAATGTATATACTCAGATCGGTTTACATTTTAGCCTCTTTATGCTACTAGCATTTTTGCCCCATCACCTATGCTTTACAGAAGAACACACTCCACAGAGTAAGCCTTTGAGAAATTTGTGAATTAATTATTTTTAACTGAAGAGTAGAACATTTTTGATATTTTTAAGGTATTATTGATGAAATTGATATTAAACTGATAAGAATTTTTAAATAAATATTTCCAAGTCAGTTTGAAGACTAAGTACTTAAAAAGCAAAGTTCTTTGACTAGAATTTTCTCTTAGCAGAGGAACATACTTGCTGTATGTACAGAAAGTATAGTATGCCATCCTGATGGCACTCTTGCATGAATCGTTGTGCTCGTCCTAACAGTGAACATTTTCTCTGTTTCTGTGTCAGTTGTCACTAATCAGTTATACATCTGATGTGCAGATCCATCAGGGCAGAGAATTTAAGTCATTTTGGCTTTAACACATATGATATGCTTGTACAGGAGTTTACCAAAGCCCCTTTTGATACATTTTCAGAAGGGGACGTGCATATGTTATGGTACCTCTACAGCAGCAGTGACTGAACTAGCTGACAAGTGACAGGAGGGTTTTTTTCCCTCTTTGGTATTTCATGGAAGTGTGCACAAATCATAACAAGTTGCTTCACTTTCATAAGACAGGGAACATTTCCCTTAAAGCGCACATGGCTATATGGTGTGTTTGTGTACATGAAAATTCATGCTTCTATCAAGTTTAATTTTGCCATTTTTGTTGTTTTTAAATTACAGGTTTGGGGTTTTTGAAGAGGCATAAATAATGGCTTTCATTTCATCTTGAATGATTAAAAAAAAAAAAACTGTGTCAAAGTCTTAGTGGAAAAGTAAAGTTCCTTACTATTGAGAGAAACTATTGAAATACAGGTGACCCATATCTGCTGGGCTGGTTGTTGTTTTATGTATTTGTCAAGAAGCCTCAAAAAAATAGTAAACACCTACTGTATGCCAAGAAGTCCTATGTCAGATGATATGCAGCAGACCAGGGATCATAATCATCTGTCTGAATTTGGACCCCTGTTTTAAATCAGTATTAACATCAACAATAACAGTAAATATGGGAGCCCTTATGCTGTTATTTCTTCCTTAGGCTCTGTAATGTACAGGTTTATCCCCAACCAAATGCAATTAAGGAAGGATAGTGAAGTGGAGAGGAAGTCACTTCAGTGTCAGCAAGAACTGGGTTCAACCCAGCCTTCAGCGCTTAATGAGCTCTGGTTTTGCCTGGGCCTCAGAATCCCTTTCTTTAAAACAGGGAAACTATTGGGAGAGACCAATGCACAAATCACTTACTATATCACTTGAAGATGGATGCTTAATACATTTTGTTCCTTTGATCTCCTTTCTCCTGTGACCTCAGAACAAGAAGAGAGTCTATATAGTTCTTTCTAGGTAAACTCAGATCTAGCTGCAATTTTTTAGGTCAACTAAGATTTTTAGTGGTGAGTTCCTGAACCTACAAATGCTGACTGCCTGGCTGTGACATCTAAAATAAGTGCCAATAAAATGATCTGCTCCAAATAGCTAATAAATATATACATATATATGTGATTTTCCTTTTTTTCTAGTCAGCAGATGTATTCTTTTTAAATTCTTCAACTTCTTTATAATTAGCTAAGTCATGAGATGTACCCAAAGCACTGAATGGGGCCTTTCAGCTGCCATGGACTTCACCTTGAATCAGGGACAGGAGGAAGGACACGGAGGGGAGAATTTGCCATGACCTCATTTGGAGCCCAATCACATCATGGCCCTGAGGTTAGAAGTTGCACCATTCTTTCTGAAGAAAACCCTGCTTTTAAACCTGCTTCAGGACCACATAGTGTGATTTTTCTATCATATGTAAAATGAGAGCAGTGTTAGCAGGCTTGTTTCAACTTTAGAGTAAAGCCTCTTCTGTGAAATTGTTTGCAGAGTCTGTCCTCATTGTTAATATTTCCTCTCTCCCTCCATAATTTCTCTGTTGCTCACTGCGCTCTCCCCTCAGGCGAGTGTGAATCAGAGCTTCTGAGATCTTGAGGAAGCGCCGTCTCCCTTTTTCTTTACATACGAAGTGGCTTCTCTTTCTGTTTATATCCTCATGTGAACATTCTGGATGGTAAGAATGACAGATTATTGGCTCAGTCACAATTTGCCTTACACATAACCTCACTGCCAATTTTATTAAAAAAAGATGTCTTCCTTTATGGAAGAAATAAGCATATCTTGGTCGTGGTAAAAAAAAAATATATATATATTACACAAAAAACTATTCCGTGAACCAAAATCTTCCATAAAGGCAAATACACCTGATTTCTATTGTGAGCCCCAGACAATGGGGCCTTATTTAACCTGCTTCTTGCCCTGTCTTCTCATGTTGTAATCATTATTTTAGGATGGGCTCTACCCTAATGAAAGAGAACTCTTTTGTGGCAAAATAATGAAAATGATGATGATGAAAATAATAATAGTATCATCTTACAAGGATGCTTTCTATTCCATTTTCTAGGCTGAGCAGTGAACCCATAACAATGTAAAACAAGTAGATAATACTGCATACTTAATGTGTTTGTACATTACTTCAAACTTGTCCAGGCTTCTCTTTTCAGTGACTCTGAATGAGGACAGTGAAGAATCTGCTATAATCCCAGGGGAGAAGGGAATGGAAAAATGTAGAATTTTAATTCAGGTGATTTTGTCTCATGCTTGTGCTTATTTAACGAAACTTGATTGGGAAGCTTGTTTTTTTAAAAACCATGATATACAATTGTAGAAAGAAGACACATTAATTAAATTTCTGTATTATTTAAACAATTTTGTGGAGAACACCAAATAACTAGCTTCTCCATGATTAGGAGTAATGTGAGATGAAGTGAATAATAATTAGTTATTTTGTAGTGTATCTATCTTACTCAGAAGGTTAATTTGATTTAGAAAGAAAGATGATGTTAACATTCTTTAAAAGATTTCAGATTCCCTGGGGTAGCTTTTACTTTATAACCCTATTGTACACTTAATATGACTTTTATCATTGTGTCAATGTGTTATCCTTTAGCAGACTGTGATATTTAAGTAAACTTCTGTGATTCAGTTTCACAGGATGATTTAGGGTCTTATGCTAGTTCTCTTGGATCTATGATGCAAGTTGAACTAAAAATTTTATTCTCCAAGCTTTAAAAACAGCTTTGCCTGCTAAAGAGACAATCCTTTAAAAATGATAATAAAAATTAAAAAAAATATTTAAAAATATTATTCTGGTTTATATTGCATTAAAGAAAACACATTTGCTGTTATAGATCTTGTAGCATTTGTGTTTTCATAGTTTTAGGTCCCACTTTGTTAGATACTTTAGGAATAGTGTCAGAGGATGTGCAGGATAAAAGAGGTGTTTTAGCTTTAGATGGCAGTCATTGTACATACATTGCAAATGATAGTACTTTTCATGTTGGCTATGCTCTGAGAAGTTAATTTGCTGCTGCCACACATATGAATGCTGTTAAAACTATTGTGTCATTAGAGATTTATATGACTTACTTATCAAATGAGTTGGGATATTTTGGAAGACACACCATACAGTATGGACTTGACGGATGCATTAGAATGACAGATAGAGGGTCTATGAGAATATATACTTTCTGCTTGAGGCTATAGAGCATGTCAGGTGTCAAGTACTTGGCTCTGGTGGGTGGTGTGTTTCTTTAAGGCACTAAAACCTTTAAGAGGTTTGAGAGTGATGATGTCATCAATTAATAACGGACCACATGCTAATCAATACATGATAGGTACACACTGTAATGGCTTATAAGCATGATGGCTTTTTAATGGCTCATGTATAATTGTTAATTGATTTAAAACAAAGGGAAATTTCTGTCTATTGGGTCAATAGTTTATGGATTATGACTACCTTTTAGTTTGAGATTGCTAATGAATGCTCCTTCCTTGCCTTCACCTCCTGTCTTGTTCTTCTATCTTTTTTAATCAGGAATGTCTGTAAACAAGATACATTAGACGGATTATTGGGACTGGAATCCAATAACACTTGTAAAGCCCCAAAGGCTTTTACAAGATTTCATATTGGAGCCTCGCAATACATATCCTACAACATGGAATAGATATGAGTCTGTTTAAAGTTCTGTGCTTACTTCTTTTATAATATATTTTACACAAAAGATGTGTGTCATATAAATATGAAGCCCTTGTTACATTATTAAAAATGTTTATATTTGGAATTTCTTAAAGTGTGTAGAGTTAAGAGATTTATACTGGATGTGGTATCTGCCAGAATAAGTGACCTAATAGACAAGGCTGTGATATTACTTCACCATCTAAATTGAGAATCTAATAGATTTACCAAATGTGTATAACTGAGTCGTTTTTCTGTTCGGCACAAACTGACACAACATTGTAAATCAACTATACTTCCATTAAAAAAAAAAACACTAAAAAAAGAATCTAACAGACTTAGAATAGACAATGTCAGAAACAAAATTTGTCAGATGGAATTTTACCTGGGAGATTCCTGTTGGCAAGCACAAGAGCTGCTTAGAGGTGTTAGTAAGACTTAGGAACTGGTTACTATAGTACAGTTTTGTGTTTAATAGAAAAGAGGTGTGTGGTTCTTTATTTTTTCCAGACGGCAGTTATCGCTTCGTCTCCTCCTTCAACTGCCATTCGAGCATTTTTTTTTTTCCTTTTTTATTGCTCCATTCTTGGAGGTCTGCTTTGGAATGGTTCCAGTTATCTTTTTTCATTTAGGCAAATTTTATATCAAAATACTGATTTTATATATACGGAAACTAGTGGTTTGGAATGTTATCCCTATCACCTTTTATATGAATGTGCACGAAGTTTAAAGAGCCAAATGGTATCATAGGAGGTATTGTGAAAAACAGCAGTCCTTTGCCCAAAACACTTCTGACTTCCTGCAGTTCTCACTCTGCAGAGAAACATTTTCAACTCTTCTGGCTGACATTTTCCCCCTGGTGTTTACCTCCATATTTAAAATAACTTAACTGATACTACAGACTCCTCATTTTTCAGTTTGAAATGTTATTTACTGATTTCTTTGTATGGAAGATAGGAATTTAACACCTTTACACCTTCTCCTGTCTAACAATACTTTTGCTGAAACCTTCTTAAAAAGTTTCAGTGTTTACACTTCTCTCATTATTATTATTAATCCACATGCACACTTTAGAGGAGGTGTAAATCGCCCCTTAGTTAAAAAAACAAAAACAAACAAACAAAAACTTCAGATAATCTGCCCAAGAATAGTAGGAAAGGTGAGACAAGAAGTCTTTTTTCACAGGTGGTTCTGTGTGTGTGTATGTGGTTGGAGTAGGGGACTGATCTTAAGGGACAAACAGAGGAAGAAAACTCTAAAAGGAGACTGAGAAGGAAAGGGCAACGATGTAGGAGGAAAACAAGGAGAAAATGGAAATCAAAGAGAGCATGTCGAGAAGTAGGAGGCCGTAAACACATGGCATAGCACAGAGGAGTAAAGAAGAGGAGGACTGAAAGGCATCCTCTGATGGCTGCTAGAATATTGAGATCCAGAGCATCAATACAGTGGGAAATAAGAAGTAACTTTGTAATATTCACTTGAGGAACTTAGTTCTGAAGCAAAGGAGAGAGAAGGTAGTTAAAGTAGCTAGATGCTAGTGAAAGATAGAGGTAAAAAATTATTGTTGCTGTTTTTCTGAATGAAATCCTTTAGCGTGTTTCTAGGGAGATAGTGAAGGACAAGGAAGCCTGGTGAGCTGCAGTCCATGGGGTCGCAAAGAGTCAGACACGACTTAGCAACTGAACCACAACAAGGTGAAAGTGTAAATTGAAACATCTGTGGGTGATCAGCAATCTTTTCCAATCATACTTCTTTGACAACAATAGTTTGATGGTAATATTTTCTTATATTATACCTTAAAATGTTTAGGGGCTTCTCTGGTGACTCAGACAGTAAAGTGTCTGCCTGCAATGTTGGAGACACGGGTTCAATCCCTAGGTTGGGAAGATCCCCTGGAGAAGGAAATGGCAGCCCACTCCAGTACTCTTGTCTGGAAAATCCCATGAACGGAGGAGCCTGGTAGGCTACAATCCATGGGGTCACAGTCAGACACGACTGAGTGACTTGACTTTACGATGTTTAAATGGCTATTAAAAGAATTATCTTCATCTTCACACATTCACACATACACAGACACACGTTGGATGCTGGCGGTTTGGAGGAGATGTGTTCACCTTGCTGATTAGAGCCAAGATAGACAAACTCCTAGTGCAGAGCCGTCACTTCCATTCTGCAGTGGCTCCTTACAGCATCTTTTATCTTCCTCTGCCTCTTGAATGATCTTTGCTGTTAAGAGTTTACTCTACTCTTTTTTTTTTTTGGCCAGACTCATCTGTCCATCTGCTTGTGGATATCATTCCCTTCAAATCCACAGCTACATGGTGTGTTGACTAACTTCATCACACCAGAAAGCTGCTGTTACTATTCAGATGTACATAAATCCAGACATTCTACAAGGAAAAGAGATTCCCTCCAGCCTAGTAACATACATTGAGGACATATTTTTATTATGTCCTCAAAATAGAACACCATTATCATTAATACATGTGGTCCTAGAGCTGTACATCAGGGTAGATAACAAAACCACTTAATGTAATTGAAGTTTAACCTGGATACTAATGGTGTTTCAGTGTCAAACTCTACCAGCAAGTCTCACTAGGAATATATTTGCTTCTCATTTCACTTTTAAAACTGACTTTGGTCAACCAGAGTACACGGGAGGTTGGTTTATTTAATGGGTGGTGAAAGTCAGTATTGATTTTCATTTTTACATTATCAGTGAAAATATTGATGTTTGGCTATGTATCGGTTTCCTGGATGCAGGGTAATGCATTTCTCAATCATTCACTCATTAATTTTGTCAGTCTGCAAGAACTTCTTGGGAGTTTAGTATGTTTCAAGAACTATGCCAGGTGTATTCCTGTCTCAGGCTTAGAAGAGAAACAGAAGAGTGAACATATTATTAGAATATCATATGATAAGGAGGAGATAGCTTCATCCTGAATAATGGGCTGTAGGATTCCTCTAGAATTCCTACACTTAGCCTGAATCTTGGTGGAGAAGCAGTTCAAAGAAAGCTTTCTGGAGAAAGTGACACCTGAGCTTGGAGGATGAGTAAGTAAGCTGAGTGAGACAGGCAGAGAAGGAAGAGAAGGCTTCCAGGCAGAAGGAAGAGTATGTGAAAAGGCATGGGTGCATCCTAAGAAGAGCAATCATGTGATAACGTCTGGAGTTAAGTGTGTGTGTGGAAGGTCTAGCAAGTGGTAAGGCTGGGGAGGTGAACAGAGTTCACACACTCAAAGGCCTTGATTTCAAGGATTTGGATTTTAGGAGAGCAATGGGAATTCACAGAAGAGTTTTGAGTAAGAAAGTCGTGTAATCCAATCAGTCTTTTAGAAATAACAATCAGGAGAATGGACTAGAAGGACCTAATGCTAGGGCCATGAGGCCAGAAAGCCAGGTGAGACTTTCTGGTTTGAGCTAAGATTAAAGGTGTGGCTGAGTATGAAGAAAGATGAGAGACATTAAGAAGACAGTGTTATTTGTGCTTGATGGTGTGCTTCCATTTGGTGTCATAAGGAGGAGAGAGGGGTCCTGTGAGTGGTCACACGGCCTTCTCAGTAATTTCTGGTGTGAATTCCTGGAATTAATGGTGCTGGGGTGTGCTCTGTGGTAATCTGAACAGCTGGTTTATGAACACTGAAGCATTCAAGAATTTCTGTATGACAGTATCTAGTAGGTTGAAGTTTCTTAAATTCAATATGTACAACATTCCCAAATGACTGTAAGTTATTCAGTGGTATCTTTAGCCCTCCTGGGTATCCAAATTAAAAAAATCCCAGGCCTCCATCTATATTCTATGACTAATGATGAACCATATGCAAAGCTAATGTGATTCTAAAATGAACTTTCTTGCTGTACTGTCTGAAGAAACATTACTTTGAATTCTCAAGGAGACTTTTCCCTGTGTTACAGAAAAGTATAAGATGTGTTAATATAAATGTTAGGCATTTTCTTTCTTCTCCAGGTATGACATTTAGTCCTAGAAATATGAATGTTTTCAAAGGTTTTGACAATGACAATACTTCAGACTCACCAAAAAAGCCAAAGAATGTCGCTTTTTGGAATTTAATCAGTTGACCTTGGCATCCTGAAAATGGAACCAGACAGTTACATTTTGCCTTCCCAGGTGGCAAAGAATCCACCTGCCAATATAGGAGACATGAGTTCGATCCCTGGGTCAGGAAGATCTGGAGGAGGAAATGGCAACCTGCTCCAGTGTTCTTGCCTGGAGAATCCCATGGATAGAAGAGCCCAGTGGGCTACAGTCCGTGGGGTCTCAAAAGAGTCAGACATGACTGAGCACGCATGCATACACAGTTAATATTTCAATTTTTGCATTTTTGAGAGTACAAGGACTTTTACATTTTTAAGGGGGATAATATTTTTTTGTGTTTAGAAACAATAAATACTCATTGCAAACAATAATGAAAATAGACATGTATAAAATGTAAAATCAAAAGTGCCATAATTCCATCACTGGAAACAATGGTTAAAGCTTAGGTGGCATCTTCTAGATAGACCCACACAGATTTTTTAATGGTGTCAAATTATACATAGTTTCCCATAAGCTGCCTTTTCAATTATCAATGTTATGGATGTCTTTCCCTTGAAGATATAGACAGTCAGCCTTTAATGATGTTTTAATTTTGTATATGTATAACTTATTCACCCAGTTCCTTATTAATTTTTTCCGCTAAAGTTTCAGCTAACAATGTTGCTTTGGGTATCCTTGTATACATTTATTTATGTATTTTTCCATTCATTCATTTTGATAAATTTCTAAGTGGAACTTTTGGGTCAGAGGTTACATGTGTTTTTAATTTTGATAAGTATTTTCAAATTAACACCTCAAATCATATTGCCAACTAAGTATGAAAATACTTTTCTCCAGGTACTACTACCTATGTTGATGTAATCAACTTTTAATTTTTCTTTCTCTGTGAGATATGGGAAAAAAAGCTTATCCTTCTCTAATTTGAGTATCTTTTATTTTTAATAATGCCATTTATGTTACATTTTTGTTCCTTTCCATATTCTCTCTTACAAATTACTTATTAAAGTTTTTTTTTTTTGCTCAATTTGTGTTATGTTATCATTCATTTATTGATTATGAGAGGTTCCTCATACACTGAAGTCAAACTTTTCCTTACAGTTTATGATTTGCAAGTTTGTTACGAGACACCTCCTCCTCCTCAAGAATGCAAGTAGAATAGTTTTAATAAAGAAAACTAGGGATAAAAGGTCTAGTGAAAAATTCATAAACAGAGAGTTTATTAACAAAAAGTGTAAGAATGACAATTGGAAAGATTGTGAGATGGTCTCTGAAAAAAGGAGAAACTTGTCTAACTTCACCATAAAATGGCAGTAAGGACTAAAGTATAGATGTCATGAGAGTAGTGATCTCTGTCTTGTTTACTACTTTCTCCCCTGTGGCCACATTTAGAACACAGAAATTGCTTGGTTTTATTTTTGGTATTAACGAAGGATTGCATACATCCAAGCATGCGTGAATGAATACATGAAGACTCAAATTAGGAGAGATTAAAAATCAATATTATTTCTACAAATACTGAGAACATAGAGGCCACAGCCATCACAAAAGCAACTTTCACTGTCATGGTGAAAAGGGTAATTTAAGTTTTAAAGTCCTTTTGTTTATTGAGATTTTTTTCTTGACTGAAGTTTCCTTAATTTTCCTAATGTTTGTGAGGACATTAAATTTGTGTCCCTTATAAACTGTAGTGTTTGCCTTGGTGTAATATAAATGCTAAAGAGGATTAGAGAATTTAAAAAGAATAAACACTACATTACAGAGTCAAGGAAAGACTGGGCTGACCATTAGAATTTCCATAACTTAGTGATTTACACCTTGAGCAAGTTGCAAGTTCTGACAAAACGTTAGATATACTGGAAAAAATGTAGGAGATAATCTAAAGAATTAACCTAAATTGAAAGAATTAAAAGGGAAAAGAATGTAGTGTTTTCATTTTAACTGATTATTTGATCATTTTTAAGGTTATTATACTTATGCCTAAATTCTGAGTTCTGTCTTATGGAAAAATATAATAACCTCCCCTTTTTTGTAATTTAGATACTTTCTTAGATGATTAAAACCAGTTTTTTATAAGCTATGTTCTCTAGTGGTTTTTTTTTTTTCCAGAAAGAATGATCTTTTTTTATTAGTATAATAGCTAATTTTAATTCTATGTGACACAAACCCCTTTATATGGTATTTTATATAGTGATGTTTATTTCCTACACAAACTCTCTAGGATGTTTTATCTGTTTTATATCCCATTGAATTCTCCCTGAAACTGCACTAGTTTACAATAATTTTATTACTTTATTAATTAAACGTTTTCCAACAAGCTAGCTATGGCATTTCTTATCATCAAGGGTTCCATTAGTTTTTAATGGTGTGAGACAAAATTACCATTTACCCACATGCAATTTAAGAAGCATCATTAACACAGGAAAAGCACCAGGTGGGATTTCTAATAGTTAACTGTTTCTCATTTTTGTTTTTATTTAAAAGGAATAACTGGTTTTGAGATTTTTTGCAGCTATATTGCCAAATCTTCACTTGGATTTTACGATCGAGATAATTTAAAATAATGTCTTCTATTTCCTTAGGCACTATTCAACAATATTTTACTTATGTGTTCATAGCTCCAGTCTAGCACTTTTTCTCTACAGTCGGGTGACTGTTGTCTGCACAGACAACAGAACAAAGAGAAACCTGCATGGACTTAAGCAGGGATGTGCAGCCAAGAGTGTGGGCAGTGTCAGTGGAGAGGGCACAGAACTGCCTCTGCCAACAGAGAATCAGGGGTATTAAGACTAAAAAGATCCAGAGGTCCCAAAACCCGAACCAAAGGGGGACACTCATTTTTTTTTCCCTGCCGATCATATGAACCCTTGAGACAAAATCATACATCATACCTTAGATGATGATTGCCCTCTTGGAGAGTGGGAAGTGCCCATTTCTGTAACATGAATGTAAAAGACCTAATCAGGAATACCCAGGCATTGAAGTTTGTAACAACATAGATACTCTCAGAAGACTGGGAAAAAATAGCTATCTTGCAATTCAGTATATTGTAAAACATATTGAATATAATTCACACCCCTATTGCCTGCAAACCCTAACTAGAATTGGAGGTTCATTCAAATCTTCAGCAAAATACTCATTAGCTATTATATTAACAAAAGGCAAAATAGAACAAAAACCAGATATATAAAAAGAGGTGTTATAAAGCCAGTTTAGGCCATCACTTGAGATTTTGCAGTTACTGGGCAATTTCTGTTCTGGGATATAAAAGAAGCGGAATAGTAAAGGAAAATCACAGTTTCAAAAGTTAGGGTTTGGGCAAAATCTAAACTCTTTGACACAAAACAGACAAAATTTAGTGAAATTTACCTGTATTTCAAAATTATTTTTTATTAAAGTGTAGGATATACTTAAGAATAGTATATTTACTTGTCTCAGGATAGATAGATGAAAACATCTTTAATCATCCCCTAGAAAATGTATACATTTTATTACCTGGATAATCTGTTAAGAAAATAAAGAAAATTGTTGAGTCATATCTAGCTGGCACGTCCTTTCTTTTCAGTGATTTGTCAATGAATGGATGCATGCTTTGAAGTTTAGCACGTTAAAGGGGGATGCTTTTTATCCATCTTCATATAGAATGGTCTACTCTGGGGTATTTTGGTTTAAAAGTATTAAGTGTAACCCAATCCAATAAATATGTATTGACTGCTTTATTATAGGTTTATCATACTAAAATTATATCTTGGTTAGCACACCACACTCCATGACGAATAGTTGTTGCATTTCAGAAAGAACTGCTGCAATAAAAAAACTTTCAACAACAAAAGGAGAAGAGAAAAAAAAATTGGATAAAGTCTTCTCAATGTGTAAGTTTTGACACATTAGGAGAATTAGTTTACTTCCTCAGATGAAGATACTTTATATTAAGCTCAATCTACACTTCCTTCTTATACCAATCTCCATTTTCAGTTATCTGCCCGATAAATACATGTCTGGATACAGGAAAAAATGTCAGCTTATTCACAGCACTGTTGTATATGTGTCTGTTTTTCTCTTTGTCTGCATGGTGATAATGTGCTACATGGTTCTCCTGTTAGTGCA
Organism: Capra hircus; assembly: GCF_001704415.2. Lineage (NCBI taxonomy): Eukaryota > Metazoa > Chordata > Mammalia > Artiodactyla > Bovidae > Capra > Capra hircus. The sequence continues at coordinate 49,050,728 of NC_030809.1, read as the reverse complement.
TCAACTCTGTATTTGTGTTACCTACGAAGAAAAATTCATCAAAGTTATTGATGAGCCTATATGTTGCATGTGCTCTGTAATAGTCCTCAATTTTGAATCTGACCTAAATCATTTATTAAATTTTAAACAAGTCACTCTATCACTCTGAATGAGAAAATGTTATTTGGATAGATTGCTTTCAGCATTTATATATACGAAGACTCATTCTATAACTTCTTCTCTGGAACAATTACATTATTACATAGTTTATTGGGTAAGTTGTATTTTATTTGGGCTGACACTTATTAACACTAGATTTCCAGGGATCCGGTAAAATAGTTTTGGTGCTGTTGGATTCCTCACATTTGTTCCATTTCCATTCAATGTGCTTTTATTGTGCTTGAAGCTGACAGAAAATTGCCAGAGCCAATCACCAAAAAGTGCTTATTTTTTTATGATGTTTTATTTTCATTGCTCAACATTAACATAATGAAACTTTAGATTTTTCTATTAAAACAATGCAGTACATGTGAAGTGTCATGATGAATGACAATTTCTTGTGATATACATTTTGGAGATTGTAAAATAAAGATTGACATTAGAGTTTCCCGGATTGGGTAATCTCCAGCTTTATTTAGAGGCTTTATGAAAAGCAGACATATACCATACACTTACATGTACACATGTGTATGGGTGTGTAAGTGATATTCTTAACCAGAAGAAAAGGTAATAAAAATTTATTAGAGCATTGTTATATCTATCAATATTATTATTCAACATCTATTAAGCTTCCCATGCTTTGAAAAAGCCCAGGCCTTATTCCTTTGAATGGACATTTTCCATAGAATGAGATGCCGGGATATGTGATCGTATGTCAATGTAGATTCTCAAAAGCAATACATATGATATGAGAGAGAGTTTATTTGGAAGCAGTCAGACACCAAGAAAATGCTTTCATTTTCTATTATGAGGACAGCATAAAGTTGGTGAACTTAATAAAAGTTCACCATATGACTTTATCCATAATGAGTTTTGTTTTGAATCATTTTGAGTAGAATGATATCGACATTAAGATATTAAGATGGCAAAAGGAGACCTGTAACAAAAGTCTGAAGTTTAACAACCAAAGTTTGTGGAATACAGATGCTACAGCAAATTAGTGCCATGTTTCAGTGGTCCAATTCTCAGTCTATTGGGGGATTGCTATTCTGCATTCCATTCCTTGTTCTCTGTGTGCATGGGCTGGCAACCTGATTGCACACCATCCAGAGCTGGGCACATTCTAGAGAAGGAAAAAAAGCAAAATGGTTTAGATCCAAAGGGTCTAAACCACGGTCAGATACCTTTCATTTCTGGCTTGCCTCCAGGTAATCTCAGAAAAGTCACTTCACTTCTTTCAGACTTGGTTAAGTTTTCTCCTCTGAAAGCAAGAAAACAGGGTTGGATTGTTTTAATGTGAAAATGGTACGAAACAGTAAAGTTCTTAGTGCAATGATTCTCACCGAGTGGTAGTCAATGAGTGGTTTGTGTTGCTCCTATGCCCAGTAAAGATGTAGTGGCTCCTGCTCTACTCATTCTATGGCTTGATTTGTGGCTTAGATTTATATGTTGAATTTAATTAAATAGCCAGGTTAGTGAAAATTAAATATTATCCTTGAAAATAATAGTTGATATTTACTGAGCATTTACTACGTGCTCAGCATAGTTCTGAACATGTATACTTTGATGCAGGTGTTATGCATGTGCACACACTCACACACACACACACACAATCTCATTTTATTCTCTCCAAACATCTATGAAGTAGGTACAACCATTATCACTAAGATGAGGAAACTGAGGCCAGGAAGCTTAAGTCTCTGGTCTAACTTATGTGAAGGCAGTGAGGTTCAAATCCAAGTAGTTCCAGAGCCCACATATTCAACACTAGGAAGAAAGCTGCAGATGAACTGTTCAGTGAGCACAAATTATCCATTGCACTGTTGTATCACAAGCAGCCTTAAGTACTGAGAAAGAAGACAAAAAAGAAAAAGAAAACAGAGAAAATGATAGTTGGTGCTTTAGAATGAATGATCATCTGCAGAAGATACCAGACAGGAGAGATATTCACCATCTAAAAATACATTTTCAAGAGCCATGATTTATGTTTGTCAAAGTTCCTCTTCTCTGGAGCTCAGTTTTCTCAACTGAAATGAGCTTGTTGGACCAAATGAGCTCTTTCCTTCTCTGGCTCTAATCTACATTTGCTTCATGAGTTCTAATCAGCTACACATGATGCGTCCTACTGCTCCATGGATCACTCAAAGGGGTTCCCAACTAACATCTGGTTACCTCTTTCAATACCTCAGAACTGTAAGTTGATGAAAGACTTCACTCCTGTCCATTTGCCAACCTGTCAAGAGAGGTTTGGTGGTGGTACAGAGGGAAAGAAACTGGGAAACGCATGATCCTTACTAATAGTGGAAGCAAATATTGGCATAATGTTAGCAGAATTCTCTGTCACATTCTAACTCTTCCGCGAATATCCAACAAAGGAATTCATGAAAACAGAATCTGGTCGTATTTAATGTTTTGATCCAGCAACTTCTTTTTTCCTTAAAATCTTGTTTTTTTTTTTTTTTTTTTGCAACTGAGAAATGAAAGATGGGCTAAAACAAGGTCTTTTAGCTCCATCTGAACAGTTAGATTAAGGTTCTGTCCAGAAGAAGTACGGTCATCAAAATTTTGTCCCTTGAAACAGTCTGTTAATTTAGCCTTAATAACATTCTCAGAAAAGAGGCATATTGTTTTGTCTGCACTAGTGATGCAGTGTAAGATGGAGATATAGCAATGAACTGTGTGGACTTGGAGGAAGGAGAGCAAAAGGCACCAGCTATGTTCAGTAAGTCATTCTGACTAATAGGTGATGTGGTTGAGTGGACCAAGAATCAGACAACTGGAGTCCTACGTCTGGCCCCAGTTCTCTGTAACATTGCTAAGCTTTAGTTTCCTTCCTCCAACAGGTTAATAATTCCTGACATGTGCTATGAGGTACATCAGGGTATCATGAGGCTGTCCTGAAGAGTGCGATGATGTCATAGATGTGTTTTGTAAGCTGTAAATCACAGATATGAAGTCATTCTGTGATTGGCTTCATTGTGAGAGGGCTGAGTTGAAGGAAGTCTTATACAATGTTAGCAGCATTACCAGAAGAAATCTACATAAAAGCAGGATAGCTTTTCACAGAGATTCATGGGCATAAATAATGAAACAAGTAGTCAGTGTGCTTCAGAAGTTAAGTGCCGGAGAGGTTATATGATATTAAAGAGGAAAGTTAGCAATGAAGTCAGCCAAGGTAAATGTCTGTAGCTGCTGTTATCTTAACATTTTAATAGCTTGGAACTGTGAAGAATGAACTGGTTAATGGAATTTTGGAAAATAGAAACTTAGAAAATGCAATTATGACAGAAAATGTTGGACATTTTAAATACCTGAAATTTTATATGCATGCTTAAAACTATATACTTATCCAAATTGCTATGGATATTATTTTATGATAGAAATAGAAAATTCTAGTGTCCTCTTTGTATCTTGAATGACTGTCTTAACACGCAAATAAAAGTCAGATAAATATACTAACTCTTCTCATCTGTGCACTGTCCTGGTCAAGTATCTTAGATACTATTAAGGAAAGTGCTGATGTAACTTTTTAACAAGGGTTCTTAACCTGGCCAACATTAAACATTTGGGGTCACACAATTCTTTGTTGTGTGTGTGTGTGGAGGGGGTGGGTACTGTCCTGAGCATTGTAGAATGTTTTCTTAGGCATCCCTGGCCTCTGCTCACTAGATGCCAGTATCATCTCTCAGATGTGACAACCGAAAGTGTCCCTAGGTGTTGCCTGATCTTCCCTGGGGAACAAAACTATTGCTGTTTAAGAGTCAGTGCTCCATAGTGATACCTGAGAGGCTTCCGCTTTCCTGGGTCAGAATTCCAAAATTCTGGGATAGAAAAATTAGTTAGAGATATTACATTGTGGAGAATAAATGGATATGTATTTAAATGCTTTTGTGTTACTAATATATTCCTCATGTTAACTCTCTACTTTCTCTTTGTTTTGGTTTTGTCGTGAAGACGCATGGTTGGATAACGTGCTTCCGAGGGCAGGAGCTGGGTTGTGTTTCTAAGGACCTCTGTTTTTATCTCTTCTAGCTCTGCAATTTCACGTTTTCATTTACCTCCTGTACTTCACTATTATGTCTTTCATTATTTTGTTTCATTATTACATCATCTTCATGATTATGACTCTCAAAGCAGGTAGAAACATAACCTGCTTGCCTGTCTCTCCAGCACTTTGATATGACTATTATTCCCGCTGAGTTCATGTTCCCCTTGTCTTCCACACCTCTGTTGGTGTTTTTTTTTTTTTTTTTTTGGCTTGGGTAGGTTTTTTTTTTCCTTCCTAGCTTACCATCTTGCAGGCATTCAGGCTCATCTTGTTGTTTAGTAGTTAAATCCTGTCTGTCTTATGGACTACTGCCTGGCAGCCTCCTCTGTCCTTCACTATCTCCCTGAGTTTGCTTATATTCATGTCCAAAGCACATCGTAGGGTCAATTTTATCCTCTTTCCTCTTTTACCTTCTCTGCCAAACAAGTCATATTATTTCTAAATCTGCAGTCTCTATCCTAATTCTCCTTTTCCACCAACAGCCTCTCTCAAATACTTCTAGCTTCGTCACTTCTTCTAACTGCCCTTCCTGCCTCCAGTCTTTCTCCATGGTGAATATTTTATACTGTCAGATTGTTATTCCTAAAACATCGCCACCACAACAAATCTTTAGTTGAGCCTAACTTACTCCTTCAATCCTATTTCTTATTGCTGAAGCTAAAATAATTTCTCTTTAGCCTGTACTACTTTAAGACTTTATCTCTTGATTTCTTTGAATACTGTTATTTGCTCCAAACCACGTTTTTTTTTTTTATTTTTTGATAAATTGGATTAACATTTGAGAAAGAAATACAAACCGCCCTTAAATTGTGAAATATATATGGGAATCAAAGAATCTACTTCTACTTAAGTACTCTAAAGTTACTTTAAAGATTATTTTAGAAAACTACAATATGCAGATGGTTATAAAATACTTTACATGGAATTCATGCATCCCTGATGTTGATACTGTTTATTTTTCCTCTTGGAATTTAACATACAGCAGGCCTTCTTTACCTCCTCATCTTATGGTGGGACATGAATATGGAAATTTAATTTCCATATTTAAAAAAATTGAATCTTAATCTGCATTCCACTTCAATAGGTATTAAAAATACTTTCTTAAGAGACGCCGACTTTACCAAGTTTAAATATGGAGGTAACATAGAAAATGAGAGAGCCCTGGCTGTTTAGTGCCACTTATTGTTACAGCCACTGGTTCATTTATTGGGAGGGAGTGAACACACGTTGAACTGGATAGTTGTCATCAAGAATGCAAAAGCAGTTCCTTGGAGAAGGTCTTGGCTTGAGCCCAGGTTGGTAGTAAATATAGGCCATTACTTGTTGATGTCTGTTTGATGGCCTGTTTGAAATGAGTTGGTGGTCTCAATCCAGTTATTAGAAGACAGGTGTCTACATCTCAAACATCATGACAATGGGCACTAATTTGCACCCTTGTTGAGAGTCTCAGCAGAGAAGCAGAGGAATCAGTTGGGGAGGGGAGAAATTATTGTTGCCCTGCCCTTCAAGGGTTTCCTTTCCAATAACAGATGATGAAAAATTCCCCTACTTAAATTAAAGAAGCCTTTGGGGATAGAAGCAGAAAAATAACACCTACGGCTGAAAGATCTAGAAGTTTTCAATACTGAAAGGGATTTTAGTTATGTGTCTGTTATCACTCTTATTTCACTTCCTACTCCCACATGTCCTTGCAGTTTAGAACTGGACTGTTGGTCCCATTTTCTCTGTCCTGATCTCAGGGAACATGTTCTGAGACGAAAGAACATCTGCTTGGGTGTCCACTACTTTCTTTTATCAGTTCAACCTTATACTTCACGTTCCCGGTTTTCTCCCTGGATTTATGATTTATTTTTATGTACGTAAAAGCACTGAGCATATTGGTTCTATGGCTACCCATCACTGAATTTTTCTTCCAAAGCATATTTTATTTGATTGTAGTAGGACACATGTCTCTTACACTCTGCTACCTTCCCCGCTCTTCTGAGCTTCTAGAGAAAAGGACCTTTACTTGATTCATTTTATCATCCCCAACACTGGGTACCCTGTGAGGTACATATTAGGTACTCAGTAAATACATAAAATAAAGAAACAGTGAATGAAGACACATACTGATATCCAGGAGTGAGGTGAGGAGTAAATATGAAAGAGACAGATATTTTTAAGAGGCAAAGTAGCAGGAATCTATAATTCTGTTCTACTTGGTGCCTTTGAAATTCTCCCACTTGTATTTTGAATGGTTGCTTAGTGTTCCAATCCATGCAAACCATTTTACACAATTGCTTTGTAATCGGCATAATTTGGTTTCCTAACCGAGCAGCCTGCTCCAATGTGTGTTTATAAGAGGAATTTGTGTTCTCCGTTAGAATTCATAGTTTCACCACTGTAAAATCCAGTGTTCTTTATTTCATGTGAATTAATAATTTAATGAATGTGGTTTTGATTATCCTAACCAATAAAATTATTTAAGGCAAAGGGGAGAATTTCATAAATATGAAAACTGACTGTATTTTGGTATTGCAAATAAATATAGCATTATAATTGTTTTACTAATATGTACTAGAACTGAATAAATGTTTCCAAGTGTTTTGCTTTTGTTAAAATATAACTTATTGTGAAAATTTTTTAAAAAGTATTATTTTAAAATTATAAACCCCAAAATAGCTGTCCAAACTTGTCTGTAAAAGAGCTTAATTTATTATTATTTTGATTATTTACTTAAACAAATGTTTAAAATAGGACTATTAAATGTAGCAAATGGTGAATAAGTTAGTATATGTTAAAAAAATACATAACTAATGTACCTAGTCAATACAGTTCTAAAATCTAAAAATTATTTAAGATTTCTGAGTTCTAAAATGCTTTCCCTTTCTCTGTATATCAATTTGACTTTACTAGTTCCCTAGAGATTTTTGTCACATGAATAATGACTAGAAACAACTTCACCAATATGAGAAATTTCATGTTTCAATTAGAGATATATTTCCTTAGTTCAACATCACGCTTTTTCTTTTGAACATTAGACTATCAGTGAAAGAGATAGTAAAGCTTTACAAATCCTTTTAGTATTAGAAACAAATAACACTTGTATTAGTTGCAGGAGTGTGCTGTATCTTACTAGGAATCCCCATTTTAGCATACTTAACAAGGTGAGGGCAAGTCCAGATGCTAAGGTTTGTGATAGAGGACCATATACATTTGAAACCAAGGGAAATCAGTTCAGATATTGTAATCTTTAACAGCAGAATAAGAAACTTAGAAGTTCCATTGCTCTCACTCGTGCTTTAATTTTACAGGTAATTTAAAATATCTTGAAGTATGAGCTAAATGGTACATGGAAGGCAAACTTCCTATCAAGATTACAGCTTAGTGCGAGTCCACATGTGTATTAATGTTGTGTTAGATAATTCAAACCACTTTCAAGCAGCAGAAGTTTCTGCTAAGCACTTACCAAAAATTATTTTCAGTAAAGCATATGATATTGCAGACCCACCATAGAATTTCTATTAGTAATAATCGATTTGTAAGCTGATCAATATGGGATCCACTATCTTCGACATCTCAATATGTTATGCTTTCATGCTTCTTGATGTCATTACTAAAAAACTCATTGGATTTATTTCCTTGATGCTTATTGCAACAGTCTCTAGAAAGCAAAGCTCAGAGAACGGTTTTAAATTTCATCCCTTAATTCTGTATATGAGACTCACCTCCAAAGTTTTCATGTTCCCTTAAGACATATTTGTGCTCGCTTTTCTTTTAGACAGAGTTGTAACTAGTCCTGGGGAGCAGTTGTTTCCAATTAACCAGGAAGAGAAAATCACAACTGAAGTTTTATAACAAAGAATTAGGCAGTCTGATATCAGACCAATAGACTTCTGTTGAATTTCTGTGATAGAAATCTGTTACATATTTTAAACCAATTTTATCCATTCTTATTTATTTGTGATCATAACATTTTTGTTCTTGTTGACAATTATTGAGAAGACAAATAACCTTTTTTTTTGAAAGCTGCCTAGAGGGGTAGAATTTTTACCATGCACATACACAGCATTTTGCTATAACTCATTTATTTCACACAAACAATTAAATGCACAATACCTATTCTCACACTTGGCTTGCATTTAACAGTTGTGGCATTAATCTATTTTAAGTTAACATATTTTTAAATGAAGGACATCAAACTGCTCTTTTAAAAAGATAAAGAAGGTGACTATGTTAATGAGACAGATATCTGATTTCATCTCACAGTTGATGATTTCATGCTGCACTATATTTTAAAATAGTGGTGTTCTCCACCCCATTTCTTAACTTTTTCAAAATAAATACAATTACAGAAGTTTTGAATCTCAATATTTAGAGTTAAGATATTTAATATTTTTTGCAGGTAGTTTTCTTTCTGTACAACAAATAGTTCATCATAGATACCATTAAATATACTCAAGTAATAAAACCGTGTTGCAATTTATATTTGGTAATCAAAGCTCTTTAAAGAAGAAAACTGTCATATAGTATGAAGTAGCTTTTGGTAAACTTCTGCAGAATATGTAAAGATTGTAGGCTGCTGTTCTTGTACAGTAAAAAATACACCTACACGCACACAGCTACAAACAATATATTTGACGTAAAGCTCATATCAATACTAATAGAATATATAGGGGCATGTTCAGGGCTAAAAGATGGCTTCTGTGGGTGTGATTTTATAAGAATTTTTTTAACATTCTATTAAAGCTGGGGAGGAAAGCTAATGTCTTCCTGACCTTGGAAGTTGGTTTTGAACTTTTACATGCAAAAGGCTAGCATTACATAATAAAATTGTATCTGTACATTTTATCAGTAGACATGTATTTTTCATGTTCAGGCTTCAAGTAACAAATAAACAGCCTTTGATGGAAGAGAATGGATGAATTCTGTACCATTTATAGAATACAGCATGTTAGGTTAAACATCTCCTTTGCTCTTTGGGGAAGCAGATAAAAAAATTGTTGTAGTGTGTGTGTGTGTGTGTGTGTGTGTGTGTGTGTGTGTGTGTGTGGAAGGGGAAGAATTCGAATAGTGGGAGTTGTCAATCAACTGTTTCTATGGCAAGCCTATATGACAAAAACATTTGTGTAGAATGTTACCCTGTTGTTTGTCAGATATATTTTCCCTTCAAATGCAGCAAAAAGTTTGCTTGCTGTCTAATCAAGCAATGCTCTTTCTTCAGATTTGAAGGAGAACTCAGAAAGTTAAGGTTTTTTTTTTATTCTTCTTCATTTAAGTATTATTTTTTAATTGCAGCATATTAAACATAAAATCTGGTACAATCTTTAAAAATAAATAGGACCTAACTATAAATGGGCCCTGTTGTGTTTTTATCTTTGACAAGCAAGTAATTGCTTCTCAAATTTATCAGTTTGTTTATGCAAAAACCATTTACCAAGCCTAGCTCAAAAGCATCAATTTCATCATTATCATCTTATTAATTTAGCCAAGCTATAACACAGCTGATTATTCCTGAGTAATATCCTCTGCAGCACATCATGTGTGGCAAAACCATCTGTACAGTACCTATTTAATAAATAAACCCTCGGCTAAATGTCTCTGTTTATTGAGAACTAATGTTTATAGAAAATATAATGGAACTCAATAAATAACTCAGCTTCATCAACCTGCATATGAATCAGTGTGAAGAACGCTGACATCATCACCTTTCAAGTACCAGAGAAAGCAAAATTACCCAAAAGAGCTATAGAGTCAATATTAAGGCATTAAAACTGCAATGAAGGCATATTAATGCTTAAAACTTCATTGTTGGCAGTGGAATTGGCACAATGGACATATTTTATAACTCTAGGAATACTTAGGCTTTATGGCTGCTTCTTTGTTGACTGCTTTGCACTTAATGTAGTTTTCCACTTTAAATAAAAAAAACCCTCAAGATCTTTAAAAAAAAAAAAAAACAAGAAAATTGCTGATTCTAAGCATTCATTTTTAAAATAATGCAAACTGCTGATTCCAATTGTTCAGATTAAAAAAAAAAAGCCAACTCCTTTAACTCCATGCTTCCTGAATTCATATTAGTAGCAACTAGATATTTTGAGGCAAAGGATTTTTTGAAAAGTCATGAATTTTTAAAAACTGAGATTAATGAGTGATAGCACTGGTACTGAGAGTGTGAGAATGATTAAATCACTCTGCAAAGAAAGGCCAAATTAGCATGTCTGGGGCCATTATTATTAAGAATGCATATTAATAATAATATGCATAATCCAAATTTAAATAAGCACAATTATTTAGTGTATTCCTATTGACATTCATCACTAGAACATTAAAAATTTGATTAATGACTTGAATTTTCATGTTAGGACAAATCCAGTGAAACAAAATGAATTGTTTTGAAATAGATCAAGAAAATGGGTTCATTTCTTACAACTTGTTTTAAAAGTCTGTCCACACTTTGTTTTCTAAAAGTAAAGCTTCATTGACAAGAGAAAACACAGAAACAAGATTGTCTTTACTCCTGTGCAAGTAATAGCCCTCATGGATCTTTGAATGCAGCTCTTTTGAGCATCAGTACACTCTACTTCTATCTTGAAGTTTTTTGTCATGTGGCTTGAAAGCATCCCTTTTCAGTGCCCACAGGCCTTCAGGTTTTCACTAAGGCCCAACCCCAATTGAAAAGCAAGGGAAATAGCAGGTACTGACCTGTTGCTAGGGACATGTTAGCTTATTCTTCAGGTCTTACTTCTGCTTCTACTCATGTAGTCTGAGGTCCTCCTAGCTTAGTCTTTCCAGGTGAAGACTTGTTTGCTCACCCTGAATACTTTTTCCCTGGGCCATAAGATCTTTGGAGAGTTTTGAATGGTAAGGACACAGAGCTGCTTATACACCTTTCACATGTGAATCTAAAAACAGAGTGTTTTTTGTTTTGTTGTTGTTGTTGTTATTCAAAACTTTTATTTTTAAGTCTCCCCAGAGAAGGGGGAAATGTGTAATAACTTAAGAAGGGGTAAGATCCTGTAATCTGCAGACATCAGCTTTTCTTCTTAGATGCTGGTTCCATTATTCTAGATAGACAGTTTTGTTTTCTAGTATTTCAATTTATGCAGTGGGCTCTGTGGTTTGCACAGAGACTACCCATTCCCCAAACCTGGGAGGGCTTGGGGGTAATCCTAACAGAATCCTTGTACCTCCTAAATTAGGCGAATGCCTCAAACAAAATGCACACCACATCAAAAGAGCAGAAAGATAGTGAAATGGTGCCAGTAATTGCCTTGTGAAGCAACTCAGCTTAAACAACTTAAAGCTTGCAAACACTGCACCCACACGACCCAGAAGAATACTTTTGTTCCAGGGTTTAAATTGCAAGCTAGGGAGCCAAAACTCTGAAACCCCTCTGTTTGGAGCCAGAGCACGCAGTGTGCCTCTGACATATGCCTATAAGTAAACCTGGGTCTGCACGTCAGCAGTTTTGAATAGTTTGGGTTTGGTGACCAAAGTCAACTTCCCACATATTCTGTCACAACAGGGCCCAGATCAGCAAAAAGGCTGCTGGAATGACCAACTGATTACACTTACTTTCAGATGACCTGTAGTTTAAAACAGCAAAAGTGGAGAAGTGCTGGCAAATGAACCTCATATGGTCAAGTGGCCCACACCCAGAGGGCTCCTGAGATTAAGCAAAGTAGATGTTTATCTATTTGTTCTGAGTCTCCTTCACTGTCTAGCCTCCCATTGTGTAATCCATAAAGTCACTTTCATTCCATTTTAAGAAATCAATTTTAGATGTTTCTGATGAGAGGTGATGTCAGGCCTCACTGTTTTGAGGCAAGAAGTCAAAATATCAATTCCAATCATCCATTCTGCTATGAGCAACAGTGAAACTGCTGGAGATGGGATAGAGAGAGAGTGGGCTTCCCATAAAATGTGATATATTTTTGAATGCACTGACCCAACATAACTGTTAAACAAATCCACCTTGCGCTAGCCCTGACTACCCATTCTTAAAGGAGTAATCATTTAGCTTATATCTGTTAAGAACCAATAGCAAAGTCCACTGAGCATGGCAGACCATGATTCAAGGTTATAATGCCAAAGCCATGAAGGCAAACACAGAGCTTTCCCCTAGGCAAGGCATACTCTTGGAGAAATCCAGAAGTTGGTAAACCTGGTGTGTGTCTGTGGAAAATTCTGACTTGATAAAGGGTAGGTTTATGAAATAGGTGGCATATCTTTGGCTTTCTTTCATCTCTAGAAGAAATATAAGAATTTACATTTCTCAGTTCTAAAAGCTAAAGTGCAATAAGTACTAATAAGAAGATAGTAGTTTCAGTTGGATGATTTTAGCCATAGTAGAATATAGACAGCTGTTCAATCAATCTTGCAACAGTATTTACCAGGTACCTACTTTGTGCTAGTCTTCCCTGGTGGTTCAGATGGTAAAGCCTCTTCTTGCAATGCAGGAGACCCAGGTTTGATCCCTGGGTTGGGAAGGTCCCCTAGAGAAGGGAATGGCAAGCCACTCCAGTGTTCTTGCCTGGAGAATCCCATGGACAGAGGAGCCTGGGGGGCTACAGTCCACAGGGTTACAAAGCGTCGAACACGACTGAACAACTAACACTTCAGATACACCAGACAGTGCAAGGACGTTCTGTCTCAGTTTCATGGAGCATACAATCTGATGAAAAATTGAAAGGTTGGGGAAGTAAATGCAAAATACAACCTACAGAAGAACTGTGAAAGATAGGCACAAGATGAGGGTTGGGACTGCATTTTGAACAAAGGAAATAGCCCCTTAAACACCCACAGTGATAAAGGAATGCACATTGCATGACAAGAACAAAGAGTGGTGCCATTAGATAGTAGATAGCAAGAGGAATCTGGTGAGAGATGAACATGGGGAAGCTGGTAGGGCTTGATGTTAAGAACTTTGGTCTTTAGAATAATGTTACAGTTAATCCATGTTGTCTGTGGCACTTGTTGTTTGGAGAAATTATTTCAGGGTCCCATGGCAGAAAATATTTGTCATTAGCAAGTACTAAAATTCACTCCTCCAACTTATACTTTGGTAAACACCTATTCCATGCAAGGAATAGGCATTGGAAATATAATAATGATCCACATGGATGTGGTCTTGCTTTCATGAACTTGCAGTCTATCAGAAAAGATAAACTTTGAATAAATAGAGGTGTACCAGGTATTATTAAAGATCAAGTGCAAGGTTTATGTCAGGGGAGCCATTTCAGCAGGGTGAGTTGGCAATACTTCCCTGAGGAAATGATTTAAACTGATGGATGAAGGAAACCAGTTAACTGTAAGATGTCCATTTCTGACAATGAAGAAAGTGGCAGGAGGTGAACTTAAAGACAGAGAGGATGCAGGGCTTGAAGCCTCAGTGACTATTTCTGGCTGATGGTGAAAACCATTATTTTGGTCAAACATGGACAAGTTGGCTGCCCTTTTATATGTTTTCCTCTGAATCTTCAGAAATAAACATATTTCAAGGACTGAAAACCCCTTTGCAAAGTAGCTCACCCTAACACACACAGTTTAACCTGGGTCAGGGCCCCGTGCTCATTCTTGCCCTTCCCAGGGGTCTATGGTTGGTATGGATAAAAAGACTCCTGAACCAGGTCTTTCTCCCTGGGTCATCTTTTGCTCTTGGATCCTAATTAAAGCAGTGGGATCACACTTCTCCTGTCAAGGCCACCTTAAGCTGAGAGTAGAATAGGGCTAGAGATTATGACTATCTCTCCTTTTTTTCCCTTTGTTCTTATTTTTTCTCTCTTTGGGAAACACATAAACTCTCTTTCTCCCATTATCCTTCCCAGGGAAGGAAGGAAAGGAAGAAATTGGAAATCCAAGGCTGAAGCAGAAAGAATGGTGAACTGAGCTGAAATGGGACTCATTGTAGTTTTTAAACTTCCCAAATTTTCTGGTTCTCTGCACCATTCTGACAAGGAATGAATTACTCTTAAGTATTCCACAGTCTCCATCCTCTTTTGGTTGCAGCTCTGTTGTATACATAGGCTCAGGCCAAAACCAATAGCCACAGGTGGAGGTATTAAAATAATTGAAAATCAATCCAATGCTGCATCCTGAGCACCTATGTAAGGCATACAGGACGTAGCTTAGAAACCACTGTCCATAATATAGGAGTTTGCCTTGGGTTTCACATCACTTTTAGAGGGAATGACATTGAATTTCGCACATGGACATGTCTGTGGCCTAAAATACCACACTGTTCTAGGCCTGTGGCTTTTTAAAAAAACTGTAATTTAGGTATAGGGAAACACACTTTATTTTTATTAATTATTTATTTAGTCTTATCTTTTGGTCATGCTATGCAGCATGTGGGATCTTAGTTCCCTGACCAGGGATTGAACCTGCAGCCCTGCACTGGCAGTGCAAAGTCCTGACCATTGGACTGGTCAGGGAAGTCTGTAGGCCTATGTCTTACTACATTGTATTCACTGTTTCAGTTATTTTACTGATTACGTACAAAGGGATGATTCTGTTAAAGCCTATATTAAATAAGCTGTGGCCTAGAAAAATCAAAACTCTTGAGGAATAATTTGTAAAAATCCTATATTTTATACAATTTAGTTTACACTCAAGATCTCTTAGTTTAGTAAATGTTATTTACTATTTTTTAAAAGTGTTCAGTGCTGTACAACTGTTCATAATGCTGAAGTAAGCAATACGGGGGTCACTTTTCTTGCAGAAAGGGAAAAAAAAATAAGATTTACAAATGTTTCTGATAATTTTGGTAAAGTTTATAAGTTAGTTTAAGTCCAAGGGGGTAGTTCCTACTTAATGCATTTTAAATTATTTGTGTTTATTTTAACTTCTTTCCTATAAATCTGTAGTCATTCTGGCAAGCCAAATTATAGGCATCCTGATGGTTACTGCTCATTAAAACTTTGATTGGAGGGGGGATGACTTAGGTGAGAAGGGCCATTCCTTCTATAGTGGTAGTCTTCACACAGCACTAAAAAGCTTGTGATAAAAAGCTTGTTGGAACCATACTGGGCTATCACTTCATTATTATTTGGTGTCATTTTTGTCTCTTCATTTGCTGATAGGGTGTCTCCTGATGTGAAAGACTGATTTCTTCTGCTGTACCTGAATTTGCAAACACAAGAGTTACATTAGGAACATTTCATTACCAATGTAAGTAAAAACAGGACAATTGTTTAAAGATTTTGTCGAGTCATAGTTCTTTTAAAATTTTTTTATTTTACTTTTTTTCACTATTTAATCTAAATTTTATTAAAATTTTTTTAATTTAAATTTATTTATTTCAATTGGAGGCTAATTACTTTACAATATTGTATTGGTCTTGACATACATCAGCGTGAATCTTTTGATAGCACTGGGTCTTTGATGCTGCATGTGGGCTTCCTCTAGTTGTAGGAACGGGGGCTACTCTGTGTTGCAGTGCATGGGCATCTCATTGTGGCGGCTTCTCTTGTTGTGAAGTGTGGGCTCTCAGGGTACATGGTCTTCAGTAGTTGCAGCAAATGAAGCTAAGTAGTTGGAGCATGTGGGCATGTGTGTGAGGGCTCAGTAGTTGTGATACACGGGCTTAGTTGCTCCATGGTATCTTCTCGGCCAGGGATCGAACCCATGTCCCCTGTATTGGCAGGCAGATTCTTATCCTCTGTATCACCAGTTGTTATTCTCTGTACCATTCTTATCTGGTGTACCACCAGAGCTATAATTCTTGCAAACAGGTAAACTTAGTGTACTTGTGATTTAGTATTCCAGTGAATGCTAAATCAGGGTAACAGAGTACGTTCTAATCAGCTATGTTAATATAGATGATATACCTTTAAATTTTTTGGTTACTTACTATCATGTAGACATAGTACTTAACTACAGATCACTAATGTGTGTATCTGAAAGCTACATGAAAATTTTTATCAGCTAAAGGGATGTTTACAGTAGAATCAGGAAGTTGTTGGTGAAACTGTTGTTGTTCAGTCACTCAGTTGTGTCTGACTCTTTGCAACCCCATGGACTACAACACTCCAGGCTCCCCTGTCCTCCACTGTCTCCTGGAGTTTGCTCAAATCCATGTCCATTGAGTTGGTGATGCTATCTAACCATCTCATCCTTTGCTATTCCCTTATCCTTTGATCCTCAATCTTTCCCAGCATCAGGGTCTTTTCCAATGAGGAGGCTCTTCGCATTGGGTGGCCAAAGTATTGGAGATTCAGCTTCAGTCCTTCCAATGAATGTTCAGGTGAAATTATATTCAGGTGAAATCATATTATTTATTTTATTGTTATTTGATTATTAGTCAAATGCCGGGGTCCAGCCCTGGTGGATCCAGGGAATTCGAAGGTGGGGACGGCGTCGGCGTCCTTGGAAAAATACATATTTAATTACAGATATACAGAGAGATTAGAAACGGATAGTGTAGTAGGAAGATTAGTGGAGAAAAAGAGGCTGAATAACTTGGTCTACATGGAATAGCTTCCATGCTCCAGATGGGAACTCAGCCAGAAAAACGGGGAGCAAGAAAGAAACGACATGGGGGAATCAGTCTTTCTGGAAACTGATCCCCTTTCTTTATTTTTGGGTTTTCTTATGTACCTTTTGTTACATATTGGGATGAATACAGAGTCATGCGGGGGTCAGCAGTCCTGACCTTTATCAAAATCAGGTGCTTCACATAAAAAGGTCTTAGGGATTTTATGATCCTTTCTTTCTGATAACCAAAAACTTATTTTTTCCAAGTGTGTTTTTTCTTAAACCAGGCACCACCCTCCAAATAAAGTTACATTCCTATAGGGTGAGGGTGTAGTGAGTTACAATCAAGAAAGGAATTTATTTAACCCAAGGTTAACATGATTAATCTTAAAGGTTAATACTTATTTCTCCTATATACTTAAAGGTTAATGCTTATTTCTCCTATATGCTAGTTATATTCATTATAAGGTCAGGGAATATGGAGATTTAGCAGCAAACATCAGCCCAACAAATGAAAATCCTTTCACTAATGCTCCCCTTAAGATCTATTTAATCTTAAGATAGTGATAAAGTTACATTTTTACATAGCAAGGACACAGTGATTTATAACAAAGTGCAGTGATCTAATACAAAAGAGAAAATTCATTAACTCAAAAGTCTAGTATTGCTAACCTTAAAAACTACTATATTTCCTTTTCTATAGTCCAAATACATTGATTAATATATTCCCAGGTGCCTAAGGATATGGAGGCCTGGTGGCAATCATTGACTCAACAAGAAGAAAAAGCCCTATGCTAATTAAGACTCTCAAAATACTCCAAAACTCTCTGTGCTGTTTAAGGTTGAGAGGTAGTAAACAATCATGTGCTAGTGGCAGGAGTATGGATAATCCTGTCACACAAGCTAGTCTGTCAGCAGAGAGGTTTGACCTAAAGACACACTTGTCCCATCCAGGGCAGGGAATTAGCAGCAATTATTGACACAACAAATGAAAAAACCCTTCACCAATATAATTCCTAACCAACACACTATACTAATAATTTCCAACTCCCCGAGAGAATTTGCCTTTAGTAAGTCTAAAACATCTTGTGCCTCTCAGGTTGGGAGGCTGTAAACAATCACATGTGGCCGGACGAACCTATACAGGCAGGCTAGATAACCTTCAGAGGAGTCTGTAAGCTGAAACACTCTTGTCACGCCCAGGAATTTTTATTGCCTTGGAGCTGCACGTTTACTCCTTCTCCAAGAGAAATGGTTATGGGGGAGAGCCCCCTGTAAAGTCAGAGGTGTAGGTGAGAGCATAAAACAGACTCTGGTTTTGGGGTAGATGCTCGGGAACAGGGGGTTTCCTGAGGCTTGATCACGCCTTTGCGTATGCCAAGCCTCCTTCCTCATGACCTTTGCCATGGGCGGAGTACCTCACGCTGGCCCCCCGCAGTCAAATACTTTGTAAATAGCACTTTGTTTATTCTAAGAGACTCTTCAAGTTATTAATGCTAAAATATTCACTAGGGCAGTGATTTTCAACCATGTTTGACCCAAAGCTCCCTTTTGATAATATATATTTTATGATGCCTAATTTAGTACTCTGAAATTCATAGATAATACCTTCCTACGAACACACATTTGAGAAAATCTGTAATGCTGTAATTATAATACCTAGAAAATACAAAAAGAAAATATATTATAATATGTATGTAATTTGTAAATTCTCTGACACAACCATCCTAAAATAGACAAAAATACCCACCAAAATGTTGAAACTGTTCCCTGTGTAGTGGAGTCATCCTGCTTGAGCATTCTTTCAGGATCACCCCATTCCCAGAGACTTGAGAACACACCTATTTTATTCTTCTCTGTATGTCCAGTTCTAGACATGGTATTTGGCATTGACTAAGTGCTCAATAAATATTTATAGAGTGAATGTTGAATGGATAAAACTTAACCAAATGTTGAATGTTGAACAGGCAAAACTAAACCAAAACTGTGGAACATTATTAAGGAGATGGGAATAGCAGATCACCTTACCTGCCTCCTGAGAAACCTATATTCAGGTCAAAAGCCACCAGTTAGAACCAGACATGGAACACTGGACTGGTTCCAAGTTAGGAAAGGCGTATGTCAAGGGTGTACATTGTCACCCTGCTTATTTAACTAATGTACAGAGTACATCATGAGAAATGCTGGCCTGGATGAAGCACAAGCTGGAATCAAGATTTCAGGGAGAAATATGAATAATTTCAGTTATGCAGATGACACCATCCTTATGGCAGAAAGAGAAGAGGAACTAAAGAGCCTCTTGACGAAGGTGAAAGAGGAGAGTGAAAAAGCTGGCTTAAAACTCAACGTTCAAAAAACTAAGATCATGGCATCCAGTACTATCACTTCATGGCAAATAAATGGGCAGTAATAGACTTTATTTTCTTGGGTTCCAAAATCACTGCAGATGGTGACTGCAGCCATGAAATTAAAAGATGCTTGTTCCTTGGAAGGAAAGCTATTACAAAACTAGACAGCATATTAAAAAGCAGAGGCATTACTTTGCCAACAAAGGGCCAGGTAGTCAAACCATTGGTTTCTCCAGTGGTCATGTATGGATGTAAGAGTTAGACCATAAAGAAGGCTGAGAGCCAAAGAAGTGATGCTTTTGAACTATGAGGTTGGAGAATACTCTTGGGAGTCCCTTGGACTGCAAGGAGATCAAACCAGTTAATCCTGAAGAAAATCATTACTGAATATTCATTGGAAGGACTGATGCTGAAGCTGAAGCTCTAATACTTAGGAGCTGTGACGCATATGATGCAAAGAGCTGACTCATTAGAAAAGACCCTGATGCTGAGCAAGATTGAAGGCAGGGGGAGAAGGGGACGACAAAGGAGAAGATGATTGGATGGCATCACCAACTCAATAGACATGAGTTTGAGAAAGCTCCAAGAGATAGTGAAGGACAGGGATGCCTGGCGTGTTGCAAAGAGTCAGGGGTTACAAAGAGTCAGACATGACTGGGCAACTGAAAGACAACAACAAACCAAGATAAACTCTAAATTCAAACTTTATCCTTCATGAGTTTATCATATAGTTGGGATGGCAGTTCTGTTTAGTAACATACAAAGCAAGGTGTTGGCTTCCCACAAGTTCAAAGGTCAGGATTTGTGGTGTGGGCTGCTGGAGTTTAAGGAAGGGGGATGTGCCCCACCCCTCTGTTATGCATTTCCTCTGCACTCTGCTTCATGTGTTCTGTGCCAGCTGCTGGGCTACATGCAGAGGGCAGACAGTTTGATAAGGCCTTGGGGGCCTGGAGCTGCCATTCTACACAGAATTTATGGTTTCTATGCCACGTCAGAAGCCTTAAATGCATATTCCAAGGCCCAGCCTCAGACCTTGTGATCTGTGTTTTCTGCAAGTTTTAGAGATAAACTCTGATATAGTTCATGAGTCTTGCTTTAAGAAACAATCAGTGGGATGGACAAAGCACGTAAAGTGTTCCTCCTGAGAATTTTCGGTATTTGGAAAATGAATAGTAACTTTCGGGTGAATTTTAAGCATCAACTTGAAAGGAAGCTGATTAAAGATGAGAGTAGCTTTGGGCACAGTTCTGGAAAAGGTCAGCATGCTGATGATACCACTGTAATGGCAGAAGGCAAAAAGGAAGTGAAGTCTCTTGGTGAAGGTGAAAGAGGAGAGGGAAAAAGCTGGCTTCAAACTCAACACGCAAAAAACTAAGATCATGACATCTGGTCCCATCTCTTCATGGCAAATAGAAGAGAAAAACATGGAAACAGTAACAGATATTATTTTCTTGGGCTTCAAAATCACTGTAGATAGTGACTGCAGCCATGAAATTAAAAGATGCTTGCCCCTTGGAAGGAAAGCTGCTGCTGCTGTTAAGTCGCTTCAGTCGTGTCCAACTCTGTGCAACCCCATAGACGGCAGCCTACCAGGCTCCCCCGTCCCTGGGATTCTCCAGGCAAGAACACTGGAGTGGGTTGCCATTTCCTTCTCCAATGCATGAAAGTGAAAAGGGAAAGTGAAGTCGCTCAGTCATGTCTGACTCTTCGCGACCCTATGGACTGCAGCCCACCAGGCTCCTCTGTCCATGGGATTTTCCAGGCAAGAGTACTGGAGTGGGGTGCCATTGCCTATGACTGTAATAAAAAGCAGAGACATCACTTGGCTGACAAAGTCCGTATAGTCAAAGCTATGGTTTTTCCAGTAGTCATGTATGGATGTGAGAGTTGGACCATGAAAAAGGCTGAGCGCCAAAGAATTGATTTTCAATTGCTTTCAACTGCTTCAAAAGCTTTTCAATTGTGGTGCTGGAGAAGACACTTGAGAGTCTCTTGGACAGCAAGGGGATGAAACCAGTCAATTTTAAAGGAAATCAACCCTGAATATTCATTGGAAGAACTCTTGCTGAAGCTGCAGCTCCAATAGTTTGTGAAGTGCTACTATGAAGTGCTTACTCACTGGAAAAGACCTTGATGCTAGGAAAGACTGGAGGCTAAAAGAGAAGGGGGCAGCAGAGGATGAGATGGTAGGATAGCATCATCCACTCAATGGGCATAAATTTGGGCACACCCCAGGAGACAGTAGAAGACAGAGGAGCCTGGCATGCTGCAGTCCATGAGGTCACAAAGAGTTGGATATGACTTAGCGACTGAACAACAGCAACAACAAAATGAGAGAGTATTTTGAAGGCCTCACTTCTAAGACTGATGCTGTTTGTTAAATACTATTGTTTTAACATTCTTGTGACAGTAAAAAGTTTTGATTATAGGTGGTGCAATTGTTTTGCTTTCTTTTGCTAGTATTGCAAATGAAAATGTATGCAGGATGGAAAAATGTTGAACAGAAAAAAAAATGTTCTGTTTTGCAAGATGAATTTTTTTGGGGGAAGATATTCAAATATTTAAAATCAAGTTTTGTTTTGTTTTCTTTGTTTCCTGCCATCTTTATAAAGGCTTCATGTTGTTGTTGTTCAGTCTCCCAGCTGTGTCTGACTCTTTGCAACCCCATGGACTGCAACACTCCAGACTTCTCTGTCTCTCACCATCGCCCAAAGTTTGCCCAAGTTCATGTCCATTGTATTGGTGATTCAGGTGTCCTAAGTCTCTATATTTTAACTTAAATGGTGATGTAAGGCATAATGTAATAAAACAAATTAGTTATATCTCTCATTAGAAACTTAAAAAGTTGTTATATTAACACGATCTTATATTAAAATTACTCCTAGGACTGTTTTTGTATCGCTTTATAATTTCTTTTGAAAAAATACTTCAGGATTAATCAAAAAGTGTTTACAGTTTTCTCACTAGGTTAATATTTTGTTTTCATGTGCCTTGTCTGAAGTTTGTAACCACAATTAAATTCAAGTCTCTCATCACACACACCCTTTTAATAATATGCATTTAACAAAATTTTAAATAGAGTAGTAGCTCCTCTGGTTATAAACAGAGCAACCTAGTTCTCAATATATCCAAGATTAATACAGGTTTCTTTATTTTCTATTTTGACTTTATATTTTTGAGTGTACATTTTAAAAGGATAATTGGGTATAAGCAAAATAAAAGACTTTCTGAGTTTTGTTGTAGTATATTACATAGCTCAAATAAAGGGGAGATAGATATTTTAATAAATAAAAGCCTGCAGTTTTAGAAAATTCCATTATCCCTTCCTTTGGGGGTGAGGCCCCCACTAGGGCAATAACTTACTGCTACACCCTTTCTAAAACTTATCCTCATGAAAATGAATCAACTAACCAAAGAATTCTAATTTTGAATCACCAATTAATAAACATATTCAAATTAATCACAAGTTCACAAAGTATAAAAACAATATAATGATAGCTCAATCAATAGCTTTGTCTGCATGACGGCAAACAATTTTCTGAACAGGATTTCTTCTTCTTAAACTGGTCTCAGTGCCATGAATATACTACTTTTTTTTAAATAAGAGAATTTATAGGGCCTGAAAATTATGATTTTCTTTCTTTTGAAACCAGAAATTTTCTCAACACATTTAAAATAAACAGAATGTTTGAAAAAATTCCAAATGTTCAGTTTATTGTTTTAAGCTTGTAATTGATAAGAATTGCCTTTTTATTCTTTAGAATAGTCCTATAAGTTATTAAGATAAACTTTATGTAATAAAGGAGCAAATGCATCTTCATAATGGTACACATTTTTATAAAAACATTTTCCAAAGATAATTTATATGGGAAAAATCTTTTACTCTGATGGTTGTTTTGTGGGTATAAATTCAATCAAGCATTCTGAGCAATGCCTGACTTTCAGTTAGATTTCCTTATTATAATTTATTTATGGCCAGTGAAAATCTACAGAAGAAGATTTGTGTTAATTTCCATTTAGGCTCTTTGCAAGGAGACTCAGCTATGGAAGTGAGCATAAGGTCACGTTCTTAGAAGGCCTTCCTCTTTCCCTTGTATTCTCAGAGTGTGGACAGTGTATTAAAAGATTATCTAGCATGTGTATTATTCAAATAGAGAAATGATTCTTAACATAAACATATGTAGATTTCCATAGACTTTGATGTTCACATAATGAATAAATACTCAAGAAATTAGGTACAACTACACACAGACAGGCACACACAGAGAACTGACCCAGAGCAGTCAACAGTTATGTAGGGGACAGACCCAGATTGAATCGATGGAGTGGAAAAGTGTGAAGTCGGTGAACTCCTGAGCTCAGCCTATGGTTACACAAGAGACACTAATGTGACACAGGCAGAGGTCCCTCCTGCCTTGTGCTTCCCAGAGTCCAAGAAAGTTTGGCAAGTAGACCCTAGAGTCCTGTCCAGAGAATCCAAAATCATCACCCATGGAGCTTAATTCCGAATTTCCGGCCCAGACAAAACTACGATTAAATTCAATGAGTGTTTCTCATTTTAGAAAGCTGTGCATGCGCATGCCATGTTCTTTTCTTAGATAAAAACATACCCACAGCTCCTTCCATACAAAATGAAACCAAACACATTTAGAACACATGCAAGCCATTTTTCTATGGGAAAGGCCATTTGTGGTTAACACAGAAAGTATTTATGGTTTCACTGTTAATTGTGGTTTCTTTGTATTAGCCAAAAAAGGTAGCATTTTTCATGGTAGGAACAGTATGAAAGCAATCGCCTTCCTAAAAAATGGGCTGAATTTTCCGGGGCATGAGGAAGTGACTGAATTTATGATATCTTCTAAACACCAAAGGAGTATATACAACCTACAATTGTGTTTTCAATTTGAATAAAAGTTTATTTTAAATTGTCTTAATTGCTCTTTGGTGCATTTCCACAAGTCAAGTCTATATAATCAACATTAAATAATATTTAAGGCTTGGATGAGTTTTAGTTTTTTATTTCTAATTGTTACCTAGGGATATTAAAATACTTTATGGACCAAAACTGTTTTTGGAAATTGTTAATTATATATTTTTGGGAAGTTGTTAATTTTAGAAATGTTAATTCATTTAATTAAATCAATGGATTACTTTTCCTCCCTCCCTCCCTTCCTTCCTTTCTCCCTTCTTTCCCTCCTTTTATTTTTTTTGATTTAAAAATTAAAGAATCATGACAGTGTTGAAATATTTCAATTATTTCATACTACTAAAAATATCATTTAATTTTAAATTGCATTTTGGCAAAGATTCTATAATGTGGGTGAATGAATTCAAAAGGTTAATTAAATATGAAAACAGAAAGATTCATTAATTTGAAAGTACATTTGTGGGTCTACATACTAACAATTTTTAGCACGATTTCCACAAGGACTATGTTTTAACATCCGAGTGCATCACATATACCTTATTAGGAGGCAGGAAGGAAGAGACAATCTGTTTATTAGATTAATAGCCAGAATACTTAGAATGATTAACATATCAAGCAGTTTTTCTTTAGGATTCTAGTTTTTCTACAGGAAACAAAAATATTTTATTATTTCCTCATTATACAACTTTATTAATAATTTTATAGAAAGCAGTGATATATAAATGTGATATTATCACTTAGTAGATTTCATAAGAAAAAAACAAGTATTTAATCCATATGATCCTTATTGCCTCTTTATGAATGTGAAAACATTCTTTATTAGAATGCTTAAAGTAAAATTTATCAATTTAATCATACACATTTATGTATATCTCATGAATGTATGTGAAATTGAGTCTAAAAGAACATTTTATGATGTTAAAATCAGTTTTCCAAAGATCTGCATTTATTCAAAGATCATGTTAACTTCAATAAATATTGCTCTGTCCATTGCTAAGCTTTTATATAATTCTGGGTTTAATTTAATAGTTACAAACACCAAATATGCTGGTGTATTTAAATTACACCAATATTAGTATTTGAAATATTTCCAGTAAAAAATTTCAAGGGTTTTCAGTATATATTTTGTTTCTCCTTTTCTTTATAAATGGAAAATTAAACTGAATATATTATTTTATATATGAAATTTATTCCCTTCAATTTGTTGATATACCATAAACTTTATGCCTCTTGGATAATGCTGCAATATACATTATACAGGATATAATTTTGAATATTAATGCAACATATTTGACACAGTATTTATGTATGCATTTATGAGTATTTTAAAATATGCTGTTAAGTCTTTCATGTCTTCTTGTGATTTTCATTTTGAAAATCATTAGCATTTTAAGAGATGATGTTCACAGAAAGTAAAATACTTCTTTGTGAAGTTTTTACAAAAATGAATAAAACCTCAAACCGAAACTTCATTTTAATAAATATGTTACATTTTCTTTTCATGTTACTAACATCAGATGCAAATGATTTCTGATCCCAGATACCGTTTTCTTTTGCATAGTAGAGTATAATGTTCTTCTTTTCACTATTATTTTCATGTATATTCAAATCTTAATGTAAAATAACCAATGAACAAAAACAGACTTTACTTATACATTGTATTTTTTATTTTTTAGTTGTTAGCAATAGGTGCTGATAGCCAACTAGAAGAAAAATCCATGCAAAAGTTTGTCATTTCTTGCTGTTCAGAAACATGTACAGATAGGAATTTATAGTGTCCACATATTTCTTAGACTTTAAAGTCACATTTTCTCAGCCGAGGTAGCTTACCTTCCTCTCACTGCATCCTTTTGAGACTCCTCCTGCACCACAGCTCTGTTCTTTCCTTGTCATCGGCGTGTGTAGCGCACGTCAGACTGTAGGGGGCACTCCTCAGCTACCACAAAGACTTTCCTGTGCTAAGTCCTTTTTGCGGCTCTGAAGCGTATTTAATATTCATTACTTTATCAAGACATTTAGTCGAAAGACACTTCATAGTTCATCTTTAAAGCACATACAGCCATAATTGAGTTAGAAAAAAATCCTCACATAGGTATCAAGGTGTGCATTTGGATTCCTGAGAACATTAATAAAATGTGTAATACTGCACCGTGCCTGGTTTAATAAGTACTTTTCAGAGCTCTCTTCAAGTTTCTCTTTTCTTCTTGGAACTCAGGGTGGATTTTATAATACTCAGATTTTTATTACTGTACCTCAAGTCTTGTCTCTTTGCCTCGAGGACTCCCAGAATGCAGAGTGGAGGGTGAGCATGATTTATGTTTGGGAAGAGGAACCACAGAGTTTCTACTTAGAATTATGTGCCCTACACTGAAGCTTATAAACAGCTTATCTTTAATGGGAGTGAAATATTGAATTTAAGATTGTGTGTGGCCTTTTCTTTACTCTCTTCCCTCTATTTTTCCCTGCTCTTCACTCACCCTATTCCAAACAGACTCTACTTGTGTGGCAGTTCTAAGACCCCTTCCCGAACATAATCACATAGGCCTCTCACACGTCTACACCTTCTAGGTTCAGGTCAGCTGCTGGGGCAACTGTCTTGGCTTTCTATAGCTTTTCATACTTACAGCTTAGACTGGTAGCATTAACTAGTCTGACGGGTCGGAACTTACTTTCTTTCCGCTTTCACCCTCTGACTTGCCTCTGGGCCGGGGGTCCTGGTTTCCTGCTGAGGGATGCCGTGTTGACCGCATGCTCCTCATGCCTATTGGGGACCATCTCCTCCACTTGGGTCAGAGATTATCTTGTGCCCCCTGACCCTGAATGCCACTTCAGCCATCTCATCCTTTCTCTCCTCAGCATCAAAATGTCTCCTTCTGTGCTGTAATTTCTCCCCCTTCAAAAACAAAAACAAAAAATTCCTGTCTTCTACAACCTGCAGTCTCCCCAGTTCTCAGTTCCCTTTTAGAGCAAAGTCCACCCAAAAGTTGTCTTAACCTGACATTACCAGCTCCTGCCTCTCCTTTTCTCCTCTCTGGCTGCACCATGGATACTCTCTTCTTAAAGTCAGCAGTGCTTTATAAAATGTAATGGTCAGTCTTCAGGTCTTAAGCCACATCAGTTCAGTTCAGTGGCTGTAATTTTTCCCCCACAGTAGAGGACTCCTTTCTTTTTAAAAGATTTCTTTCATGGAGCATCTGCAACATAGGCTCTCCGATTGTCCTTCCAACTCACCGACAGGTCCCTGCATTAGCTGTCTCTCCTCTCCTTGAGGGGCTCAGGCCTCAGGCCTCTCTCTCTGTAGGCTCTCTCTAGGCTTATCTCATCTTCTCTGAGTCTTTACGTGCCATCTGTGTGTGGAAAAATCCTAAATTTGTATTTCTAGCCAGGACCACTCCCCTGAACTCTGACATGAATAGTCACTTGCTTTCTTTGCTGGATATTGTTGGATGTCTAACAGGCTTCTCAAATTGATCTCCAATTCCATCCCTCCTAAAAACAAACAAAAAATTAACACACATATATACGACTTGTTTGCAGTCTTTCTATCTTAAAAAAAAAAAAAGGAATTTTCTCAAAATAAAATATTGGTTTATAGCCATTGTCATCATCCATCTTGATTATTATCTCCCTTCTTCTGTCCATTTCAGT
This sequence comes from Capra hircus, assembly GCF_001704415.2. Classification (NCBI taxonomy): domain Eukaryota; kingdom Metazoa; phylum Chordata; class Mammalia; order Artiodactyla; family Bovidae; genus Capra; species Capra hircus. The sequence continues at coordinate 49,023,163 of NC_030809.1, read as the reverse complement.
GTAGCCAATATGAATACCATAGCAGCTCAGTATCATCTCATTTCAGTCCTTTTCTCAAAGCCTGTGAGTAGTCCCCATCTCACAGTAAAAGGTGCAGTCTTGGTAATGGCTCACCAGTGCCACTGGATCTGGTCCCTGAGATAACCTCCTGGCTTCATCCCTTACTCTTGTCCTTGGTTCACTTCTCATCAGCTGCACATTCTCTTTGCACTTGCTTTTGTTGTTCAGTCACCAAGTGGCATCTGACTCTGCGGCCCCATGAACTGTAGCATGCCGTGCTATCTCCCTGAGTCTGCTCAAACTCAAGTCCATTGAGTCAATGATGCCATCTCATCCTCTTTTCCTCTTGCCCTCAATCTTTCCCAGCATCAGGGTCTTTTTGAGCAAGTCAGCTCTTCTCATCAGGTGGCAAAAGTATTAGAGCTTCAGCTTCAGTCCTTCCAATGAATATTCAGGGTTGATTTCCTTTAGGATTGCACTTGCTTAATAATCCAAGTAAGTTCCTGCCTCAAAAGCCCTTCACTTGTCCTTTTTCTTTTTTATTTTGGTCTGGCATGCTCATATCCCAGGGATCTTAATGATTCCCCCCATCACACCTGTAAGATCTTTTCCAGAAAGTCACCTTCATAATGAGGAGAATGTTCCTGACTACCCTATTTAAAATAGCAGTCCTCCCCACTGGACCCTGCATTTCATATAGTTAGCTTCTGTCTTTATTATTCTTTTCCATAGCATTTAATACCATCTGCCTACCAGATATTTCACTTGTTTATCAGTTGTCATCCTCCCTTGATGATATGCATACCAAAGGCAGGGGTTTTCAAAAAAAAGTGCTGTGTCCACATGGTGTTCCCCACTGCCTAGAAAGAGATCTGATGTACGACGGGCTCTCAGTCATATTTGCTGAATGAATGAACATGTTTTCCTACATCATCTGTGAAAGAACCTATGTCCAAATTTGAAACTCAGCCAGGATTTGATTGTATTATCCCCGCCTTTTTTGTTTTGTTTTAAAGCTGGTTTTCTGATTTAAGTAAGCTCCTCAAAGTGATACCACTTCTTCTTGTGTTGGTGTGTGCTTTGCTGCTCAGTTGTGTCTGATTCTTCTGACCCCATGGAGCCCACCAGGCTCCTCTGTCCACGGAATTTCCCAGGCAAAAATACTGGAGTGGGTTTCCATTTCTTCCTCCAGGAGATCTTCCCAACCCAGGGATCAAACCTGCATCTCGTGTGCCTCTTGCATTGGCAGGAAGATTCCCTAGTATCTCAGCTGGTAAAGAATTGCTCCTGCGAACAATGCAGGAGACCCCAGTTCAATTCCTGGGTTGGAAAGATCTGCTGGAGAAGGGAATGGCTACCCACTCCAGTATTCTGGCCTGGAGAATTCAATGGACTGTCTAGTCCTTGGGGTCGCAAAGAGTCGGACACGACTGAGTGACTTTCACAGCACCACCTGGTATCTTAGGTTATTCTCTTTAATTGACTCTGGACACCTTGGTATTTTTACTGTTAAAAAATATCTGATGCAATAGTGATTGTTAGTGGCTTTAGGATCTTGTCTTTGGTGAGGACATTTTTTTGATGCTGTTTGAAATTGCTGGGTCTTCCTCCTTTTGAGGAAGGAGTTCTTCACTTTTGATAAAGCAATAAAGCACTCTTGAGTTGGACACACTCTGTTAAGCAGAAAAATTCTGCAAGACCTCTCATTCTACAGAATTTTAGGGAATTTGGTAGAAGTAGTTGGTTGCGGGCCCTTATCATTCTTGCTCCTTCTTGCCTTCCCCTCATGCTTCAATAACCTCAAGCTTATTGTGACCACATGGGATCACATTTTAAATGTCACCTACAAAATGTGACATGTGTAATTCAGTGCATGAAATTACATGACCAAATGGCGTTACCTTAAGTCAGGAGAAGCTATGGAGAAAGAAACCAGCATTCGTGTGGGTCAAGGATTATGCTTTTTCATATATCAATTTATTTAATTCTTAATGCAATCCATTATACAGAGTAAGAAAGTAAGATTTGGAGAACTTTACCAAGATCTCTTTACTTGTATATAAGGGTTCAGAGATTTGTCTGTCTTTTAAACTCATCTTCTCTTCAATGTTTTACGCTGCCTTCTGCATTATCAGCTTGACATAATTTGCTGTAAACTCTGAAATGCTTTTCAGGCAGTTTTCAGAAAGTAATATGTGCTTATACTCAATTTTTACAGTCACAAAGTTACATAGTTATGTGAGAGAATAATAACTATCATTTATTGCACCAGGTCTTTTTCTAATCTTGTGTTAAGATTGTGGGCATTATCTCTAATCTTTACATCAATTCTAAAATGATGATATTGTCATCATTGTCATTTTACAGAGAAGAAAACTGAAGCTTATAGAAGTAGATTTCCTGATTTTAAAGATGCTCATGCCTGCGCTGCTACCTAGAACAATAAATCAGATTTTCATATCTTTTACTCCTTTACCTTAGCCAGGTGTCTGCTCAAATGCCATCTCATCAGAGAAACCCTCTCTAATCAAGTTATGTAGACAATTCTATCTAGAGATAGTATCCTCTTAGTCTGCTTGATTTTCTTTTAAAACTTATTACCACCAATATATTGTATATTTACACATTTGTTGTCTATTTTTCCCAACTAAAATTCAAGCTGTGTGAGTTTAGAAAAAATGTTTTTTCTCTGCATTATCTGTTGGGATTAAATCTGCAACATAGTAGATACTTACTAAATATTAGTCAAAATAATGAGAAAAAGTATAGAGCTGAAAATATACATGATATTGGATTAATCTGGGAGAGCTGGATACAGAGGATAAGGGAATCTTTGAATAAAGGACATTAGAAGAGAGAGGACCGGAACATAATAGTCAGACAAGAAGGACTGAAGAAATGTGAGAATTTAGATTCTTCTGAAAACAGATATTGTGGAAGATTTTCTCTTATGCGAGGTCAAAGAAGACTAATACAATTCTCAGAATCTATTGTTGAAGAAAAGCAAGATTTAAAAGTAAAGAGAATCTCAGATTATTCAGAATTTGAGATAAAACTGACTCTGGAATTAAAAAAAATGACATATTTAGAGTCAGGCTTCCTTGGTAGCTCAGCTAGTAAAGAATCCACCTGCAATGCAGGAGATCCTGGTTTGATTCTGGGATCGGGAAGATCCAGCTGGAGAAGCGATAGGTTACTTACTCCAGTATTCTTGGGCTTCCCTGGTGGTTCACATGGTAAAGAATCCACCTGCAATGTGGGAGACCTGGGTTTGATCTCTGGGTTGGGAAGTTCCCCTGGAGGAGGGCATGGCAACCCACTCCAGTATTATTGCTTGGAGAATCCCCAAGGACAGAGGAACCTGGTGGGCTACATACTGTGGGGTCACAGTCAGACAATACTGAGAAACTAAGCACAGCACATACTTAGAGGTAGAAATTTTTGGTTGTGGAGTTAATCTGAAGATATGCAAACTACTAAAGGGTTGAAGATGTCTGTGCTATTTCATACTCAAAATAAAAATTAAAAAAAGGAAATTAGGGCACAGAGACAGTAAGTAGTTTGGCTAAAGTCACATGGTTCATGAGTGTCAGGGTTGGGATGAAAAACCCTGGCAGATGGTTGCCAGGGCCTGCACTCTTAACCACCAGGCTATCTAGGGCCTTTTTGGACAGCATTCTATTGCCATTGAGCTTTTAATTTTTTTTTTGGAAATACTGTTTTATACATCAATTTTCTATTTTCTTACCTCGTTGTGGCTTGCCCCTGATGGCTCCTGTTAAGTAACTGGGTGACATTCAGCTCAGAGGAGCTTCCGTGCCTTGGCTTCTAAGAATGAGAGTCATCAAGAATTCTTTGAATGATGAAGTGATTATTACTGCTTGATCATTTGACAGTGGAAAATCAATGAGACCTTAGCAGGGGCAGCTTCTGGGAGAAGAGGCATTTTACTTCTCATTAATAAAATTTAGAAAGAGCTGATAGAACAGAGGTGCATGTAGCATGGGAATTACTAAGACACTAGAGGCTCCATGTGCCATTCTCTAGGAGTTGAGGAGTCCTGAATGTACTGGAAGAACTTGGAAGGAGTAGAAGAAATAAGAAAACAGAAGAAAGAAAGAAAATAATTAAGAAATCAAAGTTCTTAAAAGGTGTCAGAGAATATGTTTCAGAAAACAGTGGCCAATTTGGTGTTTTAGAGGAATAAAAGTTAAGGGGAAAAATATGTAAGTAGTCACAGTTAATCATCCATCCATCCATCCATCCTTTCTTTCAATCACATTCTACATATTTGGGAACTAAATAATGATAGAAATGGAAACAATGAGTTGATTGGAAATGTCATTGCAGGGATTCTGTGAATCATTTAGTTCAATAAAATAAAAAAGACACTTCATTGGAATTAAATTTTTAAAATAGTGTTACAATTAAATATAAATGAATGCTATCCCACATACATCTTAGACTAGTCTTGTAGTCTAGTGTCAAATGTGCTACCGTCTATTTTTCATGTTCAGTACTAACAGCATGCACTGGCTTGGAGAACTGTTGCTCAGATATGTATTCCTTTTAGAGGGGGGTAATGGTCTAACCAGTACAGATACATAGTTATGATTAACGATAACATGATCTCAGCTCTCTGCATTTACAAGTTGTATGTATGATATGGAGTATGTTGAGAACTTGTCCATAAACAGGTAGATTTCTCTTTGCATGAGCCCTGTCTAGTTGTGAAGAATCATTTAGGAACAGGTCAGAGACATTACTTTGCCGACTAAGGTCCGTCTAGTCAAGGCTATGGTTTTTCCAGCGGTCATGTATGGATGTGAGAGTTGGACTGTGAAGAAGGCTGAGTGCCGAAGAATTGATGCTTTTGAACTGTGTTGGAGAAGACTCTTGAGAGTCCCTTAGAGTGCAAGGAGATCCAGCCAGTCCATTCTGAAGGAGATCAGCCCTGGGATTTCTTTGGAGGGAATGATGCTAAAGCTGAAACTCCAGTACTTTGGCCACCTCAGGCGAAGAGTTGACTCATTGGAAAAGACTTTGATGCTGGGAGGGATTGGGGGCAGGAGGAGAAGGGGACGACAGAGGATGAGATGGCTGGATGGCATCACTGACTTGATGGACGTGAGTCTGAGTGAACTCCGGGAGTTGGTGATGGACAGGGAGGCCTGGCGTGCTGCGATTCATGGGGTCACAAAGAGTTAGACATGACTGAGCGACTGAACTGAACTGAACTGAAAGAAAACCGTGGAATTAACAGTCTATATAAGGCATGTAATCGTGACGCTGAAAATAAAAATTACTTCTGCTTGGCGCTAAGAGCTTTGTCTGTCTTACAGAGCCAACATGTGGTATTAAGTGAATGTTTATTGAAAGTTTGATGAAGAAAGGGAAGAAATCTTTTCCCACGTAAGAACAGCATTCATGTATTTTGTGCCTTTCAGATTCATTGATATCTGGAGCCTTTATATTGCTATTCTCAGCTCTGCTTCTCTGCCTTATTATACCACTTCCTTTTGCTGAGATAGTCCATTCTTTACCTTGTATGACAGATGTTTCTTGGCCCCTCCTTCTTCCTGATACTGTAGAATTGTTCTACATTTCATAGGTTGAGCTTGAGTTTACCCATGAAGAATGATTTCTTCTTGCCCTCATTGCAGTTTTTCCAACAGAGCACATGACTTGGTGGGTATTTGGGGGTGCCCAAGAAGTCTGTGGCTTTCTGTACCGTAGTAAGCATCCACGGTGAAAGGGGCACACCTAGAGTCCAGGGCTTCTGTGTTGTTGATCTTCACTTCATTTCCATTCATTTCCTTTCTGAGGACTGCTTTTTGTTTTCTAGGTACTAGACAACAATTATTGAGGCATGCTATCTATGACTCATGGTATATATTCTGATTCCAACATGACTTTTTTTTTTTTGCCATTTAGGAAGAATATCAACTTTCTTCTGCTCTTCCTATGAAGCTCATCATGTGAAAGAACAGTAACTGTAACTGGAGCTAATCTGGGTTTGGTTGGAAGCCAGCCCCATAAGGGATGAGAAGAAAAGCTCAGGAAGTTCATAGCCTTATCTAATATTATAGAAACATTGGGATTTACATAGGAGAGGAAAGCAGATGAGAACAGGGCCTAGAGTAACACAGATCAAGAAAGAGATATAGAAAAAAAACTGTCCTTGTTAGACAATTATGTGTTTGCTGAATACCATGTGGCCAACCTCGACTTTCAGCAGTCTTCTGAAGGGGAAGGCAGTAGGCTGAATAGCAATGGTTATCAAAGCTGGTGTCTGGCTTTGGAATGGCCATGTCATCTGGTCTCCATTTATGAACACTGACGTGAATGAGATCCAAAGGCTCGTATCTATGAACATTTTTAGGGAAGAGGTGGTTGGAGAAGTGTAACATAGAAGTGCAGAATATTCTGGAAATAAAACCACCATTCATCCCAGACATGGAAAGGTACTAGTCTGACAGAGCTTGTATCTTCCAGTGATATCCAGACTGTGGGCTGAGGATGGATTTACCATGGTTAAAATCAGTATTCTAAGACTTGAGTGTTTAAAATGGAAAAAAGACTGGTGGTTGGAAACCTCATTTTTCTTTGTTACTGTTTTTGAAACATCAGGACATCAGCTTGTCTCTTGGGACTGTGCCCAGGAGGTCTAATTTTGCTGAAGGATCCAGTCAAGGCTTTGGAGTTAGTTTAGTATTCTAAATTAGTTATATTTTGATTTTACTTGGATTTGTGGAAAAACTAAAAAAGTCAACATCTAAGAGAGGCAATTCCAGGTTCTTCCTACCTCCCATGAAATTGTATTTTGGTTGTTATGTTGAACACACAAAAGTAAAAAATATCCCTCTGAAAATGTTCATGCAGCATGAGCAGTTCCACTTTCAGAGCTCATATTCTCTTGGATGAATGGCATAATTTCATTCCTAGAAGCATAATAGGGATTCCCTTCTCCCGTTCAGTGATTATAATGTTGGAATAAATCCTTGCCTCCCTAAAGTGTGTGTACCTGGAGTGAATATACTATAGATGATTTTTGCATCACTAGAGAAATGAAATGGGAGTAGGGGTGGCAAAACAGAATTAGAGATTTAAGCTAAAACCCAAATCAGTGAAGCCTGAAAATAGTGAATCAGAGAGTCAAGGGATTGTTTGGATTCAGAAAAGCTTTGGAAACTGGAGGTTAAAGTAGGGAGATGAGTCAGAACCACAATTACTTTGTACATTTTTTGTATTGAGTTGTATTGAATTCAAATTGAATTGAACTAAAAGTAGAGAGAGTATTTATCAGAGCAAGTGAACATAAATACAAATACGGATGCTTGACCAGATAGATGACCATGGGATCATGGAACTCAGCGTCACCATATCATGCTTGGACAGAATAAGGACTGATGACTTTTGGTTTCCGTGTGAGGAGACTGAGGGCTCAAGGCCACGTACCTGATAGCTACGCGCTCTGCTATCCTAGGGGTAGGGGTAGGAGTAGGGAGTTCTGGAATGCCCTAGAGGTTTGCTTTTTGGAAAGGATGCCTGTGCTGTGAATCCTTGGGCTTTCTGTAAATTACATCAGCATTCCTTCATCCATGCTATTCGGAAACATGTATTGCAAATTTAATTTGCTTAATTCACAAGTCTATTTTTTACCTGTTCAATTTAATACCGTTCAAATTTGCCAACAAGTGATATGCCAGTTTCCTGCCAGACTACTCAAGGCAAAATGTGAATCATCAGTGGCTAAATGGCTTTTCTTGACATTGAATAAATTTCCAACTTCCTATTTAGCAATGATGCATGTACATAACTGATCTTAATAGGAAAATAAGGTCTTTCTACACTTTATCTAACTCAAGTCTTCGCATAACTCTGCTTTGTTGTGGACTTTAGTGTATGGTAGCATATCTGGCTTTATTCATAGGTGTGTATGCATAGCGTGATATGAACACATGTAGATTTACTCATAAAATATCCATCACTACATAGAATAAAATGACATAAAGTTATTAACTGGCTGTTTTATTTTATTTTAATTGATTCTATGTATTAAAAATGTAAGAACCTTTAAGCATGTTTTATCTAAGTCTTTTCACAGCTTTTTGTGATAGGTAATATTATTCTTATTTTCTAATAGAAGAAACAGATGCTGAGAGGTTAACATATTTTCTATAAAACTCCAAAGCTCATGTTCATTTCCATGGTCTCCTGTGATTTTTTGTTTGTTTTGTATTGTTCTTTTTTTAACTGTGTTTTTAGTCTCACTGACAACATGGAACACTTTATTTTGCTATTATAGTCCATAGATCTTGAATTTCAGTGTGAAATTTATTGCTATAAAACATTCATTTAGTTGCTGTCCTCCATTTCTCATATGAGACTGAATCCAGTGATTGAAATTTTGAAGGTAAAATTTACATGTCATGTCTATCTTCCAAATAAATTTTCAGTGTGTATGTTAGTCGCTCAGTCGTGTCCAGGTCTTTGCAACTCTATGGACTGTAGCCCTCCAGGTTTCTCTGTCCATGGGATTCTCCAGGTGAGAATAATGGGGTGAATTGTCATTCCTTTCTCCGGAGGATATTTCTGACCCAGGGATCGAACCCTGGTTTCCTGCATTGCAGGCAGATTCTTTACCATTTTAGCTACAGGGAAATCCTTTTCAATATGTATGGATAGTACATATTAAGAATATATGCCTAAGAATACCCAAACTTCTGAATTCTTTTTTGATAACCACATCAAAGGTAATTCTTGAGGTTTAGAAAGACAAAAATATCCCTTGGAAAAAGAAAAGAAAATTAGCAAAAATTAGTCCAAACACAAACACCACAAGAAAAACTGTATAACTATATTCCCATAAGTATATGTTAATAAATTTAGCAACAAAAATATACAGTGCTTCATTATGTGACTCATTAAAAATGAATTTAACTAGATGGTAGCAGAATATGATGCATGCACAATGGTTACAGTAAATGTGCAAGGACAGCCTTTCTTTTAGACCAAGTATTAGGGAAGAAAATTGTATACTTGATGTCTGGCGGTTTCTAGAATGCTGTTTTTGTTTACGGCTTGGGAAAATGCCAGTGGTTTCAACAAAATAAGAATAGAAATCATACATTATTGTGAAGTTATTTTAGAACAACAGATGCAAGGCAGGTCATGGAATGTTTTTGTGACTCTTAGGCAAAGAAATAGAGCAAGACTCTGTGTGATTCTTGAAGGATCAAGGGTATAAATTTTATTTTGATATCAGTAGAATTAATATTATGAAGTTCTCCCCTGGTGCATATATTATACAGAAATGTCAGATTATTGGAATATTTGATCTGAATGGGTAATTGAAAACTGAATAAGTTTTTCCCAGATGGAAATGGAAGTTGTTTCAAAGAAGTTGGAATGATGCTAAAATCTATAAATCTTATTTTTCCCTTTTGACCTTTTTCTTTTCTCTCAGTGCTATTCTCACAGAATTTGTGGTGGCATTTTAAATTCACAGGAGTAGCTCTTTAATTCATTTTAACTCTGTGTTGGTAAGACCTTCTGTGTATTTGGTAATGTGTACATATTTCATCATCATAAGCACCAAGGTAAAGTAGTGTGTGGAAAGGATGAGTCACAAAACTTATTTCCAAAAGCATGTTCCATTGATTTCCAACCCATGGTATACATTTGAAAGGACTACTTTCTGGCTTACCTGGTAGCTCAGCTGATAAAGAATCTGCCTACAATGCAGGAGATCCCAGTTCGATTCTTGGGTCAGGAAGATCCACTGGAGAAGGGAAAGGCTACCCACTCCAATATTCTGGCCTGGAGAATTCCATGGACAGAGGAGTCTGGCGGGCTATAGTCCAAGGGGTTGGAAAGAGTCAGGCATGACTGAGTGACTTTTGCTTCACTGTACTTTATGGGAAAATTTAAAGCACTTAAGTGGATGTGTTCACAAGGCCTTGGGGCTCCAGAAGTTCTCTCAAGGAACACTGAGATAACTCATGGATATCTTGTGGTCTAAACAATAGGTTACTGACCTGTCTTTTTTTTTTTTTTTTTTGAGAAGCTATTGTCTATGGGGGTTTATTCATTTCATGGCTAATCCATTTACTATCATTGCCTTCCAGTGGAGATACATGGATGTTAAATATAACATGAAAACATGAAATTTTTATCCTACAAAGGAATCTCCAAATATATATGGTTATTACAATCTCTCTTGTTTGTAAAACAATATCTGAATCATTATATTATCTTCCTTAACTCTATTCCAAAATACTTCATTAATGATTTTTATATGTGATATTTTGATTGCTCATTGTGACCTCTAACAATGAGTTAGAGGAATACACATGTTCCATGTATTTTCCATTTAGGTTACCCTTGGTGAATGGACATGTTTTTTTTCCTCCTCTGGTATCTGCTTGTGTCTTTTTGGCTTAACTGTGGTCAAAGCAGTAAAGGACAGTGTTGTGCTACCCAGTTGGTTTAGGTCAGGCCAGGGTGTTCATGCCTTAATTCATTCCAGCCCATTTCCCAAACCACCAGAGTGATTGTCCTAAAACATAAATATGATTGAACTGTTGCTCTTGTTATGGTTTTTCAAAAATATTTAGGCTATAATTTCCACAGGGTATAAAACTTGAGGGTCTGGTTTACTGATCTAGGCTTATCTCTGATGTCCTGAATAACTGGGCTTGACCATACGGAGATGCTACTGCCATTAAATGTACCTTCTCTGTGCCACGTGGACCTGAGATGGCTTAGCAATCTCCATCAATCTCTTTTCCTTCTGAGGTTACTCCCAGTGAGAGGTGCCCACAAGAGGTTTGATTGGATCCTGATGTGCTACCAAGCTTGAGGAGTCCTTCACTTGATGACAGGATTCTCCCCTTCCCAAGGTCACATGTACCATCAAATTTGCTGAGCCTGGATGGGTTCTAGTACCACTAGAACTGCGGCTGGACCTGTAACCATCCCTTCTCTCTGACACTCACAGTCACCAGTGGAATCTGGTCAACCTTCCAGGCAGTTGTCCGTATGATATATTTTCTCGCAAAGGTGCTGTTGTCCCTGTTTAGGATTTTCAATTTCCCTTAGGAAATCAGATAAGTATAAACCCTCAACTATAAATACGGTTCAGTTTGTATTCAGAAGGTCATCGGCCACCATGTAAATTAGTGGGAACGAAACAGTATGCTTGGAGAAAGGGGTGCTCCTAGCACTACACAACTCTGCATAACTCCCTTGTATCATACAACATATTACACTAAAATTACTTGTATGTGTGCAAAGTCACTTCAGTCGTGTCCAGCTCTTTGTGAACCTATGAAACATAGCCCACTAGGCTCCTCTATCCATGGGATTCTCCAGGCAAGAGTCCTGGAGTGGGTTGCTGTTTCCTTCTCCAGGGGGTCTTCCTGGACCAGGGATCAAACCTGCATTTCTTATGTCTTCTGCATTGGCAAAATCACTGCCAAGACCAATATTATGATACTTTTCCTGTTTACCTCTAAGAATTTTCCAGTTTCAGGCCTTATGTTTAACTCTAATCCACATAGTGATTTTCCTGAGTATGGTAAAAGATAAGTATGCAATTTCATTCTTTTGTATGTGAATATCCAATTTTCTCAACTCCATTTCTTGTAGAGACTATCCTCTCTTCATATTCTTGGCATCCTTGTTGAAGATCAGTTGACTGAATATGTGTGGATTTATTTCTGTTCTATTTTGTCCCATTGATGTACAGTATGTTTGTTCTAATTACTGTAAATTTATAATATATTTTTAAATCGGGAAGTGTTATGTCTGTAGCAACACCAAAAGCACAGGCATCAGAAGCAAAAATAGATAAATGGAACTACATTAAGCTAAAATGCTTTTGCATAGCAAAGAAAACTCTCAAACGAATAAAAAGGCAACCTATAGAATGGGAGAAAATATTTGCAAACCATATATCTGATAAATGGTTACTTTCCAACATATGTAAGGAACACTTACAACTCAATATCATAAAACAAATAACATGGTGAAAAAAAATGTGCTAAAGACTTGAACAGACATTTTTCCAAAAGAGATATACAAGTGGCCAAGAGGTATATGAAAAGATGCTCAATGTCAGTAATCACCAGAGAAATGCAAATAAAAAACTACAATGAGATATCACTTCATGCCTTTTAGAATAGCTATTATATATAAAGACTTACTGTCTTTATATATACATAGACAGCAAGTGTTGGCGAGGATATGGAGAAATTGGAACTCTTATACATTGTTTGAAATGCAATGATGTAGCTCCTAAGGAAAACAGTATGGAGGTTCCTCAAAAATTAAAAATAGAACTACTATACGATTCAGCAGTCCAACTTCTGGGTATTTATCCAAGTGAATTGAAAATCGGAATCTTAAAGAGATATTAGTACTTCCATGTTCATTGCAGTGCTATTGACAATAGCCAAATGTGGAAACAACCCAAAGGTCATCAATAGTTGAATGGATAAAGGAAGTGTGGCGTGGCATGTACATGCAATGGAATATAGAATATTATTTTAAAAAGAAGGAAATCCTGTAATACGTGACAGCATGGATGAAGCTTGAGAACATTATACTAAATTGAATAAGTGAGTCACAAAAAGATGAATACTGCATGATTCCACGTATATGAGGTGTCTAAAACAGTCAAAATCAAGCAGAGAGTAGAATGGTGGTTGTCAGGGGCTAGTGGATTGGGAAATAAAGAGATAGTAATCAAAGGGTACAAATTTCAGTCGTGTAAGATGAAAAAAATTCTAGATATCCGCTGTACTGCATTGTGTCTATAGCTAACAATACTGTATTGTATAGCTAACAATACTGTATTTTACACCTAAAAGTTTGTGAAGAGGGTAGATTTCATGTGAAGTGTTCTTACCTCAATGAAGAAACCCCCAAAACCAAAAAAAAAAAATGTCTATTTTCCTTCTCCTCCTCACATCTGTACTCTTTGAGAGCAGGAATTGTGTGAAATTCATTTTTACCTTCTTGGGTTTTAGCACAGCCCATGGCATGACAATAATTGTCTTTGGAGGCTAACAAACAAAGATGAGTTGCATCAGTGGATGAAGATTGAAGCTCTCAAAGGGGAGAAGTCACGTGGAGGGTGCGTTCTTTGTGCCTCTGAGAATGATATATCAAGGCATTTATTTGCTAGTTTATTTTTCAGAAGGAAGTGAAAAATAATTTCTGCTGTATAGACCCATTATTAGTGGTCAGACTGTGCATAAAAGTTCAATGTTTTTATTCCTGGTCTTTCTATGGACTTGCTTAGTGGCAATAAGCAAGGACATTCTTAGAAATGGTATTTGCCTGTGAATCTTCTATTAGTTTCTGCTGCTTATAGCCATATTATAAGAAAATGGCTGTGACTGAATTGATCAAATTTCCATGAGCTGACAGATTTATGTATGATGTGTGTTTGACCATGAGAGATTCATGTGTTATGGAAGTGAATGTAGAGTAAGGATATTTTAAAAATTACTAGTTATATTAATGTCAGAGAAGAAGAAACTGGAAACAATAAATATAGGCACTCTGTGCCTTTGTCTTCATTTAAGAACTGCTTTGTCAATAATCTTAATGAAAATAAAAGTATAGTACATTGAAGTCAGTTGGCAGAAACATACATAATGCCATAATCACAAAAAATGCTAAAAAGTTTACATTTTAAACAGGTTAGATCAGGTTACATGTGGAAAAGCCTAAACAAATAGACTTTATTGCTTCATTGGCTATAATTATTTCCAGTCAATTAGCTGATAAATTCCAGGTTCTTTTTTATATCATAGCATTATATCATATGAATAAATACTCTTTTTTTTTTTGCAGAAGGAAAAGAGTACACTATGTGTATTGGCCTAAGATATAAGCATCTCTCTATAATTTGTCTGTGTGCTGGGTATTTTTTGCTAGCCATATAATTTAACTTTGATAAATTACATATGAGAAAGTTGGCCCTGCTGGCTGACCACCTCCATTGAAGATGCCTAAAAGACTCTATAATATTTGCATAGGACATGGGTCAGTGACCACAAGACAATGGCTACTCCCAAGTAAATAAACAAGTAAAAGGCCAGTGGTGGTCAGAGTCAGTAGAGAAAGGCAAGTCAGGCTACAGATGAGAGAAAGTAGAGTAGAGTGGTGAGTAGGGAGGCCCAGTCAGCCTTAAGAAAAGGGAGGGGATAAATATATACCTATGGCTGATTCATGTTGAGGTTTGACAGAAAACAAAAAATTCTGAAAAGCAATTATCCATCAATAAAAAAATAAATAAATTATTTTAAAAATGGAGAGTGGCCTACTTTCTGAGTTTGCCTTATATACCAGCAGAAGCCATTTTCTTTTGTTTCCAATTTAAAACAATGTTAAAGTTATACTATAAAAAGAACAAGGAATTAGATAGTCCTGCATTCAAATCCAGTTTTCCAAATTTTTCTTGACTTTGGGACTATCCTTTCTATGCCTTAATTTCCTTGTCAGCAAAATAGAATAATAACTCTAATTTAGATAATAACTCAAAATTTTAAAGTTAAAAGATAAAATGAGGTCAGGCAGTTGAAAGTACCCAGCACAGTATCTGGCATGTCCACCACTGTTTTCTTGCCTCCATTCATTCACGCATGTGTCTTTCCATCTAAAATCTCTTCATTGCATGACAATTTGTGCCAGGGCTTCTTAATTCTGAGATTCCAAACTACACAAATCTAAGGGATATAGTTTCCACTCAGATCTTCTGATTCTCATTGTTTTGAATACCAAGCCTCTAAAAGACAATTTATATTTTTTAGCCAAACAGATATGTGCAGCATCCCAAACATGATCACAAACTCCTGCCTCCTAAATCTTTGCGTATGACACTTGAACCATCCTCTTCACTCTTACTTTTATTTCTTCAACTTGTTCTTAATATCCCTTGTTTTATGAGATCTTTTCAGACGAATTGTAGCTAATTTAGCTACTATTGTCATTTTTACAAATACCAATAAATTTACACTTCATTGTGTGCAGCTTTAATTAGTGATCATGTCTTTGGCCATTTAAAATGCTTTCCATAGTACATTTTATGCAATGATGCAAAATATTTTTACTTTGGATGCCTAAGTCTTAATAGCTGCTCTCAAATGAAAGGTTAATTTAAAATAATGACTGGTCATTCATTGATCTTCCTCCATCCATTTTTATCACAATAGAGAATTAGCTGCTTCTTCATATTCTTAATTTGGAGTCGTTTCAGTGTTTTCACCTTACTGTCAGAACACCCTACTCTATTGGCTCAGTGGTGAAGAATCCACCTGCCAATGCAGGAGACACAGGTTCGATCCCTAGGTCAGGAAGATCCCCCGGAGAAGGAAATGGCAACCCACTCCAGTATTCTTGCCTGGGAAATTCCATGGACAGAGGAGCCTGGTGGGCTACAGCCCATGGGGTTCCAAAGAGTCAGACATGACTTAGTGACTGAGCAGGAATTCATCAACATACTTTGTCTCAATGCTATCCCCAGTCTTTACTTGAAGCCTATGTAGATTGTTGTGACACAATAGATGGCCTACAGTTCAGTTCAGTTCAGTTCAGTCCCTCAGTCATGTCCGACTCTTTGCGACCCCATGAATTGCAGCACTCCAGGCCTCCCTGTCCATCACCAACTCCCAGAGTTCACTCAGATTCACGTCCATCAACTCAGTGATGCCATCCAGCCATCTCATCCTCTGTTGACCCCTTCTCCTCCTGCCCCATATCCCTCGCAGCATCAGAGTCTTTTCCAATGAGTCAACTCTTTGCATGAGGTGGCCAAAGTACTGGAGTTGCAGCTTTGGCATCATTCCTTCCAAAGAACACCCAGGGCTGATCTCCTTTAGAATGGACTGTTCGGATCTCCTTGCAGTCCAAGGGACTCTCAAGAGTATTCTCCAATAGCACAGTTCAAAAGCATCAATTCTTCGGTGCTCAGCCTTCTTCATAGTCCAACTCTCACATCCATACATGACTACTGGAAAAACCATAGCCTTGACTAGACAGGCCTTTGTTGGCAAAGTAATGTCTCTGCTTTTCAATATGCTATCTAGGTTGGTCATAACTTTTCTTCCAAGAAGTAAGCGTCTTTTAATTTCATGGCTACAATCACCATCTGCAGTGATTTTGGAGCCCCCCCAAAATAAAGTCTGACACTGTTTCCACTGTTTCCCCATCTATTTCCCATGAAGTGATGGGACCAGATGCCATGATCTTCATTTTCTGAATGTTGAGCTTTAAGCCAACTTTTTCACTCTCCTCTTTCACTTTCATCAAGAGGCTTTTTAGTTCCTCTTCACTCTCTGCCATAAGGGTGGTGTCATCTGCATAGCTGAGGTTATTGATATTTCTCCCGGCAATCTTGATTCCAGCTTGTGTTTCTTCCAGTCCAGACTACCTTTAGTTAATATTTTTTCCATCTGAAATATTTAATGATAACTTTTAATTCAAAATCACGGTTTGATAATGATCTACTTACTGAAAAAAATGTCGGTTCTTAAGCCTCTAGCTTCACATGCCATGTATATATATATATCATAAGATATAACTTGTGGTGCCCAACTATAGGGTTTAAAATAAAAGTCATAATTTAAGAAAATAAAAACCACAAAACTATGTATTGTGACATGTCAGGATTTACTACTTATTAGTAATAAACATGAATTCCCATTATCTAGGTCGAACAACAAACTTAGGATAGTTTTTAAATCAGAAAATGTCCTTATATAAATTCCATTGATGTATTCATTAATCTTCTAGAGAACCTATTTATAAGCCATTATTTCTGATATGATCTCCAAAAGAATTAAAGGAAGATTCAAAATCGACCATGAACACTGAAGTTTGTTCTGTTTGAAACATCTGATGTGATGGAAACTACTGAAAAGCTAATAGGCAACAGAAGAAATGTGGGTTTCCTAATACTTAAAAGCTCATAAAAGAGAGATAAGGAAAGAAAAATAAGAGCTTATGTAAATCCATGGAGTTGGTCAACAGAAGCACAGACACAGTGGATGTGAATACAGTAATGAAGCAGACACATGGCCAGTCTGTCCCAGAAAAACATGCAAAACCATTAAAAGGCAGAGTTTGCCTTTTAAGCAAATGTGACAACAGGCAAAACAATCAAGAAATAGCTAATTAAGAAACTTACTCAGTAAGGCTTTTTGGAATGTTGAAATACCTGAACTATTCTCTAAGCAAACCCATGAGAGTTAGGGGACAAAAAATTAGGGAGGAAAAGGAAAGTCAACTTATTTTTAGTAATAAAAGCATAGTTAAAATGTTTCCTAAATTACACTTTTCATATTTACTTTATACACATCTAGGTGATTCATCTAAGGAAAACAGATTTAATCTAATATTATTGCAATGGAACATCATATTATCTGGCAATGTCATTAAAAAAAACATATATAGTGAATTACATTAGGCTACCATCAATATCATCTGAAACTCAGTTCCATGAAATTAATTTGATTTTTTTCAAGCTGGTCAGAATACATAGCAACAATATGTGTTTCTTTTTATTATCATGAACTCTGCAATAGCAGGCTTCTTATTCGCTTGGCTTTGAAAGGATGTGTAAGCAAGATGCAAAACACCTAGGGCCTTGTTTTGTCCCCTTAAGATGCTTTGGAAGTTGTTGGTTGATTTAAGACCTGAAGTTGGCCCATGAGAGCCAATTTTTGCTCATTAATAGCCTGGGACATGAATTACCTTCTGACCTTTTGTCTCCCCTATAGCCTAATATGCCTTGACTTGCTAGACTTTTCTGATTCAAACCAGACAACTTGGGTATGAACATTTTACTCAGAACATTGCTTAATTAACACAAACGTGCTGGTAAAATTGACCAATGTTGCTTTTGAGTATTGTCAACATATTGAATCCATCTTATATGTGTTTTTTAGGAGTTTTAGTTTGGGGCAAATACAATCCTCCATTCTTCTCTTCCATACTTTTGCTTAGGCAAAACCGCTTTGTCACTGTTTTTCATTCTTCCCAAGGAAGGTTGAGGTCATGTAAGTTCTCTTTGGTTAGGGCTTCTGAATGTTTTCTACATAGCTCCGCTATTAGTCCTACTTTCTTTCTTATTTCTTGTTCTGTGACTTCGTTCCTTCTTGTTCTCCCATTGCTACTTTATTGGCAAGTTCACTCCTTTTGACTTAATCGTATTGTATGTCTTCCTGTACTAAGATTAGCTGATACAAAGGTGAACAAGACATACACCTGTTACTCTCAAGGAACTTACAATCTTATAAGGGAGAGATAAAGGTAGATAGGAAATTACATGGTAATGCCAAAGTTGTCAATACATGGTAGGAACACATATGTGTGGCTGACAGGAATACAAAATTAATCAATTAGCAGTAGGAATTTAATCAAAAAGATCATGATGAGAGAAGAATTTAGGATTAGCATGAGATAGCAGAGATGTAAGAAACAAGGGAAACCAGTGAGTGGGAAAAATTATAACAGGTGCCACAAAAAGAGAATCAGAGCACTATGAGAGATAATGAAGTTCTCCCTAAGAGATGTAATTGCTGGAAGGACTGTGGAGATGATGGGCGAGTGGAAAGGGGAGAGCCTTAGCAGTCGTGCATCTTGGAATTGTCAACTTTGAAGATATATTGATTCTGTGTTTCAGAGGATGAAGTAGGGAATATAAGAACATAACAGTTATAAGCATTGCATCTAGAGTGATATGGCTATGTCCTGTGTCTTTTAGCAAACTGACTGACTGTTCTAATACTTATGCTCTTCTCTGCAAACTGGAGAAAATAATAGTGCCGAACTCAGTGTTATTTATAGGATTAGATGAGATACTTTATGTAAAGTGCTAAAGTATAGTTCCTTGTGCATTATATATTCTAAAAAAATTACCTGTTTATTATCGTATTCTGCCTCAGTATACTAAAAGGTATGTAAACTGGCATTTTCAAATTGTGGGTTGTAATTATGAGGGCATAAAATAATAAATTTAGCAATTTAAAGAAAGAAGTAAAATAAAGTATATGAGAAGCATTTTCTACAGTAAAGGTATTATTTAAAAATTTTTTTTAGCCACGAACATGTGTGTGTATTGCTGTGTGTGTGTGTGTGTGTGTGTGTGTGCACGTGCTTATACAGGATCATACTCATAAATATTTAGAGACCGCTGCACTATATGAATGCCAGATGGATAATAGATTGGATCATGATTTATACAATTAATTGGTTTGCCAACTCTCACTCTGAGAAGGGGGTACCAGTCTATCCATTAGTGAAACCAAGGTCATGTGCAATTTCTCCAGGGTTCAGTGTCTGCATGAGTGAAAATAACAGTGGTCAATAACTTTGCAGTTCCTGGTGCAAAGGTTTTGGGATCTCAAAAACTGTCCTTCCTTCCATCTTAGAGAATTTTAATATCCCTGCTGGGATCCCTACTATGTGGACCCTCTTCTGTATCCTTTGGATAAAGAATGATAGATTTATTGAAAACTGTCTATTTCTACTCTTTTTATAGGCAGTATTTAATATTATAGAAGATATCAGTATTGAAATCCAAAAGTTCTATATTGGGCACATCATTGATTTATCAGAATGAAATATAGAGATACACTGATATGAATTACTCAGATAACAGATTATCCAAGTATTCATCTCAGAATGCTAGTTGAGAAAGCACCCTAATCAGACAACCTATAAGTAAAAAGAGATCGTGAGTTGAAGATAAGAGGAAATATGCAAATTGTGCAGAACATATACATTAATCTGAAGGGTATCTAAGAATGCATAAAATTTTGTAGAATAAAATTTAAAGGACAGATAAAATTTCATGGAATAAAAGTGATAATACTGCAAAAAGAAACTTAATTATAGCCTGGCGTTATCAGCACTAAATAACATTAGAAAAACCTGAGTGAATGGGCTTAGAAAGGGGGGTAAATAAATGTATTATAAAGGTCTCATCATTTGGGAGATGTGGAAAAGCATCTTGATCATTGGAAGAAAGATACCTTTGCTGAAGATACAAGGTTGGTGGTGTTTAGCATATGGATATAATTGAGCCAATATACACACTTTCTTCTCCCAGGTAGAATGCCTGACTCTTATTTTTCCTTCTACCTTACCAGCAGCCCTTTGGATATCTTTTGTTCTCTGCCTACATTCACAGCCTTCTTGATTTCACCTAATCTCATCATATTGAAAAACATTTATACATTGAAAACCCTGACATTTATATATCCTACTCTGCCCACCGCCTTGAATTCAAGTTCTCAGCACTGCCACCACCTCTCATCTGCTCCACCTACAGACTTCTCTAACTCAATTGTCAATAACTCTAACATTCTAGTTACTCAGGCTAAAAATCTTACAGTCATCTGGGACTGTTTTCTATTACAGCCCACCTCCAATCTAATAGTAAACCTAGACAGTCCATCTTCAAAACACACACAAAATTCATCCAATCTCTTGTCATACATTCATTCACTTTCATTTTGTTACTTTAATAGCCTCCTATTGTCCCTTATTCTCAACATGGCAGTCAAAGTAATCCTTTTAAAACCTAGGGCAGATCATGTCAGTTCAGTTCAGTCGCTCAGTTGTGTCCGACTCTTTGCAACCCCATGGACTGCAGCATGCCAGGCCTCCCTACCCATCACCAACTCTCGGAGCTTACACTAACTCATGTCCATTGAGTTGGTGGTTCCATCCAACCTTCTCATGTCCTGTTGTCCCCTTCTCATGCCTTCAATCTCTCCCAGCATTAGGGTCTTTTCCAATGAATCAGTTCTTTACATCAGATGGTCAAAGTATTAGAGTTTCAGCTTCAGCATCAGTCCTTCCAATGAATATTCAGGACTAATTTCCTTTAGGATGGACTGGCTGGATCTCTTTGCAGTCCAAGGAACTCTCAAGAGTCTTCTCTAACACCACAGTTCAAAAGCATCAATTCTTCAGTTCTCAGCTTTCTTTATGGACCAATTCTCACATCCATACATGACTACTGGAAAAACCATAGCTTTGACTAGATGAACTTTTATTGGCAAAGTAATCTCTGCTTTTTAATATGCTGTCTAGGTTGTTCATAACTTTTCTTCCAAAGAGCAACCATCTTTTAATTTCACGGCTGCAGTCTTCATCTGCAGTGATTTTGGATCCCTTCAAAATAAAGTCTGTCACTATTTCCATTGTTTCCCCATCTATTTGCCATGAAGTGATGGGACCAGATGCCATGATCTTAGTAACTTCATATAAAACCCTCCAGCAGTCAGCTATGTCAACAAGAGTGAAAGCCAGATTATTTTTTTCGTGGCTATACCACCCTATGTACTATGCATTTTTAAACCTATTAGAATGCATTGCCTGTAACTCTGTCCTTTGGCCTCCAACACCCACTTCCTGAAAGTTTCTTCCTATAGATGTTTTGATGGCTTGAAAATCCCCTCATCTCCTTCAGCTTTTTTTTTTTTTCCACAAATGTCACCCTCCCAGTGACTGACTTTGACCACACTACTTAAAATTGCATCTCTGTGATTCCAATCTTCCTTTCTTTTACTTTACTGGAGTTATTACTACTTACAATGCCATACATTTTGCCTTTTGTATGGGAGAGAGTCCTGTATACTCTACTAGAATGTAAGCTCCAGGGATTGCTTTTGGTTGGTTTTGCTCCCCACTTTATCCTTAGTTTTTAGAATAGAGCAGTGCCTGGCACATAGAAGGGACTCACTAAATAATTCTTGAACGAATGATAGCAAGTTAAAGATTAATATCTATATAGAAAAAGAGTCCTTAGAAATTTGTAATTAAGAAGACAGCTCAATGGAAAAAGAAGTAAAGAATATTATTCTAATGGCCAGTTGGTCTACTCAATGTCCATTCCTCCCTCTTCCTTCCTACTAAAGCTCTAATTGTATTCAGGGTGTCCTGGATCCTGTTGAAGAGCTTTACTTTCCCCTGAACCTGGAGTGTCCTCATGATGCGGTCTTGGCCAAGGAGGCATAAGCGTAGGTTGTTGTGTGGGCTTCTTGAGAAAAGTGCTTTTGCTTATTGCATTTCACCCTCTTCTCTGAGTACCTGGAACTCTACAGTCACCTGTGAGCCTGAGGATGCATTCACTTCCCAAGGAGGGGTGAGGGGAACTGAGCAGCTCAGGTCCTAGTGGTCTAGAGCCCCACTGCACCAGGGCTGGATTGCTCACCTTTGCACTTATTTTCATTTATAGGAAAAATAAATCCTTGCTAAAATACTCTTATTTGGGCTTTCTGTTAAAGGCAGTCCAATTTAATCCCTAACTAATACAAACATGAATAAATAATTCATAATAATTCATTAAAGAACAAACCTAAATAAGGAATAAATATTTGACAAGAAGTTTTACCTCTTTAGTATTCATTAAACAGTGAAATTAAAGGAACAGAACACATCAACTTTTACTGATCACACTGGCAAAAATTTAAAGCAAAAAGAGCACAAGAGTAAGGGCTATGAAACCAGATAGCCTGGGTTTAAATCTCTGGTTTTTTTTTTTTTTTTCCAGTGACAAACTGTATATCCTTGAGAAATTTCCTTAACCCCACTGAGGCTCTGTTTAAGAATGTGTGAGTATTGCCATTCAAATTCCTACTCAGAAGTTTCAAAATAAAGGGCATTATTATACATTTTTCTTCTTTTAAGTATTTTTTTATGTTGACCATTTAAAAAGTCTTTATTGAATTTGTTACTGCTTCTGTTTTATGGTTTGCTTTTATTGCCAAGAGGCATGTGGGATCTTAGCTCCCCAATCAGGGACTGAACCTACAACCCTGCATTGGAAGGTGAAGTCTTAATCACTGGACCATTCAGCTCTGATAAATTTGAGCCAACTGAGAAATCACCTGGTGATATCTTTTAAAAATAAAAACCTGAGTATAGAACCTCCAAACCAGCATCACCACTCATAGAAATCTATTCCACAGGAATAAAAGACACAATGTGTAAGGATATGTGTACAAGGATAATTAGTTTGTAGTAGTGTTTGAGGAAGCAAGAAACAAGTAGCCTGTTCCCATCCCAATACCCAAACTGGAAATAAACTGAATGCCTATCACTAGAGAGGTATGGAAAAATTTCTGCTACATTTTTATGATGAAGTATTATGCAGCTATTAAAAATCAATTTGATGTACATCAGTTAACTTGAAGAAATTTCTGCTAGGTACTATTATGTGGGGATAAGAAAATTTCAGAATCCCTGTGTAATATGCATGAGCATCTTTGTAAGTAATTACATGAATAGAAAGACTTGTAAGAAGTGTTCAGACCAGGTAGCATCAGCTACCACAGTGGTGACACTGTCGTTTTGGAGGGGTGGGAGAGGAAAGAAGAAAAGAACCACATTAAAACAAGATGGCCAAAAAGGAATGTGGTGCCATATGGGTAAAATTGCAAATCTGAGCAGGCTCAGCCATTTAAACAAGCAAGGAAGGGTGTTTCCAAAATGTTATTGGTGGCCACGTCAGAGGTGTGGGTTTTCAGGTCACTTTTGCCTCATTTTTTTTTTCTTTTATTTGTTGTCTGTTTTATACAATAAAAAAGTTTTATCAACGAAAAAATTAAAACCAAAAGAGAATGAGACATCAGGTAGGAGAGACAGAGAGAGAAAAAAAGCTTATGTAGACTTTTAAAGAGAGATTTGGCTATAAAAGTGACAGAAGTGATGTGCAAGCTAAAGTCAAACACAGGTGTCAGTGGAAGTTTGGTTAACATGGAGTTGTCAGCATGAATTTGATGCTCAGGGTAATGACTTTGCAGAGGGGGAGAATTTGAAGATTCAGATGAAGAGGAAATAACTGAAAGAGAGACGTACTAGAAAGGGTAAGAAGGTATGACAGTGTGGAATCCCTGACCTTTGGCAAGAGGAAGGACACATCCTTACTCATGAGGATCTGGAAGCAGTAGTGGAGTGGGGAGAGAAAAGGACAGGGATAAAGAAGAGACAGGAAAAATTGGACTTGGAAAGATGGGGGCATTCCCAGCTGATGGCTTCTATCCTCTCATGACATTTGAGGAGTCTATAACTTGTTGGAAGTGGCCCAGAAGGAAATATGATGAAAGTTTCAGTGATCAGAGGGATGAGAGAGGGAAACGTAGAATTATCCGACAGAGAGTAATGTGCGTGTCCTCTGTTTTCTGGACTCTGCCTCCATGTTCTGGCCATGCTGGACCAAAAAACATTATCATGATCTACTCCAAGCAGTGGGAAGAGTGACTCCATTTTGGATGTAAGCTAAAGCAAGAATGCTTCCATTGTGCAGAAATGTGGACACCATGGATAGATATATAGGAAGTGCCTATATAATACTATTTAGCACCAACATGGGCTTCCCTAGTACTCAGCTGGTAAAGAATTTACCTGCAATGCAGGAGACTGCGGTTTGATTCATAGGTGGGGATGATCCCCTGGAGTGTATAGGCTACCCACTCCAGTATTCTTGAGTTTCCCTGGTGGCTCAGATAGTAAAGAATCTGCCTGCAGTACAGGAGACTTGAGTTTGATCCTTGGATTGGGAAGATCCCCTGGCAACTCACTCCAGTATTCTTGCCTGGACAGAGGAGCCTGGTGGGCTACAGTCTATGGGGTCACAAAGAGTCATACATTACTGAGCGACTAAGCACAGCACAGCACCAACATACTATGGTATGTGCTACAATAGAAGCTGTCAAGAAACAGAAGCAAGCATGGCTGCTGTTACTGGGGAAGACACCAACCCACAACTGAAAAATATTTATTGAATACCTTTTTTATATGTAGAGTTGTGGGAAATGAAAACATTTAAGATACAGAACTGCTCATCAAAAATCCCATGAGGGGGACTGCCTGGCACTCCAGCGGTTAGGGCTTCATGCTTACACTGCAGGGGGCACAGGTTATCCTAGTTCTGGGAACTAAAATCTGGCATGTTGTGTGACATGGCACCCCCAAAATCACTTGAGAACACACTACTATACATAAAATAGATAAACCCAAAGACTTCATGTATAGCACAGGGAAATACATTCAAAACCTTATAATAACCTATACTATAACTTATAATAACATATAACATAATAACCTATAATGTAAAAGAAAGAATATGTATATATGTATGTCTATAATAACGGAATCACTTTGCTATATACCCTAATCATTGTAAATAACTATACTTTACTAAAAAAACAATAATAACAAAAAGTCACAAGACAATTAGAAAATAATCAAGTGGGAAAAGAACTTGACTCATATGTGATCACTTTTTTCATCATGATTCTGATTTCATGGGGGAAGAAGTAATAGTACAAGTCTAGGGGAAGAGTGCTATGCTAAGTCACTTCAGTCGTGTCCGACTCTGTGCGACCTCATAGACGGCAGCCCACCAGGCTCCCAGTAGTTAAAAGAAATCTGTGATCCAGCCTTATCCTGGAATATAAGACAGTGGGAGAAAGGACATGTCCTTTGATGATTCTCATTCCCCTAAGTTATAAAGACTTAGATCTGAATCTATGAAGGGACATAACTGGTTTCAGAACCTACTAGAAAGGGCTATTCACCCTGGCTTATCCTATACCTCTAATGTGTACTCCGCCAAAGAAAGCCAGATATTTTTCTTTCTAGCAATTGTCTACCACATTCTGCTAATTCCAATTTTTCTTTTGTCTCTTCACACTGTACCATACCCAAAGTGCCTTCTATTTTATTACACAACTTTTATTCTCTCTCTGTTAAGTCTGTGTGTTTTTGCTCTAGCTGCCCAAACCAGGAATATGCTAGTATCATCTCTCTTAGTAGATGGTTCTCTAAACATAGAAAACTCTTCAATTTCAGCTTCCCAGAGACTCTAACAAGGGTCTATTCTGTTTTCTGAACCTTTCTGGGTTGTAACAATGTGCACCATATGGCCTCAACAAACACTTCTTAGCGATGCCTAATTTTTTTTGCAGCCAGTTTTCCCTCTTGAATGTATGTACTTGATGTGATTTTGCATATGCTTCTTTTCTATAACGATCCAGATTCTTTGCTCTTCTGTTATATTCTTTCACCATTGCTTCAAGGTCTTTAGTGTAAGCAAAAGATGACAGTGTCATCTACATATTTGAGGTGTCTCTGGTCCTTGAGTCCTTTTTCTTTATCTGTAGAAACCTTGAAAGTTTTCTCAAGGCAGGAGGTGAAGAGTCTTAGTGAGATACCACCTATTAATTCTACACTACAAACTGACCTTTACCACCCAGTTTTCGAGTTAAATGTGACTGTATCATTTGTGAAAATATGTTTGGGGCACTTACCATGTGGGTCTTCTATTTCTTCATTTGCAGGGCTTCCAACAAAGCACCAGTTTCCATTAAGTCAAATTTTTTTCTGAGTCCCACGAAAGCCATGCAAAGCGACTAGTTTGCTGTCTGTTGTTCAGCCTGCTCTGCAGTTTGAAAGGAAATTAAAAAAAAATGCCCACTTTAACCACCTATATATTCTGTGTTACATCAGTTGTTACATGCTGTTTATTGTCTATAAAAGAGGTATATCTCAAATTGAAATTCTGGGCCACAGATAGTATTAATCACATGATTATTTAAGAAGCAACAGTCATAGATGAATAAATGTCGACTAATGGAATTGCCATACTTTCACATTGATTCAGCCAATATTGTCACCCAATTCAAAGTACAAGCATGACAAAAGAGGAAATAATAAATAAAAGCTACGTAAATATCAGAAACTCTATACAGACATGAAATACAGACACTACTATATTGAGGAAGACTCTGCACACACCGTCTCAGACATATGAGCTCAGAATTTCCCTCTGGGTCAGAGGATCTGCTCTGAGCTGCCTTTACCATATCTTCTGTTCCCTCCCTCGCTTCTTTCTCTCCTTCCTCCCTTCCTCTCCTCCTTCCTACCCATCTCCCACTTTGCCTTTTTTTCTTCCTTCCTTATTGCCTTCCTCTCATTTTGGTAAGGATTTTATGACAAAAATCAGTGTATGGATGGTTCAAAATGGAATATTATAGGCAGAGGCTGTAGAAAGAATCATTGTTATCTATGGCTGTGTAACACATTACTCCAAAACAGCAGGTTAAAACAACAAATGTTTGTCACCTCCCTGTTTCTATGGATTAATAATCTGAGTGCAGTTTAACTGGAAGCTTTTGACTCAGTTCTCTCCGGAGATTGTCGTCAACCGGGGTTGGGGCTCAGCCAGCCAAGGACAAGGGCAGAATCCGCTTTCAGGTTCACTTAGCTGGTGATTGGCAGATTTTAGTTCCTCACTACATGAACCACTCTACAGGGCGACCTCATGATGTGACAACTGGTTTCCCTACTGTGAGTGCTCCAGGAAGGAGTGAGAAAACCCCAAATGGAAGACACAATTTTTATCTAACCTAATATCACTTTTATAAGAAGTGACAACCTTTCAGTTCCACCATATTCTACTCATTACAAGTGAGTCAGACAGTCCTGATCACACTCAAGGACAGGTTGCATAATGTCAGGTGTTGGGGGCTATTTAGGTCTATTTAGAGGCTTTGACAATGGCAACCCACTCTAGTACTCTTACCTGGAGAATCTCATGGATGGAGGAGCTTGGTGGGTTGCAGTCCATGGGGTCGCTAAGAGTTGGATACCACTAAGGGTCTTCACTTTCATTTTTCACTTTCATGCATTGGAGAAGGAAATGGCAACCCACTTCAGTGTTCTTGCCTGGAGAATCCCAGGGACGGGGGTGCCTCATGGGCTGCCAGCTATGGGGTCACACAGAGTCGGACACGACTGAAGCGACTTAGCAGCAGCAGCAGCAGCAGCAGCAGAGGCTTTGACCCGGGGAAGGCAATGGCAACCCACTCCAGTACTCTTGCCTGGAGAATCCCATGGACAGAGGAGCCTGGTAGGCTACAGTCCATGGGATCGCTAAGAGTCGGACATGACTGAGCGACTTCACTTTCACTTTTCACTTTCATGCACTGGAGAAGGAAATGGCAACCCACTCCAGTGTTCTTGCCTGGAGAATCCCAGGGATGGGGGAGCCTGGTGGGCTGCTGTCTATGGGGTCGCACAGAGTTGGACATGACTGAAGCACCTTCTATAAAGATGCTCAAAAAGTTTTTTAATTAGATTAAGTGCATATTCTGTCCCTTTAATTCTGCCAATATTTTTTTCCTGCAGTCATTGTGGTTTAACACAGTGAAACCAGACCTTCTACCACATAATATTCTAAGTTTCCATGAACATTTTTTAGATCAAGGTAGGACATACCTTGAAGTAAATAAATAAAACAGATTCATTGTGTGTATCTTTGGTTTTGATTCCTTGGACAATACTTATTTCCCTATAATCTCAGGGACATAGCATAATGATTCTTTTTAGAACAGTTTTTGTTAACCCAAAATACATAATTGCTATTTTTTCTGATAGATGATAGTGGTTGAATATTAGTGAACAGGAAATAATCTATAAAGATGTTGCTCCAAACAGATACGAATAAGGGCGAGAATTAATGGTATATTAAGTCCCTTGAACAGAGGAGCCTGGCAGGCTACAGGCCATGGGGTCACAAGGAGTTGTACATGACTGAGTGACTAAACAATAACAACAATATTTTCCATAACAGGTTTCTCTGAATCCATTTTTTTTCAATGCAAGAATTATTCCAAATCTATACTTTGGAGAATGAAAGCCTTGAGGGGCTGGTACATGATGTTGAGCTTGATTATGTATATAATAGGATAAAAATTAATGGAATTCAAAGATGTGACCAGAAGAGAAACAGCATCCAATTATTTACTTTCAATGTTTTAAAATAAAAAGGGAAAGTAGCAGCTAAACAAAAACTAAGCTATTCATTGTATTGTAAGTATGCATGCTAAAGAGCCTCGTTAGATGTTGCATTTAGAAATTGCTTACAGGTTGAATCCATTAAAATTTTTCATAGTTCAATTAGTAGCTTCCCTGGTGGCTCAGATGGTCAAGCGTCTGCCTGCAATGCCAGAGACCCGGCTTTGATCCCTGGGTTGGGAAGATCCCCTGGAGAAGGAAATGGCAACCCACTCCAGTACTCTTGCATGGAAAATTCCATGGACGTAAGAGCCTGGTAGGCTACAGTCCATGGGGTCGCAAAGAGTTGGACAGGACTGAGAGACTTCACTTTCACTTTCAATTAGTGTTTTTTGAGAAGGGAGTTCCGGTGAAAAATCAAACAAGAGATTTGCCTAGGTATTCAAGAAAACATGGGATCAACTTTTAAAATAACTCATTTTACTAAAATGTAAAGTATAAATTTCCCATTTGGAGTCAGTTTCTACCAGCTGTCTTTTAAGTATTTATGATTATAGCATCAAGAAAGCTAAAAATGAATAAAGTAGCATGATTCACTTTCTATAAGTTATTTCGAAGATTATAGACTTTCATCTGAGATTTGTGCTAGGAACACATTTTACTTTTGATCATTATGAATATGTTCAGACTTACAATTAAAATTTTGAAAAATGCTGATGATATTTGAAAGAAGAAAATAATGGTATAATGCTCTGTATTTTTTTAGCAATAGGAAAATCACATCATTAACTATTCTCATTTATACAAAATGCACTCTAAAGTTCTACCCTTAGAATCATTCCAATACTATTTCAGATCAGTGTACTCAGTATCATTCGAGTGTTCAGATAGCCTCTATTGATGACCTGGAAATCTAAAGAAGTTGAAGAAAGAAGGATGCTTAAAACATTTCAAAGAGACATGTGTAGCAGATTAATGCTAAATAAAACTTACAGAAAGTAATTGTCAATATAGAAAGTTAAGAGAAAGAAAAGGAGAAAAATATTTAAATGAGGCGCCTGCTGTCAGTCCTAAGCCATAATGTCAAATGATGAAGTGTGTTTACAATCTTTCACTCATCAATTGAAAAGAAAGGCTGCTCCTTCATCCTTCCTGTATGAGACTTCGCTGTGGAGCCACGAAGTGCTTTTCCTCTCAGAATGCACTCACCTTGTGTCCCGTTCCTTCAGGAATCATTGCAGAATTTGGTTGGACATTGTGGACATTGATCAATTTATTCCCCTCTATTAGCAACGCAGAGAAGTTAAAATACTTATCCTTTAAAGAGATGTTTTAGAAAGGATGCTTAGGCTGGAACCTTCTAATCCTGTGACAGTAAGCATCGAGGAAGCCTTTCTTCACCTTTCTGGAAAATGAGCCTGAGCTACTTGAGACCTCATTGTCTCATATGAAGTGAAGTGAAAAGTCGTTCAGTTATGTCCAATTTCTTTGAGATGGCATAGACTGTCACCCGCCAGTCTCCTCTGTCCATGGAATTCTCCAGGCAAGAATGCTGGAGAGAGTTGCCATTTCCTTCTCCACACAGCACTATTGAGAGACAGTAAAGTATCAGGTTTTACAAAAATGAAATATTTTGAGTTCTTACATGAGAATCCTAAGGAGAGTTCTATTGTTTTAGAAAAGTAGAATGTAAGATGTATAGGTAAAACATTGTTCCTTTTCATCAGCAGTCACTGATTCTATAAATGTTAGTAGAATCAGTATCAGATACTCCAGTGTTTTTGATCAGACTACTCTAAGTGAAAAAATAACATAAATACAATCAAAATTGTGTTTAAAAATAGAATATGAACTCTTTCTGCATTTTGCATTGTTTTTAGCTTGCATTTAATTTTTGAGTACAATAAACATTTGGTGGACTAAGTATGTACAAGGGGCTTCCCTGGTGGCACTAGTGGTCAAGAACCTGCCTGCCAATGCAGGAGATGTAAGAGACTCAGATTGGATCCCTGGGTCGGGAAGATCGCCTGGAGGAAGGCCGGGAAACCACTCGAGTATTCTTGCCTGGAGAATCCCATGGACAGAGGAGCCTGGCGGGCTATGGTCTATAGGGTCACAAAGAGTCTTACACGACTGAAGTGACTTAGCACACATGGACGCACACGAGTATGCACAACCAGGACTAATCATATTTTTGAAGAGAGACTGTTGTCATCTAAATTTTCAGGCCTGTATCAGAAATGTTAACATAGGTGAAAGATGTTATGAGCTGCAAATTGAGTCTGATTAATAAGGTCTTCCCCGCCAGCTAATGTTAAATTTTAAGCACCGGTATTTTTCTTTGTTTATATGTTTGGCTTTTGGTTAAAATCTGGAAATAAGATAGTGTAGAAACATCAGCCTTATTTCAGTTAATATTGTAGAAATAGCAAGTTTTTCTTTAATGTCCTTTGGGTTTGGAAATTTTCATGTATTAGACATTTTAAGTATCAGATATAGATTGAATGATTTGACAAGGAATGATCTATACTCATCTAAGGCTTTGTTCCAGTGAGCCCAGATGGTTTGATAACGTGCTACTTTCCCGACACTTGGAGGCTATGAGGTTTGCCCTTGCAGCCTCTCTGCTGGAAGTTTGTGGCTGCACACAGCTGTTCCCTACAATCTTTACAGTCTCCCAGGTGCTACTGGAAAGTGATGATGTTTTGATACAAATCTTGATTTGGCCTCCAAAATGTAAAGAAATGTCAAATTATTAGTTGCTGTTAGGTGTTCGAGTCTTCTATTGCTGCAGGGAGGGTAGTGAAATGTTGGATATGAGCACAGATTTTGGAGTCAGAGATGTGGCTCACTAGCTGTAAATTGATTAACTGCTCTGAGCCACAGTATTTTCATCTGTATAGTGGAAATTTGGAATAATTGTATGCATATTATAGGGTTGCAGAGGGGAGTATATTTGGTGATGGATGAAAAATGCTGAATCCACAGCTTAGTTTATTGTAGACACTCAATATTCCTTTTCCTCTCCTGTAGTGTGAGAGCCAGATTAACTCACTGTGAGCCTTTAGTTGGGTATCTTGTTCTCATGAGTCTTCTAGGCTTTGCTCTCTACTGAGCAATATAGATAGTATTGTAAATGCTTAGTAAATAGGGATAAACTAACACTGATCTCAAGAAAAAATATGGGATAGATATATGTGTATACCATATATATATGAGAGACTTCATAACGTATGGCTTATGCAGTTATCGAGGCTGAGAAGTCTCATGATCTGCCATCTGCAATTTGGAGACCCAGAAAAGCTAGTGGTGTAGCTTCAAGGTTGGAAAGTTTAGGCAGTCTGAAGGCCTGTAAACCAGGATCCCCAAGGGCAGGAAAAGATAGATGTTCCAGCTCAAAAAGTCAGGGAGAGAGCGAAAGAAAGAGAATGAAAGAGAGTAAGAATTCAACTTTCCTCTGCCTTTTTGTTCTATTCAGGGCCTTAGTAGATTGAATGATGCCCACCCACAATGGGGAGGATCATCTGCTTAACTCAGTTTGTCAATTCAAATAATGTTCTCATCCAGAAACACTGTCACAGACATATCCAGAAGAATGTTAAATTAGATATCTGGCTGGAGCTTCTCAGGTGGCTCAATGGTAAATTATCCTCCTGTCAAGCAGGAGGTGAAGGTTCAATCCCTGGGTTGGGAAGATACACTGGAGAAGGAAATGGCAACTCACTCCAGTATTCTTGCCTGGGAAATCCCACGGACAGAGAAGACTGGCAGGCTACAGTCCACGGGGTCACAAAAGAGTCAGACATGACTTAGTGACTAAGCAGCAGCAGAAGCAGCAACTATCTGGTATCCCATGACCCAGTCAAGTTGACACATAAAATTAACCATCAGTCTGCAAAGAGCAAATGTTGTATCAATTTACATTATCACCAGCAGAGAATGAGAGTGCTATTTCCTAAAATGCTCACTGACATGGGATATTTTAAATAATTTAAAAATATATATAGTCATGACTGTGGAGAGAGGTGCAAATTTTTTAGGCAAAAAAAATTGTATCTTGTTATTACGGCTAATATATGTGAAATGTTTTGGTTTCTATTTTGTGAATTCACTATTAGTTTGGAAAAAATGTTTAATATCATTATTATATTGAAATATTTAAAACTATATCCCTAGAGGCTTCCCTGGTGGCTCAGACGGTAAAGAATCTATCTGCGATGTGGTGACCTGGCTTTGATCCCTGGGTGGGAAGATCCCCTGAAGGAGGGCATGGCAACCCACTGCAGTATTCTTGCCTGGAGAATCCCCATGGACAGAGAAGCCTAGAGGGTTACAGTCCATGAGGTCACAGAGAGTCGGACACAACTGAATGACTAAGCACAGCACAGATTTTGAGGCGAAAATAGATACTGAGTTTTACTAAATATTTGTTTATTTTCTATTTAGATGTTTTCTCTCTTTTGATCTTATTTTTTAAAATTACCTATAAATATTTGCTTGAGCTTAATTTGTGTCTATTCAAACTGGAGTGCGGCAGCCATAATCTAGTTCCTCAAGGGTCTTGTACAGTTGGGTTTTATGAAATGAAGTTTTTACTTATCAAATTTCAGTTTCATTCTCTGAATATTCAAATACATTTGTCAACTGCTTTTAGAGAAGAGACTGTGAAAGGATGATGATAAATCTGGAAATATAATTCTGATTTTTTGAAACAGAAAATTGTGATACAAAGAGCAGGGGTCCAGGAGTTCCAACTCTAAACCCTGTAAGAATCACCAAGGGGTAGTCACAAATACCTAAGCTTCAGGCCTGCCCCACATTGACTAAGAATTTATAGAAGAGCTAAGATATTATTTTGTCAAATCTTCCCAGGTTATCTCATGGGCAACCAGGATTGAAAAACAGCTAAGCTAAGTGGATGCAGACTCAAAGACTAACTCTTTGAGTCACCGAGCTGTGGCATCTCAGTCAAATTATCCAAAATGCCAGGGCCTTCAGAAAGATAAGATGAGGGTAAAGAGCTATTGAAATCTAAGCTCTCTACCTGTTCTACAAGAAACCAGTACTTCCATGATACATGACTGTCTACAGCCTGATGGCATCCGGAAAGAAATGTTAACATTGCAGGTACACGTCTATGTATTTGATGGAGCATATTTGTGTGGTTTATATACAGAGTATATCATTTGAAATTAAAATAGAGGAAGTTTTAAGTGATTTCACTTCAGGGTCCTTGCTAAAGGCCGGGTAACGCTGCCAGTTCTTCTGTGAGAATTACAGATTAGCAAAGTGAGAATTGTAGCAGTTTGGCTGTAAAGATATTAAAAAGTCTAGTAAGTTTAAGTTATTTTCACTCCAGGAAAACTATAATCACTTGAAAGATCGAAGAACAAGAGTGAAATTTAAAATAGGATTACATGTTCACAAATCACTGGTAAAGAAGGCATTGATGATTGTTTACCTGTTTTTCTTTATACTAATGGGCTAATATCTTTATATTAAAACCAATTTGCAGTAGCTACTATAAATTCTTTAACCTTATAAGATTTAAAAACTTCACTTGACAGACATTTTGGTGTAGGTGGTGTTGATGATTTCCCAATCATCTCATTTCATACCAAGAATAACTTTTCTTTTATTGAGATATCAATGTTATTGGACCTAAGTGTTAAAATGTCACTGAGTAACTTCTCTGTCTAGTTCTCAAGATCTGAGCAAATACAATATTCTCAAGTAATCTTTTGCATAGACATTCCAGAATTGAGAGTTTGCTGACCAAACAACTCAAAAAGAAACACATTATAACATAACATTTCAAAGTAGAGCTTAAAAAAAGCCTAGCAGTTAGAAGTGTCCATATGTCTGAATTTATGTGTTGATGTGAGTTGATGTAAGTTTGCATGGCCTTATTATTTAATCTTTGTAGATGTGCATCATTATTAAGTTTTTATGCAACAACTGTTCCTGTATTGACTCAACCAGTACAAGAGGCGGAGATACTGTAAGTGGCAGGCACAGATTTCCTGATCCAACTCTTAAAGGGATGTTTGTGAGGGAAGAAACATGAAAGATGGAAGAACCCAGGTTTCTCATGAAATTTAAATTGTATAAATTCATATACTAAAATTCCTGCTTTTAGCTCCCCTGTTTTACCGGTATATTTTCTAGAACTAGGGCAAGTCAGCTAAAATTCATAATTTATAAACAGTCTGTGGAAAAATTAGTGAATTATTTACAACACTTTTGAAAAATGTGTTTGTATCTTATACAAAAATTAGCTAGTCTGTTAATCACAGTGGTGCCACAAATATGCTGGAAATTAGGACTTGCAAAAGTGAGTTTTGAGAAAGAAAAAAAAAAAATCCTGTAACTCAATCTGAGATTGGAAAACCAAACTGATTCTGAATGGTCTATTTAAACAAGTGCCAATTATTGAATAATTCTCTGACCTAAACAGAAAGTTATTGTATATGGAAAGATTTTTTTTTCTTGGAGTGCTTTATTCCAGATGCCCTCTCAAATTGTTTTTAATTCTCTGTGGGCAGTAGATAACTAAACCTACAGAATGTAGTAATGGCAAGGAGGAAGCAATCACGTTGGCCACTTCTAGTTAAGAGTCATGGAAAAGGCATCTGTTATATATGAATTGCAGACTATAAGGACTTTGACAGTTCATAGACCAGACCTAATTTATTAAACTAAGTTTCTAATATAAACAGTAATTTGTTTCAGGCACTGACACTGCAGGTCTGGATTATGTGAACCAAATATAAAGAACTGTATTTCCCTTTTGGAAAGTTTGTGCCTTTCGAGCATTGAACGAAAATAATCTAATATGTCATAATAGTAAATATGATGAACATGGCCCACCTTCCTGAGCATGGGGCTGATTCATACTCTCTCCTTTTTAAATTTTCCGGAGGTTATTTTAAAAGTACTGAGGTATGGTTTATAAACTTCAAAGAACACCTGTGTGTTATATTCCAATGGGTAAGAAAACAGTGAGCCTACTTAGAGAGGTTCAAACTTTCCTGCAGTTTAAATTGGAGATGTAGTTTGGTTTGATTGCCAAAAGCATTCTCACTATAAAATCAACTGATCAGAAAAATATAAAGATTTTTTTCAACTATTTTGGGTTATTTTGCAGACAATATTTGATGGAATAAGAATCCTGAAATTTATGTATAAAAAAGTCTGGTTGCTTGAAAAAGATTATGAACTAAATAAAGCTTTATTTCAAGACTTTTGAAGATATGCTTCAAATAGGTCAAATAACATGTGGCTATATTTTGAAGTGCTGTATTCTTTGTTTGTGAAAGCACTAACATATATTCTCATATTCACCCAACACCCCTTATTAAATTGTTTATATGCTGCCAATTCCTATGTAAGGCAGGAAAGAATCTACAAATTCTTATTTTTTTCTTGTTTTAAAGGGCAGCATATTAGCTTGGATGATTTTAGCTGCAAGTAACAAACTCATTTTTAAATATGGTTAAAACATAAAGGGCATTTTATTATCTTATAAGAAATAAATTGGATGGAACTTTCGTGACCGGTTTAATTCAGAGACTTTCTTCTCGTGTTACACTAAACATTGCCCAAAGTAAGAGAGGGTGAGTTTCTGTGATGTTTCCCTACGTAAGGAAGAAGAAAACTCTTCCTGTAATCTCAAGTCAGACTCACAGGTCTGTGGCTGGGTCTGCAGCCACACCTTTGCTGACCACAGACAGACGAATGGAATTACTCTGATGGATTAAACTAATCACCATTCTATTACCAACCATCAACGCTAACAAAATCGGGGTACATTTAATAAGGAAGTGGGGGAAATTGCCATTAGGTAGCTAAGGAGTACAGTCTGCCAAAGGTAGGAATAGGAAATAGAATTAGTTTAGTTCTGATATTTAAACAATAGATGGTCCTCATGAAAGTCTGTACAATATAGACATGAATCTGGAAAGAACTGCTTTTGTATTTTTCTGTGACACATTCTATATAATGTAAATAGAAATCTTTGTAGTGTAATATATATAATCATAAAGTGAAATTCCAGGAGAGGCAGTGTGATGTAATTAGACTGAAATATTTAGAGCGTTTTGGTTGAACTGACTCTGCAGTTGATCCTGAATAAGATTGGTTTTTTCAGGCTGTTTTGGTTTATGCACCCTAGAATTGACACATTTTTGACTGAATACAAGTAACCAATAGGTTGTTTTCATGTTTCAGAAAGCCATCTGATTTTTTCCCCCTACCTAATTACTTCCTTGTCAGGGGTAATATTAACTTTGTGTGGGCAAAATGACAGAGTGATGGGAGAGGGAGATAAACAGGGAGAAAGGGAAGAGAAGAGAGTGCAAGCAATGTTGGAAGATCCAGGTGTTGGGCACAGTGAGTCATTCAAGGTTCCTTTATTTTACTATATTGGGTGGTAGATATTTTTGTGCTTGCTTGTAACACTCAATCTAAATAACTTTCCTTTAAAAAAAATGTTAGGTTCAAGGTACAACTTGAACTCAATATAATACATCTGAGACTTCTCTGGTGGTCCCTTGGTTAAGATTTCACCTTCCAATCAGGGGGTGCAGGTTTGATCCCTGATTGGGGAGCTAAGATCCCACATGCCTCATGGCCAAAACACCAAAAAACTTAAAACAGAAGCAATATTGTAACAAGTTCAATAAAGACTTAAAAAAAATCCACATTAAAAAATCTTAAAAAAATATATAAAACATCTGATGTGTTTTAAAAGTTAATTTATTTTTTTTTTCTTAGGAAGTATCTCTCCTTACAGATAATGACAGTGATCTATTGATTAATCGCTACACCTTAGAGTCTTGAAACAATAGCTTAACAGAATTATCACCTTCAGGCAATAAATGTTGACCTACTAGAACTACAAGGAGCAATACTAATACTAGGTGTTTCTTTCTACAGCACAGAAATTATATGCCTTTCATCTTGGAAATTATTTTAAAAGGGTAAGAGAGATATAGACAGAGAAAAGAAAAAAAAAAACTGCTGTAATCAAAAACACACCCTAATTTAGGGAACAACTTTAAACAGAGAGATGATATCTAGAAAATAAGCTTCAACTGTTTTCCCCAGCTATACTAGAAATAGCACTGGTCCGTCTGTTAGGTTTAGAGTAGTGACTCACCTGGCCATTGATCTGATTCTGCCCACAAATATGCTGTGTCCATGAGGTATGGCGCACAAAGCAAGGAAACTGGAAAACATACAAACAACAACAAAACCAAACCCAGTCTTAACTTTACAGCTGCACAGGTTTTTGGGTTTAGATGTGCATGTTTACATATGCAGGCAATTACTTGGGGAAGGCACATTAGTTATACATAGGTTTGTAGTTCTTAAGACTAAAATTTGCTTTGGTTGAGGTTATTACTGCTTTTTGTTTGTAAGAGCTTGTTTGTTTCTTTAAAGTGTAACTTTAAATATTGTCTTTGGATTGAAAAACTTTGGCATAATAGCATCCATCTAGAGAAAAGTTAATCTCGGGTTTAAATCAGTCAGGAGCTCACACTAAAATAAGCCCATGTAAAATACCAATTTATTCAGATGCCTGTCTGTCTCCTACCCCCCACCCCCCAATATTCTTCTTTCCTTGTAATAGCATTACAAGAGAAATTTGTTTAGAAAAAAGCACTTTACTTGGAGTCAGGGCACTTGAATTCTTGTTCTGCCATCTCCCTGGTTTTTACTTCCATTCATGCTTTATTTATTCATGATCCACACTGATGCCATTTTGGACCTGAGACAGCCTGTTTCCGTTTCCTCATCTGTAACAGTAAGACTGATTCTTAGACGCTCAGATTCCTGTTTATGGACTAATGATCTTTGTTTTGCATGCTATGCTTAGAATCAGGAGAATTTTTAGCATTTCAATGAAAGAATTTCAATTACAGGTTCGTTCTTACTGCTAAGCAGCGACAAGGGTGTTCAGTTGGTGAAATGAGGGGCACCTGTCCTGAGTGTGATTTTTCTAATTAGTAGAACAGCTCATTTCAAATATAGATTTTCTAAAACCTCATTTCTAATATAGGTTTGCTAAAACCAAGTAATTGCTGATGTAGAATTCCACCTGCAAAAAATTCTAAATTTGAAAATTTTCTGTGTGTTTGTTTAGCAGTGAATTTGGTTGAAAAGAAAGTAAATTCTCTAAATCCACTATGGTGTTCTTATTAGAATGCTTTTAATTGAGCTTCTTTTTGCTTCTGTGTTATTTCTGGATTCAGTGTAAAACTGTCAAAGGAATTTAAAAAGTCTGGTGTTTGCATTGCTTGTTTTCTTTGAGAGAGCCAAAAACAAGATGAATTTTTAGGGTTATACAAGTTGTGCATTTAAGTTAAATAAACCTTTAATGTACAAACTTTTGAAGGCATCCATTTAAATCGATATTTTAAAAAATTCTGCTTCTTAGTTTTAAGATATTATTATTTTAAAATAAGGGAATTAAGATAATTCTGATATATCTTTAAGCACATGATTTCTTTATTTTTTCACTGAATCTCAAACAAAATGAATAATCATTATTGCCCATTAGTTGCTGCTTGGAACATGGAATCTAGTCAAACACAATGTGACTTTTATTTGTGATTGTTTTTTAATTTTAATTGATTATTAACTTTTTGATAGAGCATAAGAAACAGATGCAAATGATAAGGAAGACTGATCAATTATGTTTAAAAACTTTGGGGTCAATCACATCAAAAAAGATAATTTACAAATTCTAAACTAGAATAAAGAATCATTCCAAGTATTGAGGAGATTAAATATGATTTCTAAAATTCTGAAAATTTATCTTCAATAAAATTTCTGCTAATTTTTACTTTTGTTTATACTTTATTTGGGATAATTGGTGTGTTTCTAATTTATTCTCACAATAAACTATTTTTCTTTAAATCTGTTGTTCATCTTTAAAAATTACCTTAATAGCTATATATTTTCTTACCAATGATTATATTTTATCAATTAGAAAAGTAGCTAAATATCAGTATGTGGAACCTGATGAAATACCCTAAGTATGGCAGGGTTGCTATTAGACTAATAGCCACCTCTTAGTCTCAAGGAGCAGAAAATGATATTAGTTTGCTACTTACAGCTTGGCTTTTAAATCTTGGTAGTGGAATACCCAGAGAAGGCAATGGCAACACACTCCAGTACTCTTGCCTGGAAAATCCCATAGACGGAGGAGCCTGGAAGGCTGTGGTCCATGGGGTCATGAAGAGTCAGACACTTACTGAGCGACTTTACTTTCACTTTTCACTTTAATGCATTGGAGAAGGAAATGGCAACCCACTCCTGTGTTCTTTCCTGGAGAATCCCAGGGATGGTGGAGCCTGGTGGGCTGCCATCTGTGGGGTCGCACAGAGTCAGACACGACTGAAGCGACTTAGCAGCAGCAGCAGCAGCAACAGCAGTGGAATACCAGATTCTGGTGTGGATTTCAGTACTTCAGTCTCTCTCTACCTAACTTGATCTTTAGGGTTAATAGCCAGAAATGCTCAGTAGTTGCTTTGGGTCCCTGAGAGAGGGCCTGGAAAAAGCAGGCCTTGTTTTTTAGTGCCTTCCCCAACCAACTCCTGCGCTACCTGGGCTTGCCCATCCTGTGCCCCTGGGGCGCTGAGAGGTTGTTTCTAACTCATTCTTACAATGAATCTCTCCCTTAGCCCATGCATTGTGCTTCCTGAACTCTGGGCATGCTACACTGGGAGATGAACTAGGTAAATCATGGTTATAGGAGTGAGAGTGGGTAGGGAACTGATTACACTTACTTCTTTGCAACAAACTGATTATCTTTCTAATTTTGAATATTATTTCCAGAGATAGCTTATAAAACAGGGCTTCCTTTATAGCTCAGCTGGTAAAGAATACTCAAACAATGCAGGAGACTTGGGTTTGATTCCTAGGTTGTGAAGATCCCCTTGAGAAGGGAAAGGCTAGCCATTCCACTATCCTGGCCTGGAGAATTCCATGGACTGTATTGTCCATATTATTTCTGGAGATAGCTTATAAAATGACACTAGTTTCTGTATGTTATAGAGATCAGGATAGTAAAAATAAAGAAAATATGGTACCATTGTATGAATATTTCTATGTATTCAAGATCCATATGCTAAAGTCCTAACCCTGAAGGTGATTGTTTAAGAGGTGTGTGTGTGCTAAGTTGCTTCAGCCATGTTTGACTCTTTTTGACCCTATGGACTGTAGCCAGTCAGGTTCCTCTGTCCATGGGATTCTCCAGGCAAGAATACTGGAGCGGGTTGCCATGCCCTCCTCCAGAGGATCTTCCTGACCCAGGGATCAAATCCATGTCTCTTATGTCTTCTGCATTGGCAGCTGGGTTCTTTACCACTAGCGCCACTTGGAAATCCCCTGTTTTGGGAGGTAAGGCCTTTGAAAGGTGATCTGATCATGAGGCCAGAGCCCTCATGATTAGGGTTAGTGCCTATATAGTAGAAACCCCAGAGAGCTAGCTGTCCCTTCTATTATGTGAGGACACTGGGAAAATGTGAGGTCTATGACCTGGGAAGTAGGTCCATACCTGATATGTGCCTGTACCATGATCTTGAACTTTATATCCACCAGAATTGTGAGAAATAAATGCTTATTGTTTACAAATCACTCAGTTTGTATTTTTGTTATAGCAGCTCAAATGGACTCAGACATATGGTAAACTATTTTGACTCTAATTCTTAAAAAATTTTTTTAAGCATTTATAGTTTGCAAATGGTGCTCTCTTTGAAACTTTTGGCCAACAACCTATGTGGAATTTATCTTCTGGAAAGAAAAGTAGAATAGAAATGTGACCTTTCAAAATTAACAACAATAGCAAAATGATTTCTGGATTGAAATGAATGCTGGGTTTCTAGATACCTGTTTTG
Organism: Capra hircus; assembly: GCF_001704415.2. Classification (NCBI taxonomy): domain Eukaryota; kingdom Metazoa; phylum Chordata; class Mammalia; order Artiodactyla; family Bovidae; genus Capra; species Capra hircus. The sequence continues at coordinate 48,981,434 of NC_030809.1, read as the reverse complement.
ATTGTTCCAAAGCAGAGAAGAGAGGCTTAACTTTTCCCACTGCATTAAATATAGGGAAAAGGAGAGGAGTACAAAATAACAGGGCTATAACATAAGATGATATAGACTAATATCTACTTTTTGATAATGGATTTTTCTAGACCTTTTTTCCCAGAACACTGTAAATATGGCCACTCAGATTAACAGGGGTGCAATAGTGTCCTTATGCTTAACCCAGCCTCCCTTATGCTCTCAGCATTTATGTATCCAGTACACCTATAGTTCAGGGTCAGCAAGCTTTAGTTCACTCATAGGCCCAAGAAATTAATCTAAATGAGCCAAATGTGTTGAGTGCAAGCTGTAACCACATGGGGAACATGAGCTCCTTCTCAGCTGGGTACCGGTGACAGCTTTTTGTTGCCAAGTGGGAATGCAATTTTTAATAGAAACCACAAGTTTGGATTTTATGGAAAAATATGGACTTTTCAATATGAAATATAACAATTTTTAAGTGCTGACAATTGAGTACAATCTAGAAAAAAGAAAAAATGAACCCACCTACCAGTTAAATGGAAGTAATGAGTTTGATAATTGAGATGTAGTCTGGCTGCTAAAAATGCTAACAATGATGGTGACCAGTCAGTTGACCAATATTTTTTAGATTTTCAATACCTAGAATTAACAATACTAGTTTTTTAAACAATATTCTAGTACATGTTTTTAATGCATTGAAATATCAATGTTTTGTTAGAACAATACCATTATTTTGGCATTACAAATCTGAAACTTGAGTCATTTGCATTTTAAGGAATATACAACACAAATATTTTAAATAAGTTTACCAAGTGGTTTTCTGTACTTGCATAGCCTTCAGAAGGAGGAAGAAATATAATAATTAACAAAACAAAAATTTCTTTTGCAACAAAAATGTACACAGTCATAGTCTACTTCATAGATTTATAAACCACTGGAATCTGTGACCATATTAAAATTACACAAATAACTACATCAGAATCTCTAATATGACAACTGATGTTTATAAAGTTAAACTGGAAATGCTTTTTAAAAAATATTAAATTATATTTTGCTGCTAATACAATGACTACAGTGGTTGAATAGGTGTTTTAATATTAAATGAAGTAGTGATTTATGGCACTCCAATTTGCTCTGTATTATAACCAACATATATGCCGAACAAATTGTGGCTAATTTGAATGAATGGATACATCATGTACAAGTGAGGTTTAATAAGAAAATGTTACTAGTATGATTTTTTTCCCTTGTCTTTTCTTTCTAGTGATTATAAATAAATAAATAAATCTCTCTCTCTATATATATATACATACATACACAGGGTATTATTCACTTCTTAAATGAACTCACATACTTTCACCTAAGTGGCCTATTCTAGATAAATATTCTAGTTAGCTTTCCTAAACCTTGCATGAAATTTTGCAATTTCTATTTCCCTAGACAGACACATTTCCCCAACATCTACTATCTGAATAATTGAAATACATCTGAAGTGTATTTTTGTATGTATGTGCTTTTAATATCCAGCAACCCATTTTCTCTTTGTAATTTGCATAACATTTTTTCATTTTTCTTGAAGCTTTCACTAGGTATTTCAAGTTGTAAGAATAGTAAAAGTGTTAGTTGCTCAGTCGTGTCCAACTCTTTGCAACCCCATGGATTATGTCCAACCAGGCTACTCTGTCCATGGAATTTTCCAGGCAAGAATGACTGGAGCGAGTCATTCCCTTCTCCAGAGGATGTTGCTGACTCAGGGATCAAACCTGAGTCTCCCGCGTTGCAGGCAATTACTTTACTGTCTGAGCCACCAGGGAAGCCTCTGTGAAATAGTACATGATACCAAACAGTACTGTTTCTTTGTGAAAATGAATTGCATAGGAGAAAACATAATACCAAAATAGAAGTAGTTATTAGGAAGAGAATGCAGTTGCATTTGTGGAGGGAAAGAGGGCTAAATCTTGGATCATGCTCAGATTTTCTGATGCTCAGATTTTCTCAGGTGCTTAGCTGAACTGCTCTGTACTTCATCTTTGAACTACAGAACTCACTCATGGCAGTTTAGACCAACTCTAGAGGTGAGTGTCAGCACATGGAAAAGCATGGAATGTTTGACATTTTTGAATAGACTCTAGTGCTTATGAATAGTCCATTGTGCTTTCACAGAGATTATTATATTTATAATTTATATATCTGCAATACATTAGTTATTTTGCTTTAATACATCAGCATTGTTTACAGCTAAAATAGAAAAAACTAAGGTCAAAATAAACAGCTCGTGTTAAGCAGCATATATAAAGCAAATATCACTGTGATTTTTTTTTAATGTGTAAATCTCAAAGGGTTGCCTCCAGATTTTCAGAGCAAAAGTGATACTGAGCAAAAACTAGCAAACTGCAAAAAATGTAACCTAGCAATGTGTAAAAATTGCATTAAATTTAATAGAAGTCTTTCAATATTGACTAATACATCAGGCTAAACTCTCAATTAGCACTAAATATTTTATATATGCAAATATAACACATCTGAGGCTAATTTGACATCAACATCACCAGTAAGAAAACAGCCAACAGTTATAATTATTATGTTTAACGCTTGCAGTGATATTATAGAAGTAACCTTTTTCATCATAGGTTTTATTAATTCCCTTCTTTGATCCAATCCCCAATGATATTAAAATAATCATTTCTTATTATTGGGCAGTAGGAAAATAGACCACCTATAAGTCACAGAGAGTTTATACCTACTGGTTGTAAGTTCATTTTAGTACTGATATACATGGTCATTGGGTATATATGAAAGACACAGAAATACTACATATTGATGATAATCTTCTCAGGGGAAAGTAGGCCCCTGTCTTATAAAAGGCAGAGGTCAACGGTGGCTATTTTTACAGATAAATGTAAAGATATTTCCATTTCCTCAAATGATTATAAAATTTTCTGTGAGAAAAGAGCCACTTTATGAATATAAAATCATCTACATGTGTATGTCTAAACTATTGCTGAGCTGCTATGGGGAAAAATGTTCTGAGGTTTAGAATTAAAATGAATTAGTTTTTCTTTCTGACTCTGTCAGATGCTTAGTATGTGACCTTGGAAATGAAAAAGGCTGTGAGAATCCCAAGAGAAACACCCAGAGCATTACTGGTTATGCCGCTGCTCTGAAAGGTCATAGGTGGTATCTTCAGACAAGTCAGGCCAGGATGAAGCCACACATCCCACTTGTAGATGAGCGTGGAGTTGAGGAAAAACAGAACTCCTCTCCTTTCTAGTTGGTGTGGAGGTTTCTGCTTAGAGAGTACTGACCTGACATACAAAGTGTGTGCATTTATGAATTGTTGCCTTAATGATTATTTTCTTTTAGAAACTACCAGTGGAAAGTAGAATATTCTTAGATTGTCAATGACAAAGTGTTAAAGAGATCATTTAAGAGTTTCCTCTTTTTTTAATATAAATTTATTTATTTTAATTGGAGGCTAATTACTTTACAATATTGTATTGGTTTTGCCATACATCAACATGAATCCACCACGGGTGTACATGTGTTCCCCATCCTGAACCCCCCTCTCACCTCCCTCCCCGTACCATCCCTCAGGGTCATCCCAGTGCTCCAGCCCCGAGCATCCTGTACCATGAATCGAACCTGGACTGGTGATTCGTTTCATACATGATATTATACCTGTTTCAATGCTATTCTCCCAAATCATCCCACCCTCTCCCTCTCCCACAGAGTCCAAAAGACTGTTCTATACATCTGTGTCTCTTTTGCTGTCTCACATATAGGGTCATCATTACCATCTTTCTAAATTCCATATATATACATTAGTATCCTGTATTGGTGTTTTTCTTTCTGGCTTACTTCACTCTGTATAATAGGCTCCAGTTTCATCCACCTCATTAGAGCGGATTCAAATGTATTCTTTTTAATGGCTGAGTAATACTCCGTTGTGTATATGTACCACAGCTTTCTTGTCCATTCATCTGCTGATGGACATCTTGGTTGCTTCCATGTCCTGGCTCTTATAAACAGTGCTGTGATGAACATTGGGGTACATGTGTCTCTTTCAATTCTGGTTTCCTCGGTGTGTATGCCCAGAAGTGGGATTGCTGGGTCATAAGGCAGTTCTATTTGCAGTTTTTAAAGGAATCTCCACACTGTTCTCCACAGTGGCTCTACTAGTTTGCATTCCTACCAACAGTTTAAGAGGGTTCCCTTTTCTCCACACCCTCTCCAGCATTTATTGCTTGTATACTTTTGGATCGCAGGCATTCTGACTGGCGTGAAATGGTACCTCATTGTGGTTTTGATTTGTGTTTCTCTGATAATGAGTGATGTTGAGTATCTTTTCATGTGTTTGTTAGCCATCTGTATGTCTTCTTTGGAGAAATGTCTGTTTAGTTCTTTGGCCCATTTTTTATTGGGTCATTTATTTTTCTAGAATTGAAATGCAGGAATTGTTTGTGTATTTTTGAGATCCATTCTTTGTCCGTTGCTTCATTTGCTATTATTTTCTCCCATTCTAAAGGCTATACCTCAATATAATAAAAGCTATATATGACAAACCCACAGCAAACATTATCCTCAATGGTGAAAAATTGAAAGCATTTCCCTTAAAGTCAGGAACAAGACAAGGGTGCCCACTCTCACCACTATTCAACATTGTTTTGTAAGTTTGGGCCACAGCAATCAGAGCAGAAAGAGAAATAAAAGGAATCCAAACTGGAAAAGAAGAAGTAAAACTCTCACTGTTTGCAGTTGACATGATCCTTTACATAGAAAACCCTAAAGACTCCACCAGACAATTACTAGAGCTAATCAATGAATATAGTAAATTTGCAGGATATAAAATAAACACAGAGAAATCCCTTGCATTCCTATACACTAATAATGAGAAAACAGAAAGAGAAATTAAGGAAACAATTCCATTCACCATTGCAATGAAAAGAATAAAATACTTAGGAATATATCTGTCTAAAGAAACTAAAGACCTATATATAGAAAACTATAAAACACTGGTGAAATAAATCAAAGAGGACACTAATAGATGGAGAAATATACCATGTTCATGGATCAGAAGAATCAATATAGTGAAAATGAGTATACTACCCAAAGCAATCTATAGATTCAATGCAATCCCTATCAAGCTCCCAACGGTATTTTTCACAGAGCTAGAACAAATAATTTCACAATTTGTATGGAAATACAAAAAACCTCGAATAGCCAAAGCAATCTTGAGAAAGAAGAATGGAACTGGAGGACTCAACCTGCCTGACTTCAGGCTCTACCTCAAAGCCACAGTCATCAAGACAGTATGGTACTGGCACAAAGACAGGAATATAGATCAATGGAACAAAATAGAAAGCCCAGAGATAAATCCACACACCTATGGACAGCTTATCTTTGACAAAGGAGGCAAGAATATACAATGGAGAAAAGACAATCTCTTTAACAAGTGGTGCTGAGAAAACTGGTCAGCCACTTGTAGAAGAATGAAACTAGAACCCTTTCTAACATCATACACAAAAATAAACTCAAAATGGATTAAAGATCTAAACATAAGACCAGAAACTATAAAAGTCCTAGAGGAGAACATAGCCAAAACACTCTCCGACATACATCACAGCAGGATCCTCTATGACCCCCCTCCCAGAATATTGGAAATAAAAGCAAAAATAAACAAATGGGACCTAATTAAAATGAAAAGCTTCTGCACAATAAGAATTTCCTCTTATGCACATGGAATTTGTTGTCCTACAGGGTAGAGGGTGGCAGGGAAGAACTTTCGAATGTAGTGTGAGCAATGGAATACTGAAGGGCACTAAACTATATTTCAGAAGCCCTTGGTTTTAGAGCCACCTCTTCTATTTATTTGCCCTTTGTTCTTCTTTGAGACTTGGTTTATTTTTTGATAAAAATAAGATTATGAATCCCTACTTTGCCTGTGTCATCACATTGCTATCAGGTTAAAGTGAAATATAGTATGTGAAAATTCTCTGAAAGCTTCTGAAATACTACACATATGTAAAGAATTATGATGAACAAATAATAGTTTTCTGCCAACCTTTCCAGGCATTTTTCCTCTCCTTTTAGAAAAAAATAATATCCATTTAATTTATGAATTTTTCTTTTAAAATAGTAAACCAATATATTTTTTGAACCTGATAATCCTTGGTGTCTAGTTGTATTCTGCTACTAGTAGACTAAGAGCTGGCCTGGCCAGTCAAGCATCAGGGTTATTATAAACCAGCTCTAGCTAGACCTAAGGATACAGCATGAGGAAATCCCTACCACAAGGGAAGGAAAAACTTCTGTCTCTTCCATCGTTAGAGGAATGTGGGAAGAACAAAGGAAGGTTGGGTCGGATAAAAAAATCATGTGATGAAGTTTTCATTACTCCTAGTTTTGAGCAAGCAGAGTGCTGAAAATCTACTTAGAAAGATGTGAGAAAATGATAGAACACCAGAACGAATGATCCAGTTTCCTAAGCATTCTTTTCAGTGCCATGTGCAATGTGGCTTTGACAGCTAGAGTAACTCTGGCAGAAGGAGGAGTTGGGGTGAGAGTTGAAGCTTCTCACATGGTGAACCTGCACATGGTCTTTAGGAGACTGAAGTGTAATTGTGTGGTACCCCAGTGAGGGTTGGGCAGGGGCAGTAATCAGGGATCAGGAAGAGGCACGGTCAGCCGTTAGCACCAGTGGTTACTATCCTATGCTAAAAGGCCAACAGGAACTGGCACATCACCAAGGATGCAGGAATGACTGGGGGCTCCTGCATAGACCCAAGAGGGGAAGAAAGTCTGCAGCCTGAGAACGCTGCATAGCATCTTTGGTTTTTCTTTGGTCACTGTCATGAGAACACATGACATCCTTGCTCTCAATATGGCAGCAATGGAAGATAGAAGAGAAAACATACATGTTTACCTATTCATCCAAAAATATCTTCTGAAGAAGGCAATTTAAGAAAAGTTGGAGATAAGATTAATGGGCAAGTTTTTATTGTCTCCACTACCTCCTTGTCTCACCTCCATCTAACAGGGTAGAGGCTTATGAGGAAGATAAATCTGTTACACAAAAAAGAAATTGCATAGTTTAAGAAAATGTGTTTCTCTTCTGTGTGCATATTTGTTTCTCTCCCATGCCATTTCTTGAGGTTTTATCTTGTCAGTTGTTCCTGTTTGTTTTTCCCACAGGTGTTAAGACTATCATTCATGGCTACGTAACTTTTTTTTTTTTTTTTAGTTTTTTATTTTTTAAATTTTAAAATCTTTAATTCTTACATGCGTTCCCAAACATGAACCCCCCTCCCACCTCCCTCCCCATAACATCTCTCTGGGTCATCCCCATGCACCAGCCCCAAGCATGCTCAGACATAGACTGGTGAGATGGATGAAACTGGAGTCGATTATACAGAGTGAAGTAAGCCAGAAAGAAAAACACCAATACAGTATACTAACACATATATATGGAATTTAGGAAGATCGCAATGAAGACCCTGTATGCAAGACAGGAAAAAAGACACAGATGTGTATAACGGACTTTTGGACTCAGAGGGAGAGGGAGAGGGTGGGATGATTTGGGAGAATGGCATTCTAGCATGTATACTATCATGTAAGAATTGAATTGTAACTTTTTTTAAAGAAAAGTTTTTCAAAGAAAGTTCAGATTTGCAATTAAAGTGAGAGGAAAGTATAGAGATTTACCATATACCCACTGCTTCTATACATGCATAGCTTCCACCATTATTAATATCATTCACCACAAAAGTACATTTTTTATCAAGGATGATTGCATTTACACAACATAATCACCTATATTTTATTTACGGTTCACTCTTGGTGCTATATATTCTATGGATGTGGACCAATGTATAATGACATATATTTATCCATATAACATCATATAGAATAGTTCACTGCCTTGAAAATCCTCTGTGCTCTGCCTATTCATCCTTCCTGTCCACTGTGGTAACCACTGACCTTTTTATTGTCTACATAGTTTTGCCTTTTCCAGAGTGCCATATAGTTGGCATCTTATAGTACAGATCTTACTTTTAAATGAATGCTTACCTAGTCTTTATTATGTGCTATGTACTGTTCTAAGTGCTTTCCAAATGGTAATTAATTTAACCCTCATAATAGCCCATTGCATACTGCTATGGTGTCCATTTTTCAGGTGAGAAAACTAAACTGAGGCACAAAGAAGTGAGTTTTATAAAAACAAAAACAGAAAACGTGGTTGTGCCAGCATTCCAACTCAGAAAATTTGGCCTCAGGATGTGGTATACCACATGACCTTTTCTTCATGCCTATTCAATCTCTTCAACTTTCTTAATTCCTTTACATTTAAAGCTCAAGGTAAATCAATATTAGTATTGGATAGTTTTGATTTGTACATACTCAGGAAATATTGAGTTCTTATGTGACCTCAAACATGTAGCCCTATGTTTGAGGGGCTCAAGTAGTGTATAATATTTGCCCCAATAGGCCAAATGTTGGTTAGTAGTTGATTGTCATAAAACTCACCTATTAAAAGCCACTTATTACATTTAATAAAAAATGCATGTAGAGTAAGTATGTGACTTTTAAGCACTTATAAGTTTTTATTTGGTCATTTTACCAAGGTTTTGTTTTGATTTTCATTATTTACTTAGAATCTCTCCTGAGACACACGAAATACACTTTTTACGTTCCATAAAATTAACATGGAATTGCAACAGAAGGATATTTCTTGTAAGAAGAAAACTCCTTTGTGAAGAAATACACATGCTAAAAACAAAAATGTCAAAGAAAGTTTATACATTACCTAAACTCTGTGGCCATATGCATAATAATCTAAAATAATTTCTGTACATAATTATTTTTATCATATAGTATGCAAAATAGTATCCAATTACTAAGAAGTTGAAAATATTTTTAGAAAGTAAACTTGTAAACTTGGTGCCTATTTAATCAACCAGAGTAAAGTAATATTTTGCTTACAAATGGGAAAAATAGAGGGCTATTTTGACAGAATTGGAGAAGGCAATGGCACCCCACTCCAGTACTCTTGCCTGGAAAATCCCATGGACAGAGGAGCCTGGTAGGCTACAGTCCATGGGGTCGCGAAGAGTCGGACACGACTGAGTGACTTCACTTTCACTTTTCACTTTCATGTATTGGAGAAGGAAATGGCAACCCACTCCAGTGTTCTTGCCTGGAGAATCCCAGGGATGGGGGAGCCTGGTGGGCTGCCGTCTATGGGGTTGCACAGAGTCGGACACGACTGAAGTGACTTAGCAGTTGACAGAATAATCTTGGTTCTTTTCCAAGACAAACTATTCAACATCACAGTAACCCAAGTCTATACCTTAACCACTAATGCTGAAGAAAATGAAGTTGAATGGTTCTATGAAGACCTACAAGACCTTCTAAAAT